>NC_067479.1:88718679-89032679 GCF_947179515.1 Apodemus sylvaticus
ACACAGACTGAGGCAAGTACCATTCACCCATTTGGTAATTTATAGGTTTATAGAATAGGATGCTGAGGGATATATAGCAGTTCACCACTTAGATGAGAGGGTGTTGAGGCAGGGGATGCTTACTGTGACCGAAGCACATTGGAGGCACATCATGAACTATACCACTCCATTTCTCAGAGTCTTAGATTTCCTCTCATAAGATCCTTGCTCCCTGCTACAGGTCTGTTGTGAGGTCTGGAGATGACAAAGGTGAGATCCTCAGGATAGTGTCTTATCCTGTGGCTTACAACAGTCTCTAATCACCAAATCTGGTGATGCGCGTGGCCGAGTCCCCTGTCCCTGTACCAGAAGAGAGCCCACACACCTAGAATTCTTTCCTGGCCATAAGAGATGCAGGTACCAGTATTCATAGGTCCCTACATCAGATAGAGGGACATGAACCTATGTAATAAAGGTAATGGCAAACCTGTCCTTTGTGGCTTTCCCCCATTTCTGCAGGTCCTGGTGCCCACCACTTCCCAGGCCTAGTCTCACTGTATTCATCTTATCTACACTTTCTACCTGGTCAGTGTTGAAGAACTCAGCTCTGCTCTGTGGGGACACAGTACACTTCCTTGCTGGTTCCCCTAGAAACTGTGACTGTAAACTTCCTGAGCTGAAAGAAGACTCTGACGGGGTACCAGGGTTCTCTGTTCCCCAGGAGATCTGGACTCTATCTTTGCTTTGGGTCCATCCAGTCCCCACTGTGTTGTATGCTTTGCAGCTGGTAGATAGGATTATTTTGGTAGTACCTTTGACTTGTGCTGAGAGCAAGATGTTAGGAAGGCAGCCCTGAGAAAGAGGTGGTGGTGTCTCTTTGTAGGGTGCTGTGTGTGAGTCATTGATCTTACTTTAGAACCAGGGAAAGAGGGCCACTGCCTAAGCATCCCCACCCCCACCCCCTTTTCCTGCTAGAAGTCAGCTTGGTAGCTTCCTCCTTCTTCCTATTCTATCTGCTGGGAAGCTCAAGGCAAAGAACCCATCCCTAGGAGCTGCCCAAGACTACCTCGTCAGCAACAACATGTGCTGACCTCGGGTTTGCGTAGTGTGGGTTGGGTTATGCTTTGGACTTCCCTTTGAGGTCTTCCGTTTAATCTGAATTTCCCATCTCCACTGAGTCAGCCTGAAAGCAGGATCTCTTTGGATACTAGGTGCCTCTCCATTCAACAGACCTGAGTCTCCCTAGCATCCCAACAGAGAGCGGTTGACATGCCACATTTTTATGGGAATAAGAGTCTGATGGTAGCCAGACAACTAAGCAGAGAGGTAGAGAAGTGTGTGTGTGTGTGCGTGTGCATGTGCACGTGGGCATGTGCATATGTGTGTGTTCATTTCTGTGTGTGGTGCTGCTCTGAAACCCCGAAGTCCCTGCACAGGTCCCTGTTTTCTACACCAGTCTCACAACCTCCTCCTGGTCGTACTTGAGCCTGTCTGCAGCTCTTTCATCCGTAGCTCTTATATCTCTGTCACTGACATAATATCACACGGGGGTCCATCCATCTGCATAATCACCTTCACCTGCTCCCACAAGAGAGTTTAAGAGGTGTAGGCTGTTGGAAAATGACCATAAAGCCTGTGCGCAGATGCCTTCAGTGGCCAGACCAGCATCTATCACAGGGTAATTGCGAGCAAGGAGAAAGGCTTGGGCTCTGTGCCTGGGAAAGCAATGGGGCCATATTTACTTTAACTGTTAAAGGGATGGGAAGAAAGACCAAGAAAGTCTTCCCTTAAGGGACAAGAGGAATTCTTGAGTCTTGAGTCTTCTGTCCACACTTGGATGGACCATGGTTTTCTGACCATAGTAAAAGAATGACTAGCCTTTAATCACCCCACTGGGCCCTGGCTCACAGAGGCTTCTTCTGACTAGTTGAATGACTTAGAACAGGTTTTCCTCCTCTTTTTAATTCCATTCTCACTGTAAAGTGAGAAGAATGGATAAAACCATTGGTTTCCAACCTGTGTTGTGTGGATCCTCGGGGTTCACTGTCAAGTTTGGCAAGGAGAACGCAGGCAGATGGGAAGGAGTCCATTAGGTCATTCCTCAGACATACAAAGCACACTGCTTCATTCCCACTGACTCTGTACTCAGGGTTCAAGAAAGCAGATGAAGGAGGGGTGGTTCCTTTCTGTGAGAAGATGGGGTGCAGGGTTCTGGAGTTCAGGAGGTCATGGATGAGACTTAAAGTCCTGGACTGGGTCTCCTGTTCTGATCAGTACCTGCTCAGTCCCTAGCTTTATTCCCCTGCGGTAAAGTGGCTGAGCCTGGATGGAGAGAGACTGCAGGGTGAAGGCAGCAATAGTCAGACACAGGGGAGCCGGAGAGCCCTGGAAACCTGGGTGGCTGGAGTGGGGTAGCTCTGCAGCACAGACAGTGGCCGCCTGGGGCCTCCATGGAAAACAAGCCGTTCTTTTCAGCTCTTCCTTCCTGCTTCCCCACTGACCACCTTTTTCTGATCCGGGTGAGCTTTAGTGTCTGTCACCTGCCCAGACTGGCCATGGAGTCCTATCCTGGGGCTTCTGTTGCTAAACACTCACTTTCCTGAAACTTAAGTCTGTGGCTATCCATTTGGCACCCTCCTAGGACTCTTATCACCTTCTGAGGCAGTGCCTTGGGCTCTCACCCTGTGGGTACCACTAGCCTGCACCTAATTTGTTAGATTTCAATCTTTCCATTGACCTCCATCTCGGCCCCGTAGTCCTTAAACTTTAGCCAGTCTGGCCCTGCATGTCTTAAAGGTTAAGGAAAGGCTGGGTCCCGTTGCTAAGTTGATTTTCCCAGGACCTCAAAACTGCTGCCTGTGGACTCTCTGAATACCCCTGCCATGATAGTCTCTGCTGATCTCCATGGCAACAGCTCCCACCATGCCTTGTAGCATCTGAGAGTGGTTCTGTATGTGGCCATGCAAAGCAGGGATTGGGGAGCATGTGTCCCTAGGTGGCTCAAAACAATCAATCAGCCCACAAGAGGCTTGTGGTGGAGCTGGGTGTGCATGTTTTCAAATTTTTAGGTTGGGTCACTGGGGGGTCCCAAAGCTAAAGGAGTACTTGGGAAATAGGTGTCCCAGGGACTCTTCCCCAAAACTGCTTCTTTCACTGAGCCACCCAGCAGCTGCCTCCTGGAGAGTCTGTCCAAGGCTGGGATATGTGCTATATGATTTCCTTGTGGAACCCTGGTTTTTAGATGACTCTAAGCCAAGGCCCCAAATAAAAGACATTTGAAAGCAAAGCTGTCTGCTGTGCTGCTGGATCTCTTTTGCCAAAATACCTAGCTTTGTACCTTCCCTCCCTTCTTTGGGGTAGAGATTTCTGAGTGTCCAAGGTAAAGGATGGAGAAGAAACCTGGGTTTCTGATTCCCCGTCCTGAGGTGTTCATTCCACCCAAGGGAGCCATTTGCCCCTTGGTGTTATGTTAGCCGAGGAAACCTGTATGGCTCTGGCAGCTGGCCAGTTACATGGAGGCACAAATAATTTCCTGCAAGGCACTGTGGGGGTACTAGAAAGAGTAACTTCCTGTGAGTCAAGAGGCATGGTCACTGTGTGGCTAGATGTATGTCAACTTGACACAAACTATAGTCATCTAAAAGAAGGAAATCTCCAGTAAGAAAATGTCTTCAGGCTGTGAACAAGCATTTTCTTAATTAGTGATCAATTCAGGGCTGGGGGATCCAGCCCACTGTGGGTGGTACCATCCCTGGGCCAGTGGTCCTGGGGTTCTACACAAAAAAGCAGGTTGAACAAGCTGTGGGGAGCAAGGCAGTAAGCGACACTCTTCCATAGCTTCTGCATCAGCTTCTGCCTCCAGGCCCACCCCTGCTGGAGTTTTTGCCTTCACTGCTTTTGAAGATGAACTGTTCTATGGAACTGTGAGTGAAATAAAGTCTTTTCTCTCCAAGTTGCTTTGGTCATGGTATTTCATCACAGCAATAGTAATCCTAAGATAGTCATGTTCTTAGATTTCCTGGTCTGTGTGACACTGGGTTAGGGACTTGCCTTTTCTGTGTTTTGGTGTCTATGGTTGGATAGTGATTTCTAGCATCTGCAAAGGCTTTTTCTGTGAACTCTAATCAAGTTCATGTGAAATCCCCCTACACACTCACTCACCCCCACCCCTGCCCTGGACAGGTTAGACACAAGCATAATTAGGGCCTGGATATCTCTGAGGAAAGTCATGGCTGTTCTGCTGTGTTGTCCCTGGGGTGAGAGAAATCTTGGTCTTGACTTCTGCCTCTCTGGCTAATCCTTGGCCTGAACTTTGACCTGTGGGTTTCCTTGGAGATCTTCTGATGGCCAGTGTCCATAGATGGCTCTCTGGCAGGAAGCATCCCGAAAAGCACATGGAGCCAGCCCTCCAATATAACAAAATGTCATTTGTTTTCATGGGCAATCTATCTGGGAAGAAATTAGGTGACTGGGTAAGGGGCTACATCATATTGTTCCTCCCCGGGGCTCCTGGACTGATTTCCAGGACCTGACTTGTTGTTCAGGCTATAGTCTGGGCCCATTCATTAGTTCCAGGGGGTGAATCATTTGCTCTGTTTCTGAAGTCTAATAGGCACCTCCTTGGTACCTCCTGGAAGGCTGATGTTTTATCACCTACACTCAAGTAGGCAAACTCCTGCCTCACCCTGGCCATCCTGCCAGAGCAGTGGCAGGTTCCTTGTCTTTGAATGACAGTTCTCATTCCCTTCCCTTACAGTTTGGGACACCTCTTTTTGGTCTGAAAAGAACATTTCCATATCCATGTTCCATGTTGCCTTGTTTCTTGCTAAGAGCCTAGCTCTCTGTCTCTGTCTGTCTGTCTGTCTGTCTGTCTGTCTGTCTGTCTCTCTCTTCTCTCTCTCTCTCTCTCTCTCTCTCTCTCTCTCTCTCTCTCTCTCTCTCTCTCTCTGTGTGTGTGTGTGTGTGTGTGTGTGTGTGTCCTCTCTCTTTTTCTCTCCCCCAACCCCCCGAGGCCTTTTTATTCTTCTGACAGATTTATGCTTTTGGAAGTAAATGCCAAGTTGTCATGTAGGAGCCTGCACCCCAGCTGAGCAGCAGTGCTCTGGCAAAGCCAGCATACCCGGGGAAAGGGGGCACGGAGGGTGTCCCAGTTTTGTTTCTCTTACTATGATAAAAATACTCTGACCAAAGGGAGAAACAGATTTATTTGGCTCATAGTTCCATATCATGGTCCATCATTTCTGCAAAGTCAAGACAGACTCAAGCTTGTCACATCATATCAACAGCCAAGAACACAGAGAGAATATACATATCTTTCTCTGCTTGTTTGCTCTCATTCTTTCTCGGCTTTCTCACACTGTTCAGGACCTCCTACCTAGGGAATAGTGTTGCTCGCAATGGGTTGTATCTTACTACACCAATAATTCCCACAGATATGCCCATAGGCCAATCTGATCTATGTGTTTCTAGGTTATGTCAAGGTGACAGTTAAAATTAATGGTCACAAGGGAGACCTCTGGGGTTTTTTCTGAGTTCTTACTTCTTGAGTTGCTATTTTAAAGAAATCTCAGGGCACACCTTAGAGAAACATTCTCAGATATTATTGCCTGCTGGCAGATTCCACCACTGAGTCCCCTAGGAAATCTGGGGAGCTCAGACACCAGCTGGACCATCCAGTGCTGGCCTGGGGCCTGGAGGGTACAGAACAGACAACCCTTTGTCTAATGACTTCAAGACAAGCAGGGCAGTGAAATGGCACAAAGGCACACTTTGGCCACTGCTGCATCCACAAAGCTTTGGTCCCAAGAACTCTGCAAAGAGAAGGCAACCAAGTCCTGGTAGCAATTTAGAGATGGAAGCCTGCCTGAGGACGAGAGAGAGCGGGGCCAGGGAAGTAACCCTGGATGGGGCATAGATCTGATGCTCAAACCTGAGACATTAAACCTGGTCCTTAGGTAGTGGGAACCATGAAAGATTTATTTAGCTAGGGAATCTATAGAAAGAATCTGAGTCATTTTAGAAAGAAGGAAGGGTGTGGCTAGAGTCTCTCTATAGCTATGGTAGGCTCTCAGAGCACACTCTTACAGTGGACTGAGCATGCTCAATGTAATGGTTCGAAAGAATTTCTTCTGCCCCCCCCCCCCCCCGACCCATGTGTTAAAAAGGCTTAGTCCTCAGGGTGATGATACCTGAGTGCACAGGGATCTTTCAGGGTGAAGGCTTGTGAGAGGCCCTTCTCACACAGGAGAACATGTCCTTGAAGGGGTGGGCTCTCTTTCTCTCTCTCTCTCTCTCTCTCTCTCTCTCTCTCTCTCTCTCTCTCTCTCTCTCTCCTTGTCTCCTGATATGAACAACACCAACAACCCACACTGCCAGACCCCGTCATCTGTCATCCTCATGAGGAGCAAAAAGCAATGAAGATACAGGTCTTGGGTGGACCGTTCTAGAGCCATGAACCAAATAAACCTTTTCTCTAGGTAAGTGGATTGCCTCAGATGCTCTGTTGTAGTACTAGGCAGCTGACTCTCCCCCTCTACTAGCCCTTCCTTTATAATCACTTTAAGTCCTACCCACTAAGGTAGACCAGATCACCCTGATCTTCTCAGATCAAAGGGGAGATTAGCTCTGAGCCCCAGCCATGTTAGATGCACCGCCTGCTCTCCATGACGACGCCTCCTCAGAGACTGTCAGCCTTATATCTGCTTCTTTTTATCAATATGGGCAACTAATTCTCTAGACATTTATCATTTTAAACTGTCACAGTCCAGTGCCTTTTCCGAGGACCAAAATCAATACTGATCTCGGTGTGAATACTTTTCTGACAAGGTTCCTATTTGTAGATTCACAAGTAGAACTAATGTGTGTTAAAGCTATTCACTTTGGCATTTTGAAGCTCCATTGACACATTAAATATAGGCGTTCACCACAACGATTAACCTTACAACTATTAAGTAATAAAAATCCTCCATACATATTTATTAGCTGAACATCCGGATCCAGCATGAAGCCTCTCCTGATGATGGGGGAAGCAGTGAAGGCAGAGAGGCTGAAGGGAGATAAACTCACTTTACAGAATATCATGAGGATGCAGGAGTCTTAGAGGTGGCCATGTTGATGAAAAGGGAAAGGAAAAAGTCTCTTTATGGTTGGATGCTCAGGTGAGTGAAAACTGATGAGGAACTGAGGTGGGCAGCAAAGGAGTTGAGGTGACCTAGAATGAGATATCCCTTTCCTAGCAGTTTTTGGCATGAACATCTCTACATGGACCTTAGTGTTGTATCTGTCTGTATAATAGAATCTTCCTGACCTGTAGACAGTACCTTGCCATATACACAGGAGAGCATCTCTATACTTACTGAGCATGTCAAACAAGAGCACTCATAGCCAGGAACAGCCAGAGCACATGACCTGTCAGCCACAGGATCTGCTATAGCCATTCAGAGGCCTCAGAGGGTTTGTACCCCATATGGCTGGGAACTTGCCTCCCTGCAGCACACCAGTCAAAGCCGATAGATAGAGATGGGAAGAGATGTCCTGTTGGGATTGATGGTTAGCGATTCCATGTGCCAACCTTGCTCACTGATGGGGACTGTTTCCTGAAAGTGCCTTTCTGGAGCCAGCATTGTGAAGGGTCCCGAGTGCCCTTCTGTTCCTGGCACACACTGGATGACTCCAGCACCCTGGGGGTGGGCTCAGGCTGCATCAGCATAGATACCTATGGATGTCACTATCATTCTGATGATGCCACCATAATTCTGACTATTCAGTGTGAGTGCTCTACCTGTTAACTGCATGTGTATGACTATCGCCTCTAGCAGGGGGGATATGCAACAGGAATAAAAGAAGTGCTCTGGAATTGGCATCTTGAAATCCCAATATCCTTGGTACCCACAAGTCATTTAGCCCTCATCATTCCACAGTGTTCATGAACACTGAGAGAGCCAGGAGTAGGATGGGACTGCCTGGAGAAAGAGAGTATTGAGCTCAGCCAACCACAATAGAGTGGAGATCAGCAAGCACCACAGGCTGAGGGCTAGCATGGGAGTTACGACTCTGCACTGAGGCAGCCAGTGACCTTAGAAATTTTCCAGGGTGGAAATATGGCCCTTACAGGGTCCCATCTGAGCTTCAGGGTCATCTGTCCTCCTAGTGGGACTAGAAGCCAACCACAGCAGGGAGAAGAGGAACTTGTGACCACTATGAGTTTAAGCTTTCCTAACCTTGCTTGATATATATAACTCGCTTGCTTGGGGTCAGCCCCATGCTGTGGTCTGATGAGCTCTCCCAGGCTGGCCTTTCTCTGGTGTGTACATCTCTATGACAGATTCCCTGAGCATTGAATTCCATCTGGACTTATGCTTTCTGGTTGAGCCTGGCTAACATAAGCCAAAATGTTGCAAGAACTGTAGAGTCAAGCATGAAAGTAGAAGTTTGAGATAGAAATGTCTTTAAATGATGACATGATGCATAGAAGGGGTGTGGCAAGTGTAGCAGACAGCGCCATTTCTCAGAGTTACAGTTTGCTCAGAGTATATTGTAAGATCCTCCTAGGAGAGAAAAGTTGGCATTTTTTCTTTCTTTCTTTCTTTCTTTTTTTCTTTCTTTTTTTCTTTCTTTCTTTCTTTCTTTCTTTCTTTCTTTGTTTCTTTCTTGTTTTTTCTTTTTGTTTTTGTTTTGTTATTTTTTATTTGTTTTTTTCTTTCCATAAGAATTTAAGGAGAAAGGACCACCAAGTGTGCAGAGCTTGGGCTGAAGGCAAATGAGTGAATCTGGCTTTGAATCAGGTCTGTGGACTGTAAAGTACCTCTCTGTCCCACGATGTCCCATGGGCTCTCGAAACCAGTCCCTTCTCTGCCTCTGACTGGCAGGATAATGCTTCTGCCAAGACCACCAAAGGAAGCCTGGATCTTGGAGCTTTTTAGAGAAATGGGGACTCTAGAGGCCTGGAGAGATGGCTCAGAAGTTAAAAGTACTTGCTGCTTTACCAGAAGCAGAGTTTGCTTCCCAGTGCCTACAACAGGCAGCTTACAACTGCCTATAATTCTAGTGTCAGGGGATATGATACCTTCTTTTGTTTTTTGTGGACATTCACATACACTAGACATATACTCACACAGACACACAAACATGAAGACACATATACATACACACAGATAAAGTCTTGGGGTTTTGTTTGTTTTGTTTTGTTTTTTTTTTTTTTTTTTTTTTTTTTTAGAGGCAAGGTTACTCTGTATAGCCCTGACTGTCCTGGAACTTGCTCTGTAGACCAGGCTGCCCTGGAATTTGGAGATCTGCCTGCCCTCCAACTCCCACCAGTGCTGAGATTAAAGGTGTGTGCCACCCCAACCAGACATAAAAGTAAAATCTTTTTAAAAAAGGAACCCTAAAGATAGCAGCAAGAGATTCACTGCACAAGAAAGCTGCAAGAGATCCACTCTACATGAACGTTGCAAGAGATCTACTACACATGGGTGACAAGAGCTGGGAGACAGTGGACTGCACCGTAGTTCCTTTTGACCTGCCTCACTGCCTCTTATTCTATAGGAAGTGTCCCACACTAGCTTTCTTATGATTTCAAAGGGAAGGAAGGGGGGATCTAATATTATTGATAACTCTTCTACCACTGAGCAGCTCATGTGACATGTGACATCAGCCCATGTGACATGTGACCTCATCTTCACCGGACATTCCCATAAGATTGAAGAACTAGCATCAAAGGGGAATGACTTGCCAGAGGTGGGAACACAAGGACTACACACTTCCACCTTCTAGTGTGGATGGTCTGAAAGAAGACTGAATGCTTCTTCCTAGGGTGGAGGGCAAAGGTCAGGATGGCTCAACACCGCCACAGGGGCTGCTCTCCCATCACTTGGACCTGCTTCTGGGATACCTCCCACCTCCAGCTTGGTGGGTTAGGCTTGCTGCTGTCAGAGGACAGATGCCAAAGTGCTTTTGGCTTTCCTCTGTTTCTATTTTCTATCTTGATGGAAAGATTGTGATTTTCACACTGTCACGAAACCAATAGGTCTCTGACATATGTTTTTGTAATCTGTGTAGCTGGTTTCCTGTTCTTCTGACAGTTCTATTACATGTCTGACAGTTATATGAAATTTTTCCTCTGGGAAGTTGAGGGGGGCAGGTGTCTCCCCCAGCCCCACCAACCATTGTAGCTCCCTCATCCTTACTCAAATTTATATTTGGAGACTAAAGAACAGCCTGCATACTTTTTTTGTTCCTGCCCTAAGTTGGATGCCAACATCCTCCTAGGAGGGAGAAAGATTTACAACCAAAAGCTCCCCTGTGGGGGAGCCCTGAACAACATGGGATGTGGGAAAGTAGGAGACCAGCAGATTCTGGGGCCAACTATGCTAACTCCAGACTCCATGGTGAACAAAATAAGCTGCTTGCCTTGAAGCATCCTGCCTCCAGCCCTCCTATACCATTCCCCACCCCCACCCCCGTACCGAGAGAAAGAGAGTGGCTACATAGGATGCCTCATAAAGATGGGCTGCACCACTGGCCCTGGCATGTGGGCATAGCGGTGGCTGCCGCCAATGCATGTACATGTTTGCATCCCTATGTGGCTTTGTACTGAGCTCAGAGTCTCACCATGCCAGGTCCTTGGGCGACAAGGCCATGCATAATTCCTATATTTGGAAGTCCCTCAGGGCTCTGCACCAATTTAGTGCTGCACCCATGAATAGAGTTCCTTCCCTGGGAAGGCTTAGTCTCTGGGCTGGGATTGCACATTGGAAGCAAGCATGTGGACAGGCACATATCGAGGGCAGTCTGTATCCGAGGGGGAGATGCTGGGACGTGTTTTGATTTAACTTGGCTGCTGTTGCCTGCTGCTGAGGGCCCTATCTATCTTCAGGGCAAGTAGAAAAATAATAGAAACAGTGATGGTTGAAGACACTGGAGGGTAGAGAAAGCTGGTCAGAGTCTCTCCTGCCACGAGCACTGTCTGCCTGAGGAGGTGGGAGTCTGGCCACAGTGGCCCTGTCACTGCCTTGCCGGGTGGCTTTGGGCAAATCCCATTATCTCCCAGCCTCTGACCAATGAGGAAGCTCTGAACATTACCTTGGGGATTCTCTGTGAAGCA
Source organism: Apodemus sylvaticus (assembly GCF_947179515.1). Taxonomy (NCBI): domain Eukaryota; kingdom Metazoa; phylum Chordata; class Mammalia; order Rodentia; family Muridae; genus Apodemus; species Apodemus sylvaticus. The sequence goes on from NC_067479.1 coordinate 88,729,760, forward strand.
CATATAATGCGCTACTTGCCCCACAACGGCACCCCAGGCGCTGCAAATGTGAAAGCCGACGCGGCATCTCAGCCTGCCTCTGAGATGTTATTTGGGTCCTCTCAATCGACTTAGCCACTCTGATTCTCCTGTCTATGGAAAACGAGGTGTTGCCATGGCAACTGCCACATTACACGGGTGCCGTCCTGACGATGCCTCTGAGATACAGAGCGGCTTCTCAAAGAGATACACTTTTCAACATGTCATGTAGGATTCTGTACTTGTTAGGGAAAATCGCATTTCCAGCAAAATGACATGCTTCTCTTGGGCTTGCAGATGTGCGCGCGGCTTGCGCCTTCCTTAAACAAAGACTTTCATTCACTGCCTCTCTCCTGCCTGTCTGGCCTGCTACCATCGGCCACCCTTTGTGAGCCTCTAGTACCCTTTACATAAAGCCTGAAGCTAAAGGCAAGGTGGTGGAGGGTGGGGTTCTGCTCCTCAGGCCCAGCCTCCAGAGCTGTCTCCCAGAAAACAGAGAGAGGTTCAGAGGCTAGGTTTCAGGTAGTAGCCAGGGGTCAGCCAGTTTTTAGCAGCTCCTAGATTTTGACCTGACCTGATTTCTCCAGGCAGTGTTCGGAAGATGGATTCTTCATGCTCTGGCCTTACTCCAGGGTTAACTGTAAGAAGGCCTTAGTAAGGAGTTGCTGTCTCCTGTGTGGCCAATGTCCTTACTGTACCCATGTGTTTAGCAGACATACTGGCTTTCTCTTCCCTGTCAGAAGATGGGTGATGCCTGAGGATAACACTGGTCTTGACCCTGTCAGCCTGGTGGCCCAGGGTCCACAGTTCATCTCTTGACATTGGTTCTGTTATATGCTCAGAGGGCAGGTCAGCTGAATACGCTGAGAAAAGGGAGTCTCATGGCTCCTCCTTGGAATACTGTGTGGAAGATGAAGAGTCCCTGTCTTTCAGATATCAGGATGTAAATGAGCCATCAGGCTACCCCCAATAAAATCAGGGATTTTATATTGATCCAGAGATGAGTCCTGACCCGGGGAATGCAAATCAGTAGCCTTGAAATCAACTTGTATGAATTGACCCAAGTTGAAGGGTTATATGGACCACGTTGATAAGGGGACAGGGAAAACCAGGCAAGCATTAGTGCATCCTGGTGAACTGATGAATGGACACCACAAGGAGCCTTCAAAGATCAGTGTTGAAGAGTTAATGTGGGCCCTGTTGAGGGCACTGTGCTTGGCACTCACACGGGGCCCTTGGGACCCACTGGCCCTGCTCTGCAACAGACATGGCAAGCGACTCTGAGATACCTGGCTCAGGTGTGACTCTGCAAGCAGTTCAGGAGAAGTTCAGATCAGCTTGTCAGAGAAGCGTAAGCTCCTGGGGAACCACTTCAGGGTGCAATGGACTTATCAGTCCTGATCCTGAGCAATTAGGAAACACTGACGTATGTGTCAGACTAGAGTCAAGACAGCCTCTGCCCTGGTCAGTGATGGTAGTTCAAATGTAGGAACTCATTCCTAACAATAGGGAGGCATGACATTTTGCCCTGAGGTTGTGCTGGTCTCCACTGGGAAGGAACTGGTGGGTACTCATATAAATTACACCCAATGCTAGGCACAGGTAATTCAGCTTTGAGAAAACCAACATTAGCTGTTAGGCTTTCCTGATGAAGGAAGGAGGCGGACACTATGGGTTCTGGTCAAGCCTTCAATTTCCCTGCAGACAAGTCCTTACTCAGAGGAACATGGCTCTACTAACCTGCATCCCTGGGGAGACTCAGCACCTGCACAGGGCCTCAAGCCAGCATCCTTTCTGTTTCTGCCTCCAGGAGCTTCAAATGGGTTTTCCCTGCCTCCGGTAGCCTAGCACATCTGCCACCTTGTGACATGATTGCGCTTTTTTTCTAGCCTGCCCCCTTGGTCGAGTTACTATCCTGTCAAATGCCTTCTGATGGGGCTCTCTCTCTTAGAATGAAGTCCAGGTCCCTCAGTGTGGTAATGCATGTCTGGGTCTCTAGATATCAGTTCTGGCTCACCCCTCAGTCGTGTGCTCTTTGTGTCTAGTTAGTCACGTGGTATCTTTCAGGTCTCAGAAGGGTTCTCTTCTCCCTCTGGGCTGTCGTCCAAGCTGGCAGTCCTGTGTGTTTTCCATCTCCAGGCCTGGCTGCTTCCTCTTTCTTATTTACAACTCTTCTGCCCCTGGTCTTAACCCACTACTTTCAAGAAGACGAAGATTGTCTCTGTGGCATCAGAGACTGTGTTTGTCTCCCAAACATCTTCCTTCTTCTTTATCTACAGAGTCTCTTGTGCTGGGTAAACTCATGGATGCCCATAAAAACCACACCTCTCAGGCCCTTCAGCCAGGTATAGGCATGGTGCTAAATTCTAGTCCACAGCATACAAATGGAAAGGCTCTTGGGAAATGTCCCAAGAAGGAACATGATTTGTCTACTCCATCTTCCTGCAAGCTGGAATGCAAACTGATGCTGGAACTTGGGTATCCCTCGTTGAGCCAACACTGGGAGCCAATTGCTAAGAAAGGCAGAGGAGAAAGAGAAAAGGGGTTTGGCTCTCTGATGACTTGAACACCGCTCCCTTCCCGACCCTCAGTCATTTCCGATTGCTTATTTCAGACTTCTTTCATATGAGAGGGAAATAAGCTGCTATCTTGCACTGTTCTTTCTTGTAGTTCAGTCTAATTAGTGCAGGTGCAAGCAACTGAATACCTGCCAGTCTCAGATCTCCCCTTTAACCAGACATCGGTCGGGAGGGGCTGGTGTTCCAGGGTGGGTGCCTCTGCCTCAGCCAGCATCTATAATTCTCTCTGTTTTTTTTTCTTTTTTTTTCCTCACAATCACAAGATGGCGTCAGCAGTTCCAAACATTAGCACTTTCAAGAGGTGGCTGAGAGGGCAAAAGGCGCTCTTTTCACACACTTGAAGGCACACCTCTGGCTCTCCAGTCTGCCTCCTCAGGGAATCTTCTCAGCCAGAATCTTAACCCAAGGGAGGTTGAGGCAGCACAGCTTGGGTTTCTTGACCTCTAGGTTGGAAAGGAAACCTATTTCTGTGGATGGTTCCTTACTGGGTGGCACCTGTTCACTGGCACCCTTCCAGAGCAGGACATCCCCAAGCCCTACAAGTGTCCCCAGGTGGTCCTATAGTGGAGCTTCTCACAGTACAGTCTTGAAAGCTCTCCTTTGCTGCTCTGCCTGGGTGGAGTCAACATCCTTGTGGCCCGGTCCTGAGAAGGAACCTGAGGGTATGTCAGGGTCATTCTTATTTGTCTCAGGACAGGACTGGAGAAGTGAGTTCATAGATTTGACCTGGCTATACTTCAGAGTCCCAAGGAGACTTTTGCAAATTGCTTGAACTCCTCTAGAGACCAGCTCTAGGTGACCCAGAGTGTGGCCTGGGTCTGGAGGTTTCTCAATGTTTGCCTGTCAGTTCTGATGCTCAATCGAGAACAGCAGCTGCTCAGAGTAGGAGACGAGTTAGCTTCTTTGTCTTGGCAGTTCCTGTCCACCCGGGCTCTGCATTTGGTGGAACTTTTGTAATAGTTTGGTGAATAAAACAGTGTTTGGGGGCAAAAAGAAGGGTGTACCAAGGGTGTTTGATACAGAGCCCTTGGGCCTGGGATCACTGCTCTGCCTCCTTGGTGGTTGCCTCCATCAGAGCTTCTCCCCAAGGGCTCCTGGGGTGCCTGATGAGTCTTCTGACTTGTGAACTCGAACACCCACTCCCTCCTCAAGGAACGCCAAAACAACACACACCAGTAATACCTCTGTGCAGAAGCCATACATGACTTTGTTGGCTCTGACTGGAAGCCTGACCCTCCCTTACATCTCTCATCTGGTCACCATCTTTGTTTGGTCCCAGATATGGCATCCCTGAGAGATGTGTCATAGTCCTGCAGGGGACTGTCCTTTGTTGGGAGGTGGGAGGGAGGAAGGGATCCTGCCATCTTGGTTGGGTGGCATGGATTTCTGCTATAAATGCAGCCCGTTTGGGAAATGCCCAGGTGCCGTGTTTCAACAGCTCTGAAACCTAAAGCTCAGAAGGCTTTGAAATGCAAATATTTTGAAGGAAACATAAGGTAAACATGAGTGCTTATTTCTCCCTGATGAAAACAATATGCTGTTTGCTCTGAAATGTAAATAGGGTCTAGATGGCTTTTAAAGCAAGCCACAGCTCATATTTTTAGGGCCAGGGTAATAGTGTCCCTAAAAATACTCTTTGACAGCCTTCCCGCCCCCCACCAGAATCCACCCACCCTCCTTTATCCCAGGCACCCTTCTACCCAGCTCTGCTGCCTTCTCCCACAAACACTCTAAATCTACCTCCTCAACTTCCAGTCTTGAATACTGCCCTCTCCTTCACAACTTTCCTCTAGGTTTTCCAATACTGCCCCAGAGTTCCTTTTGGTTAGACTGGAGGTTGGGGGGGGGGGGTCTTGTCTGTAGCCAAAGGCATTTCACTGACTTGAAAGAGATTTTATGGTGCATTGAGCTCTAATCAACTTTAATAAGTGTTTAATGCAGGACAAACATTTTGCCCCGTAGCCCCAGGGTCCAGGCTGACCATGCCTGCTGGTGGCCCTCTTTTGGTCATGGGAGAGGGACAGCCACTGGGGTCTGGTGGTTCGGGTGGTTGCAGCGAGTGACAGCTGCAGAGAAAGGAATAATTAGCAATCTCAACCCCCCATAATGCGTAGCTCCATGATCCTTCTTGGAGCCATTAGGAGCATCTATCTTATTAATGATCGTACTCGACAGCCACGGGCCCGGGTGCCCGCTCCTCTCTGATGGGGCTCACAGTCCTCATCTGTGCGCTGATGATCAGAGATGGAAGGTGGTCATTTGTCATCTCCCTTAGTAGAGGGGGTCTGGGCTTTCTGGACCTGGAGCTGCTTAAAAGACTTGTAGCCATCCCCCATGGGCCACTAACATGGGCTATCTCTGCTATCTCTGGCAAAGGAGGTGGCACCCTACTGTGACCCTCATCACCATTTATGTCTGGAGGACTGTCACCTGTGGCCTTCTTCCTCTCTTCTCTCAGCCATTCACCTGGTCTCCTGGGGTGTTCTGTCTCCTCCACATGGCGCAGGTGCCTACAAAGGGGCTCTGGATGCTGTCCTGGTCCACATACCTGACTCCCGGGAATTCTGTGCTTCCTCAGGGTTTCTTGTGAGTCTGTGTGGTGCCAAGGAAAGTGTTCAGGGAAGCAACAGCTCTCTGCGGTCTGGTCTTTTTCAAGGCAAAGCTTAAGCCAAGGGTTGTAGACAGGTATTTGTAACACAAGCTGCTTCTGACTCTCAGATAGGAATCTAATTGGTCCAAAGATGCCTAATGATTTTTTTTAAAAAATCACATAAAATTCCATGTTTTCTGGAAAAATATAATTCTTGGACCTGCTAACTTGGACCACATGTCATATGGTCGCCTGGGTGTCATAGACAACTGGTTTATTTATTTATTTATTTATCTATCTATCTATCTATCTATCTATTTATTTATTTATTTATTCTAATTCTGAAAGTTCACCCCAGGCCACATCACTCCCCACTGTCCCATGCCTTATTTAACTTGTTTATTTATATGCTCTGCCTGCCCCTGTGTTTGAGTTAGAGGGAACTCCTTAAACCTATGGGGTTTTTTTCATACCTTACCTATAGATCCATTTTTTAAAGCTACAAAATAAGGAAAATCAGGGTTAAGCCTGGTGCAGATCTCATGCAACCCCACCTTCTACCTCAGCTGCTTTAAAGTTTGCAGCAACTTTAAGCTCAGTTTGCAAGTTATTCTCACTGAGGTCAAGTAAGTAGCAATATCCTAGAGACCATGAAACACAGCAGAGCAAACTCTGTTGGAACCAGGGTCTTGGCGTTCCAAATTTGCAAGGCAAGAGAAGCTATGGCTGATGGCTGTTCTCTGGAAGGGAAGTTTAGACACAACTGACCACAGTTTTATCTCTAAAGAGAAATTATATAGTTTTTTTTTTTTTGAGGGAGGATATACCATTTCTTTTGCAACTCTTCACTATACTATTTTAATTTGAAAATAGCCATAGTTTTTAAGTTGTGGCCTTGTTTCAATAAAACTTTATTTGCAAAATTGTAGTGGGTTAGCTTTGGCCACTGTGGCTGATCCTTGTTCTATGTTAAGTATTCTGCATTGTACTTAGAGTCCCCTTAATAGACACATTTGACAGCAGTGATGGAGAGGCTGGAGTTATCTGGTATCAGGCCCCTGTTGACTGACTACGCACATACCCTACTAATTAAGGTCTCATTCCTGGTTTCGAATGCATTCTGTCCAGTCAGGTGCCATCTAGGATAGGCTAAAGCTAGCAGGTGGCCTTCCTGGAGGTGGCCATTTTTGCATGGTCTATGATGGGTGAGGTCTATGGCAAGGTCCCAAAGAGACTTCATCTCAGGATTGCTTCTTGAAGCTGATATGCCTTTTCTGTCATTATTAAATTAATATAATAATTCCTGGGCATTAGCCCACACTATTAATCATATTTCCTGCAGATCAACATAAAGATGAACTTTCATAAATTAATGATGTTTAGATAAATTAATAATTCTATAGGATGCCAGACTTGTTTCAAATAATTTTAGGAAGAAAGTTTTAAGAGACAGTCTTAGTTGATTTGCTAGAAAGATGTAACAAAGTTAGAATCAAGAATAGAATGTGCCTTCTCCTCATATAGTAAGTAAAGGCTGCATAATAAGAAATACAATGAGCCTTTAAAATTATACTAAAAGGAGAAATATACTTGGGACAAATTTGTGTTCAAGGAAGAACATTTAGGTCCAAGGATAAAGTCACAGGTGTGCACTATGATAAGGCAAGGCCATGAAAAAACTGTTGCTTTAAACTTATAATGAGCTTATAGAATTAAACAGTGCTTTGAACTTATTTCAACATAATTCTGTAACTTTCATTTTAAGAAACATTTTATCTCTGAGGTAATTTTCTAAGAAATATTTTGTCTACGAAGGTATAAAAGGACCAGAGAAAAGAAATAAAATTGTTGGGTGAATGGTTTGGCTTGGGGAGCTCTTCCCCATCAATCCATCCATCCATCCATCCATCTATCCATTTATCCATCCAAATGTGTATGTCTGTTTGTCTATATGTATGGGGTATAGGTGCATGTATATATGTGTATATGTGCATATGTATGTATGTATGTATGTAATGACCATGCATGAGTACTTGTGGTATGTAAGACAGGTGGTTGGTCCCAACAAAAATGTGAATGTGTTAATGCATGAATGAGAAAGTGAATGAAAATGTAAATGTGTGTCTGAATGTATATGTGTCTGCATATTTGCCTGTATAATGCATTCAATCCTTTTCCTTTCCCTCCTCTCTGGTTCACAAAGAGTTAATCAGCCCAGCCATAAAGGCTTCCAGCTGCCTAGACAGAGAAGGGAATAATTTTTTTTACTTAATTCCCTACTGCTAGGCGACAGGTGTCAGTTGCTCAAGCCGGTGGTTTTTAACCATAAAATAAGCAAGAAAGTTTTTAGGACTTTTTTTTTTTAGACGTTATCAGCAAGCATTCAGTACAGTTGAAGAGTTAGAAGGTCAGAGAATATCCATCTTTAAAGCTATCTCTACATCCAGTGTTCCATTTCAAACCATTCCAGGACAGGCTGGCTCCTGGCATTGCCCAAGTATTTATTTCTTCCAAAAACCCTTTTCAGGTGATGAGAACTCCTTATACCGTCCTCAGTCCCTAAGAAAGAAGTGGGTCTACAAAAAAATCTGGCTCTAAGTTCACTGGAAAATAGTGCTGTACTCGATTGGTGATGTCTGCCATGACTGATTCAAGAAGACTTAGCAGTCTGTGTGATGTGTGTTGGCTCTTCTTAAAGAAGGCTATATCTATATACCTGCTAGCCTCTTTTCCAAACAGTATCTAGTCTTCCTGCATTTTGCCCCCTAACTTGTGATTGTCCAATGACCTATTTTGTCTAGTTAGAAAGATGTCATTCTCTCAAGTATGGACTTAGTGAGTTTGGAGGAACCTTCCCTGGTCCAGTAAGTCCCTATGACAATGTTTAGTATTTATTGCCTTAAACTGAGGCCGAACCCCAGCTCTGGCCCCATGAGGATGCTATTGGCCTTCCCTGAGTTGTCAGGTGGTATAGAATGTGGGATGGTCATCAGAGGCTAGGCAGGTGGTAGGGAGTAGTGGGCAGATAACCAGGAGGGTGTATACCAGGAGAAAGGAAGGTGCACAAAAGGTTACTTCTGACCAGGGGACAGTATATGTGAAGCTTTCTGTCAGGGAAATGCATATTGGGGGAAGACAGGAGCAAGGTAGTCGGCTGACTAGTAAAGGGGCTGTGAAACCTGACAGGCAGGGCCTAACACACCAGGTGGCGGAATGGGTTCTCTTTCAGACAGAATGTTTCAGCAGAAAGGAGAAGGGATTCCTCCCCAGATTCCTTAGGTGACCCCATCTTTGTAATCTCCATCCGTAATGCATCTGTCTCTGTATATTTGGTCAAAACTGACACTTATATTTCCCAGAACCCTTTTCTCTGAGTTAGAATAGAAGTGAAGTGGATGTGTGTGAGATGATGAAGGTGGAAGCAGAGAGGGTTCATCATTCTCAGTAGGTCATGACAACATGGAGCTGCAGAGCAGCCTAGCAAGCCCTAGGCTTGAGTTGATTCTGACTCCTGGTCTTGCCAACCATGGCAGTAGTGGCCCAAGACATCTCCCAAGCACTAAATTGCAGATATCTAGAAGTCCCCTCTTCACCTGTGCTGTGGGCCCTCCTTGGGTCCTCTCCAGATTTCTACCTACCCAGCCCACCTGAGCTGGCTAGTTTTATGTCAACTGGATGCAAGCTAGAGTCATTTGGGAAGAGGTAACCTCACTTAAGAAAATGCCTCCACTAGATGGGCCTGTGGGAAAGTCTGTGGTGCTTTTTTTTGATTAATGATTAATGTGGGAGGGGCCAGCCCCCTGTGGGCAGTACCACTCCTAGGCTAGTGGCCTTGGGTGCTATAAGAAAGCAGATTGAGGGTCAGGTCAGTAAACAGCACTCACCCATGGCCTCTGCTTCAGTTCCTGCCTTAAATTCCTGCCCTGACTTTTCTAGACTGAGTACAAAGCTCTTAGATGAAATAAACCCTTTCCTCCCCAGTTTGTATTGGTTATCATGTTTTATCACCGCAGTTGAAAAGTAAATAAGTCACTACCTCGTCTTCGTAGGCCTCTGGTTTTGGTTGTCAACCTGAGTGGATAAAGAGAACCCAGAGACTCATTTTCACAGTGACTGTAGAGCCAACCTCTTCACAGCGTCTTCACGCTCAGGTCCTTTCTAGCCTTGGCAGACTAGTACCTGTGGCACCAAACTGCAGGAAACTTGCTACTTTCCCTGATTGACCAGGCCCTATTTCTTCCTCTGAATCTTTGCATGGGTTTGTTCTTCTGGCTGGAGAAGTCAGCGAAGACTTCCCAGAGGAGGTGATGTTTTTTCAGCCACTGATGGGACTGTGAGACCATAAGGAAAAGGCATATAAAATAGCCTGGATGTTCATCTGTTATAAGAGAAGAGCGCCGGTTGCATAAACAGGCCTGCAGAGCTGTTTTCAGTGCTGTCTAACCGGAAGCTTGGCCTCTCTGCTGTCAGAGGTGCTCAGGCTGCACACAGCTTAGGCAGGCTGCAAGGCTTTGAGACCTTCAGCCTTTCTAGCTGTGAGTCACTGGCAACTGCTGAGCCACAGCTATGTTTGACCTACGAAGCTAGCAATCTCAGATGTTCCACTCTAATCGCCTCTCTGTGACTCTGTAAATGGGGTTAATAGCGGCACTGCTCTCCCAGGACTGCAGAGAGAGGAAGAGAATTAACACCTGTGTGGACACCTGGGCAGGAGTCGGAGCACAGCAAGCAGGCAGTGACAATAGCAAACACCCACTCTGAGCACCTACTATGTGCAGGCGCTGTCAAGCACATGACCTTGCTAACCATCGGGCTCTCGGGCACGCTTGCAAGTCCAATCTGAACCCTGCTTGTCTGGAGGCTGGTCTCCAGAGAGGAAAAGGCACCCCAGTTAGTACAGCTGGAATGTGGGGAACCTGTGTTCGAATCGAGCAGCCCTCAGATAGGGTCAGTGGAAACTGTGTTATAATCTAGTGGGTGGAGAGGTGTTAGGAGATGTAGATTAGGGGACTTTGAGAAGGCACATTACCCAGGGTTCTTGAGAAAGAATTGGATACTCACAAGCATACAGGTGCACTCTCACACAAAACAGGGGTTACTAAATTAGCTTTTATGATGGGGCCTGGGTAATTCAGCAGTGCTGGTCTGTATACCAGAAAGGCAGGGAATCAGGTTTCAGATCTAGGAGGCGGGTCACCTCAGGTGCCTCCAATGCAACACTGAAAGCCTGGAGCTCCCTGGAGAGCTGGAGGTATGCAGTCCCTGCTGAAAGGTCAAATATATATATTTGACATATATATGTCAAATACGTAGCTCAGCCAGTCACGTGCTTGCCATGCAAATACGAGGGTGTGAATTTGATCAGAACCCACGAAAAAGAGCCAGATGTGATTGACAGGGTTGGGGAACTAGAGAAATGGAGGATTCCTGGGGCTTCCTTGACCAGATCTCCCAGTCTACTGAGCCAGCCCCAAGTTCAGGGAGCCCTGTCTCAAAGAGCAAGGTAGATGACTCCCGATGAACACCACACACAATGATAAATATTTCCCCCTACTTTTTCCCATGTAGAAAACATAACCACAGCAAGGAAATCAAGTCCAGACTTGTAACCTTCATCTATGTCACCGAACGCAGAGTTGGTACAAGATGCTTGGTGGCCACTCCTGCGTAGTGTCTCCACCAGACAGACGCCATTGACGGGAACAACCCCGAAGTGTGGGCAACAATGAGACGCAGAGAGAATGGGGAAGTGAGGAGTTCTGAGTATTTCTTACTTTTGTTTTTAGTATAATTTATTTAATTGTGGGTTTATATAATCTAATTTTTAAATAATAGCGGCATTTAACACCCAGCTTATAAAACTTCTGAACATTTAACAACTGGCTCCTGTGAGCTAATAGGAGCCGGCTCCAGGCTCCAGCATGCCACCCCAGGGTTATTGTGGGAAGTAAATAATTTAATGCTTTCAAAATGCTCAGGAAACCCTGGCAGACTGAGTCAGCCCTCCATTATAATTAGCTGATTTTCTGATGAACTATTCTTTTTCTTGATTAGACCTTAAGTGTCAGAAGTCAAGGCCTAGGCAGATGGATTTTCCCTACTTGAACCTGATCTTAGGACAAGAGTCCTGCTTCCAGCCAGCCAGCATGGAGCCCGGCATGATGGAGCTGGCCTTTCTCCTCTTTGCCCTAGATGGAGGTGGTCGCACCTTGTCTGACCTGTGGCCACTCTAGAACCTTCTCAGCATCACAGGTTACAGATGTGCCCCAGCCGGCACCCTGGCCTTCCTTGGGGACTTCCCTGAGCTTTGTCACATGGGGCTTGTGGTAAGGAGTACCTCTTCTTGGGTGCTGACATGGGTCAAAAGGCTGATGTTCTTTGGCTCTCCTCTGCTTTGGTTTACTGTAGACCAGGATGTTTAGAGCTTTAATCAAAGCCAATGACACGGAGAGGGCAGAGGCTGCAGAAAGAGGCACATTTTTGTTTCCCTGGCGAGCTGGTTGGTGACTCAGTAGAGGGGAAAGCCCTCATCATTACAAGATAAATTTTGCTTAAATTCCACTGGGGGGAGGAATGTGTGTAGAAGGAAGAGTGGAGAAGTAAACTCATAGTTTGACGGAAGTAGTAAGAATGCTTATTTTATTAAGCAAGGGCCAGTGGGTCAGGGTGCTGCTACATTCCGGAGCGACTGAGACAGAAGTCCACAGAGTTTGCTCTTGGGGAGATGTCATTGTGGTAAAAGGACAGTACACAGCAGCCAGGCTGCCACCAACCATCACCTAGGGCCACCTGTGGCAGCTGATAGTTGTTGGCTGTGAAGAATGTTGACAGACTCCCAGAAGGGATAGGTAATGCACAGCTTACTTGTCTTAGACGTGAGCAGAATCAAAATATTTGCAAAATGTGGAAGGGGCAAAGGGAACGAAGCTTCCGGCAGAAAGTAGTGCCAAGTGAAGGGGTCGGTGCCATTCAAGGACCTGAATGGGGCTGAGCCGGAAAGCAGGAGAGGGAGGGACTGTCTTACTAGGTGAGCGGTCCACAGAGGGAGGCTGGACATGAACGGGTCAGAGGTGAAGGGGGACAGCAAGACCATGGTGGTGCTTCCTTCCAGCCTCCCCCAGTGCCGCCTGCGTGAGGGGCATGCGCTCTGTGCACAGTGACTCAGAAACCTAGAAAGGAGGAAGGGATGGAGAGGGAAAGAAGGAGGGAGGGAGGGAGGGAGGAAAGGAAGGGTCAATTGTGGGTGCAAAATCATTTGACAACTGTGGTTCAAATCCACAGGACCTCCGAGAACCATAGGGCAAGGCCATAGCATCTCCCCACTCATACTCTGGTCACCCCTGGGGCCATTGCTCCATCTCTGCATCCTGGCCTTGCCTGTGTGCTGAAGCTCCTGCTTAATGGACCCCTAAGGGCAGAGAGAGTCAGTGATGTCACTTGGTCCACTTGATGCCAAAGTGGGAGGACACAGAGAAGACACCCGAACTCACAGAAACTGTTTGCTGACAGAGTCAAGGGAGAGTGGAGATGGTTTCATGGGCCTGTGGTCCCAGGACTCTAAGGAGGTGGGGGAAGGGAGTAGCCTGAGTTATATACTAAGTTTGAGGCAGCCTGGGCTCCATCATAAGACTCTGTCTCAAAAAACAAACAAACAAACAAACAAACAAACAAACAAAAAAAGATGGGATGAATGAAAATGAGTCTGAGGAAAAGCACACCTGAAGGGGAAGGGGAGTGAGCAGGTCTAGACAGGGAAGCATGTGATGGATACCTCAGACCACTGGGCTCAGGGTGAGGCCATTTTGGTGACCCTGGAGTTAGAGCCCACAGTCCCATAGAGCAGGTTATACCAGTAGAAGAGAGGACAGAGAAGAGTCGGAGACAATAGCATAATGAATGTTCTCTGGATGTTAGTCATGGCAGAGAGGAAGAAATATGACCCAGGAGCTGGTTGGTGTGGGTTGAAGAACTCACTGAAAGATGTCGGGAGATTCCAATCTGCTTTTCCTACTGTTCCTGCTCATGTGCTCTGGGGTTGAAAACTAAGGAAAAGAAGCAAGAGAGGGAAAGAAAACTTGTCCTTTGGTGAAGCCTCAAAACTGTCTGGGCTGAGTACAGGCCTTGGAGCCAGAGAGGGCTGGTTGGGATCCTTTCTCTGGTATGATGGATCAGGGCCAGGGATGTGGCGTCTCTGAGATTCAGCCTTGTCATCTGTTCAACCAAGATGACCATCCCTCCCTTCCACTGCGCTGTGGACATTAGAATGGAAAGGGCAGGTGAGCAGGTCAGAGCCACCTCCGGATCAGAGACTTTCTGTGGAGTCACCCTACCTGGATGGCAGCCCAGCTCTGTAAAGTCCACACACGATAGGAAGATGTGGAGAGGAGCGGAGGTGTGTTATGTGCTATGGGACCAGCCCAAGATGCCCTTGATCCACTCTGGGCACTGGCCATCCTTTCTCCTCGGGTTGAGTTTCCTGTCTGTTGAGAGGGGGGTGAACTCAACTGTATTTGATGGGCAAGTGCTTGATAGTCTGTAGCCCTGTGGATCATCTTAGTGGCTGAGGTAGTCTCTGGGGAGTGCAGGCAGTCTGGTCTATGTGCTTCCTGACTCCGGTTCCAGGTGAACCCACTGAAAGGCCCCATGAGGTCTGAGAGTAGAACTCTCCAGATGCCACCATGCCTTCCCAGGCATGCTCTCCTCCAAAAGTCCAGAACATTGCCGTGGCCTTATTTACTCCTTTCAATGGGGGTCTCCCCACACACCAGGATTGGCTGTGCCTGTGGGTGCAATCCATGATCTGAGAAGAGCGAGTTACAGAATATATTTCCTGTGGTGACCAGCACAGGTATTTCTTCCCTTGTTCTCTTTAAATAATTACGAGTATAATGATAGTATATAGTCCATAGAAGTTGACATCCTGTGGTCCTAAGCCCTCTACCACCTTCATAAACATTTGGTTCCAGTTTGTATTTCCCTGGAGATGTATGATATTAAACATATTCCTCCGTTCTTGTTGACCATTTGTGGTCTTTTCTAGGAGAAATGCTCATTCTAATTCTTCACTATTTTTTAGGGAGTTTGTCATTTTATTATTGAGTTGTCTGAGTTCTTTATATATTCTGTGTTTATGTCTCTTAGTAGATGTCTGATTTGCAAATCTATCCTCTCCCTTTCTGGGTCTCTCCCACCTCTCTTATTATTATTATTATTATTATTTGATGATACTCTTTGAAGCATAAAGGCATCACTTTTTAGTGAGGTTCAATTTGCCTATTTTTCAATTTTGTTGTTTCTGTGTTTGGGGTCACATCTAAAAAAGAAAGAAAGAAAACCATCAACCAATCTGAGATCACAAAACATTTCCCCACATGGTTTCTACTATGAGGTTTCTAGTTTTAGCTTTTAAATTTGGAATTTTGATTCAGTTTTGGGTACTTTTACATATGGAGCGATGTAGGGATCCAATTTTGTCCTTCTGCATGTTGTCCCAGAGCCGTTTTGTTGAAGACACTATTACTTCCCCCATGAATTATATTTTGGCACCCTTTCCAAAGATGAATTGACTGTCAGTGTGAGGACGTCTTTCTGGATTCTCAATTTGACTCAATTAATCTCCATGTTTGTTCATATGCCAATCCCACACTGTCTTGATTACTGTAACTTGGAAGTAAGCTTTGAAATCAGGAAGTGTGAGTCCTCCAACTTGAGTTATTCTAAGCCTCTGTGAATTTCCAAGTGAGCTTCAGGACCAGCTTGTCCAGCCCTGCAAAGAAACCAGCTGAGCCTTTGCTGGGAACTATGTTGCAGCTACGGATGGATGGGCGCGCTTCCACCATACTAGTGTTACATTGCCCTATCCATGAGCATACAATGTCTTCCTGGTCATTTGGTGCATTGTTTCCTTCAACAGCCTGCTAATTTTCAGAGTGCAGACTTTGTGGGTTTCTTTCTTTCTTTCTTTCTTTCTTTCTTTCTTTCTTTCTTTCTTTCCTTCTTTCTTTCTTTCTTTCTTTCTTTCTTTTTTTTTTTTTTACAAAATGAGTTCCTGAGTACTTAAAAAATATTATTGTGTATATGTCTGTTATGTGTATGAGTGTATGTATGGGTATGTACGTGTGTGTGTGTGTGTGTGTGTGTGTGTATACATGCCAGAGTGCATGTGTGGAGTTCAGAGCTCAATTTTATAGAGTCAGTTCTTTTTCTATGAACATTATGTAGGCTGCCTGGATTGGACTCAGGTCACAAGCCTAGCGTGCCAAGTATCTTTACCCTCTCAGCCATCTTATGTACCCCGAATATCTGAGAATTCCTTTTTGACACTATTGCAAACAGAACTATTTTACCTAGTGTTAGGGTTTCCATCTGAAATGTACCCTACAGCATCATATGTTTGTTTGGACACTTGGCTCCCAGTATGTGTCCATGTCTATGTGAGCGCATGCTACATGTTGGGTGGGTGCTCATGGAGGTCAGAAGACTGTAAGATCTCCTGAAGCTGGAGTCACAGGCAGTTGTGAACCACAGTTGATACAGCAAAGCATGTTTGTTCTATCAAAACATCCTTTCACCTGTGTCTGCTTCAGGAAAACATTCTTTCCTGTGTCTGCTTTAGCAAGACATTCTTTTGCCTGTGTGTCCCAGCAAAATGTCATCTGATATAACTTTCCAAAGACATTACAAGTCTCCATTTCACTTCTATAATAAGAAATCATGGTCAGTGAGACTGTCCCACACAAAAGCCTTAAGCACTGGACTTGGAGACACAAGATCTGGCTTTGGCATCGGCACTCAAGCAGGTATTAGATGTTCTACTGGACTTGGCTACAGCAGAAGCGTTTATCAAGGAGGCTCCTAGGCTCCAGCAAATGCCAAAGCTACAGACAATACCAGAACCTCTATGGGATTTCATGTGGGTCCTTTGTTTATTCTACCTTCCAGAAACCTTAGTGACCCCAGCATACATAATTTCATTTTATTATTAAACATAGAACGTTTACCTTTCTACCTGGTGGCATAGAGTAGTCTATGGCTTTCCTTTGGTGTATTTGAATTATTAGCATCACTACTATTCTGTTTAGTGCCACCATTCAATAAAATAAAGGGTTACTTCCACACAAGCACTGTGGCATTTTGACTGCCAGTCTGATAACCAGGAACTAGTAATGGGTAGACAGCGTAAACTATGGATAAAGGGTAATGGGTGCCCAGGACAGGATGGAGAACAGTGAGGAATCTCGTAGCATCACTCAGAAAGTTGCTGCATTGAAAACCTGGGAGTTGTTTATTTCTAAAACGTCCCCCTCAATAATTTTCAAAGCCATCATTGATTGAAACTCTGGAAAGTGAAACCTTGAATGGTGACGGTGAGGGCGTGCACTTCCCGTTAGCCTCTCTCACACCCTTATTTATTGGGAGAGCTAAATGGCAGCGACAGGAGGTCCAGGTGCTATGCAAAAAAGCTCTGGGCCCAGAACACATCAGGCCATTCTCTGGCACACTGAGCTGTATATTGATGCTTCTTTCAAAAAGGAACGCAGGAGAGCAGGGAGCCAGAGAGCCGTGTGACAGGTGGGACAGCGCCTGAGGATTTACTGAGATGACAAGTCAGGCTTTTCCAATTCTTGATGCCAACCAGTGCCTCTCTGTATGCCCGAGACAGGACTGTGCTAACTGCCTGTGAAGTGCGACTTGTCCCTAGCCAGCATCTGATTTTGCTTCTTTCAGAACCAGCCCCTCAGGAAATTCCCAGCAGACCCTGTGTGTGTGTGTGTGTATGTGTGTGTGTGTGTGTGTGTGTGTGTGTGTGTGTGTGTGTGTGTGTTTGCGTGCGCGCGCCTTCACTGCTCAGGCTGTAGGCAGCGTTCCAGCAGGGCACCTTGCTCAGGGCATCTCCTACAGGTCCCCTTAACACTCTCAGCAGGGACCTGAGGGGGGGCTGGGTTAAATCACAACCCTCGTTTGGGGTCCCCACACTGCCACAGACATGGAGACCCATGCCTGGCCCTGCTGCACAGGTCTCTGAAGAGGCTCACTAGTCAGCCTGCAGACCAGCCCTGCATCATATTTCTTGGTCAGTGTCCCCTGAACTAGGTGGGTTGACTGTGGCTTGAAGAACAGACAGTTCACACGCTGCTTTAGGGTCAGGTTAATGGTTGCGGGGATGCAGAGCTGCTCATGTTTTTACACGTGGCCCTTCACTGCCAGGGGCTGAGCATTCAGAAAAGAACAAGAAACACTCATCTTTCCCATTATTTCCCATGTTTCCCAGATCTCTGCTGTGCGTACCTCTCACCTGGGGCCCAGTCACAACAGGGTAAGTACTGTGGGGAAGCAGGAAGACCCTGCAGCCAGAATTACCAGGATTCAGCCGTCACCACCACAATCTTGATTGCTCTTGTTGATAAGACATTCGTCTTTTCCATGCCTCTGTGTTTTTATCTGTAATATGGGATAGCAACTGTCCCTCACTAGTGCGTTACAGTGATAGATAGGTTGCTGGCTACCAAGAGCTTAGAACAGATCCTGGAAGTCAATAGCTGATAATAGGACTAAAGATGTCTTGATGCTTCTAAGATGTCCTCCACCACATACTCTGATGACATTCTAGAGAGTAGATCAGTCTCTTCTCTTCATTCAAAGGTTCCTCTGGGCTTTAAGTCTAAGCTTTTCCAGAGCCTGTGGCCTATGAATCCTACATTCTCCCCTTAGCCACATCTCTTGAGAATTTATCTCATGTTTATTCCTCCCCTCTTTCCACATTGCAGTCATTCAAGTGTCCTGCCCCATATTACCACTTTCTCCTACCTGGGAACCTTTTCTTTTCTTCCAGAACTTGCACAGATCAACGTGGGTCTTTCAGGGGCAGCATGACATATTCAAACTCATAAATAAGGTGACTGTGGACAGAGTTGCTGTAATTGTCCATTTGTTTTCTTTTTTAAGTAGTGCCATGCCCTTAAAGGAAAAGTGTATATTTTCATGGACACAATAAGACTATGAGCTTGAGAGTGAGACCCTGCCCATCAAAGGTTCCCAGGCAGGAAACTGAAAACCTGTTTAAAAAGACAGTGTCAGGCCTGGTCCTGTCCACATGGAGCTGGTTTTGTAAGCATGTGACTGTGGGAGTTAAGGGCTTCACTGAGGTTTGCACCAAGCTTCCAGAGTAAAGCAAATGAGGTCGACCAGGGACTACCACCCTTGCGTTCCTGTGTGGAGCTCCCTAGAAAATTGTGTGTGCAGCTGCAGCTGAAGACTAAATCA
Organism: Apodemus sylvaticus; assembly: GCF_947179515.1. NCBI lineage: Eukaryota > Metazoa > Chordata > Mammalia > Rodentia > Muridae > Apodemus > Apodemus sylvaticus. Next base: position 88,748,210 of record NC_067479.1, read on the forward strand.
CAGGGAATACCTCAGGAGAATGATGCCAGAACCCATGGGGAGCACACCCACCCTGAGGGGGAGGGGGAGGTGCCCAGAGGGCCCAGAGCAAGGTGAGATTGCCCAGACCTGTTTCCGGTGCCACTGGCTGCTTCCTGATCTGCCAAACATGAGACTCAGCAGCTATATTTGCCTGCCAACTCAGACCAAGCCACTCCGCCATGACATTCTGAGAGCAGGAGCCAAAGCAAACCTTTCTATTTCATCACAGTGATGAGACAATAATTCATTTCTGTTATAAGCCCCTTCTCTAGGATACTCTCTCTGAGTTGCAGCCTGATCTGGGGAGAATTCTAGAGCACCAGTTGTGACAATTTGAAGATCTACTTCCCTTTGGAAAAATAACAAAGGTTTAAGGACAGTGGTAAAATGTCTTGACTCACACGCTTAATTCCACTGCTTCCTCCATGGAAAATGGCTGAGATGTGCGAGAGGGAAAGAAACAGCCATGGAGTACCACTCAAAGCCAGGAGGCTGACCTCCATAATGCACTTGACCTTCACTGCACTTGGCCAAAAGTAGAAGCTTCTTCTCATTACAGAGCTGAGGGAACTGGGTCAGAAAGGATCGGGACGTGTCCACAGAGCCAGCAAATGGTAAGCATGCACAAGCCAGCCATTCTCTGAATGACATCGGGAAGGTCTTAGAGAGTCTGCTTTCACAGGAGGGACTCCAGTGGTGGGGGAGGGGCTGCAGCAGAATAGCCTGCAACAGTTCAGAAAAGTAGCATCAGGACCCAGCACAAGCCCTCCTCAGTACCTAGAAATATTTTCCCAGGCTCAGGGGCTCCTCTATAGAACATCTGTTTGCCCACCAAATGGAGCCTTTCACTGGCACAGAGATAGGCATAGCCGTTTTCCTATCCACATCCCCTGCATCTGGCCAGCTTTCCTCCATGGCTCCTGGGAAAGTTGTACTGAGTTCTCAGCTATGAAGTAAAGGAACTGCACTGACTGCCGGGCTGGAGGCCAGAGCAGCAGCCGGGGTAGGCAGGAAGGGGGGTGCAGCTTCCTATGGGCAGCTCAGTGGTTCCTGAGGGAGGAGACTCAGTAGGTGGGGGGCAGCTGGGGAATCACCTCCCACTCCCAGGGTACTTGAGTAGCCTGTGCTTGTCCAAGTTCAGCCAGCACTGCTAATTATCTTAGTTGGAATTACCTGAGTCCTGGCGAGGCAGAGGTTACTCAGCATACTAGGGAAGAGAACACCTATCCCTGGAGGTGTCCAGTAGAAGAGCTACCGTCTTGCTCACCCTGGTTTTGCAGAAAAATACCCTCCAAAGAAGGCCCTGAGTGACCCTTGAAGAGCCCTTGTTGCGTTTTGTCCCCAGAGTCTGACAAGGGTCTAGCCCATCTTAGCCAAATTTCAAACACCTGGCCCCAAACATGTTATTGTACTCCTTCCAAAGCCCAGCCTCTCCTCACACTGCAGAGCCTGTCACCATTTCTTTCCCTCATTCCTTTCTTCACTTAACCCACACATGTTTATTGAGTGCCTATGGTGCTGGGCAATATGCTAAGTCTTGGGGGCACCGGGGGTGAGCCACCTTAATACAGTCCCCATCCTGATGACACAGCAGAAGGGAGCCCCCGCCCTGTAGGGAGTTGTTTGAGTGTGGCAGATAGATGATAAGAATCCTTAGCAAAAACTAGAAGCCTAGGTAGGAAGTGAGGACGTAGGTATCAAGGCTGGAGATGCTGGGGGTGGGCTCGGAGGACTGCAGGAGGGCAGAAAGAGTAGAGAGATCAGAAAGACAAAGAAACAAGCTCCTCTCCCAAAACCAGAATGACTTAGTTAAGTCTTGGGACCCCTGTAGGTAAAGAGAGGAATGTGCCAAAGAACACTGGAGAGAGTAAGGTGACTTCACTTGAAGGATAGCAAAGGTTGCTGGACTTCCTGGCCAACATTGGCAGCCCGATATTGGGCAAAGGCTTTCTCTGTGGATGTATCCTGGGCAGTTCTGGAAAAGGGGCCTGGGTGCTTCAGGGCAGCCAGCATAGCGGCCCTGAAGGTGAAGGGCAGTTTACTCTCTCAGAGCCCCTCCATGCTGCTCTTCCCAGCAGGGCCAGCAGCCTGTTTCTTTCCTGCACGCATGGGTGTCTGCCCTCCCTCCTGGGGCTTCGCCGTTTCTCATCGCTGAAGCGTGATGATGCTACCCTTGGAGGCTGATAAACACGGCATTCTAGGTCAGCGCTTTCTCCAAGATCTCTCTCACATTCTCCAAATACCTGGAAGAGATGCACCAGAACAGGTCTGATTTCCACCTAGGGAGGCAGCTGGGCTTCTCCACAGTAGCCTTGATCTACTCTGCCTGGCCCCCTGGATGCTGCAGGGGAAGTGGGTGAAAGCTGGTCTTCCGGGGCCAGGGTCTGCAGGCTGTCAACATTCCTGCCTGCTTTAGATGTTTGCCAGATGGGATTGCACCACGTAATGGGTGGGGTGAACGGACTTTGGCTGGGCTTATTTGTTTGATTTTGAAGACTGTCCCCTCCACTTTCTTACAGCCTGCCTACACAAGGCTAGTGCACCCCTGGGTCTCTTGCCCATGAGCAAGAGTTGCTGTGGGAACCCTGGATCCTTTGGCATTGGTACAAACCTTGTGTACTCGTAGATCCCCAACTCTGTGTGCATAAGGCCAACCCACCCTTAGGTCCCTTTAGTGGGGATATGAAGTTGATTTGTCTCTGGGTCCCTTCCTTTGTGCACGATGCTGAAGGCTACCGCTGGTCGTCTCGCTGTGAGCAAGAGGGTTTCCTCCCTGCCTTTGAGATATGATAGCAACCCTCTGCATATTGTATACGTTTATAGGGGATCCACTGGGCACAAGTGGGTGAGTAGCTGGGCTCACCATCCTGGTAGGGAGAAGCAAGTGCTACCTTTGCTCTTTAGCTTTGGTCTCCAGTTGCTCTAGGCTGTGATCTGCTCACCTTGATATAAACCCAGCATGATTGCTTGGCCCTGGCCATACCTTGCTCTGCACCTGGCCTCCTATGCTCTCTGTTGTAGTCCAACCTGTGAAGTGGGTGCCAGGGATTACTCTGATTATTCTGATACTAGAGACAGACCAGAGAGGGAGAGGAATGTACCCAGGGCAACACAGCAGGGTTGAAAAACATATCCCTTGAGTCCTTTATCTGGCAGATGCTCCACTATGGGCCTCTTCTAGTTGCTGAGAACTAAAGTTCTCAGTGGCCTAAATGCCAGGTCAGGGAAGTTGGGATGGGTGGGAACAGGAGGAGAAGGGAGACAAAGAGGGATGACGCAGGAGGCTGGACTGTGGGATCTGCCTGGAGCCAGTGGAGGCCCTGCGAGGAACCTCCACTGTCCTGCATGTCAGATGAGGACATTGGTCTGTGTCCAGTTTTCCTTCCGCAGTTTCCCTGAGGGCGAAACTGCAGTGTGGGAACGGGCTCTCCTTACAGGCAGTGTCCATCCACTAGGAGACCCTGCCCTGGATGAGCCTTGGCCAATGACTTCAGGACATCGCTTTCTATACCCTGTGAACTGCTGGGTGTCAGGGCCCACAGTGAGTGGCCTGTGCCTCCCTATGACATGGGTACTCAACTCCCAGTGATGGGAAGTGGCCTCTCTCAGAGGGACAACCTCGTACAGGGTGCTCGCTCACTCCTCGCCTGTGTGGCTTTCTCAGTCTGGCTGCCTGGCAGGCTGAGAAGGCAGGCTGGCCTTATCGCAAGCTTGGTCTCCAGTTTCTGAGAACGGTCTACACTCCAAAGCTTTCTTTCCCATGGGCTGATGCCAAGCAGGCTCGGCCTCCATATCTGGCAGGACTCCAGGTATTCTTCAGAACCCTTCTTAGCATCAGCAGGGAGACCAGAGTGGTCAGGCCTTGAGGACACTCCAGCAGGGCCCTCTGTCGGCTTGGCCACAGGTATAAAATAGGCTCATGCAAGCTTCACCTAGGCCCTGACAGGCCCTGTACAGCTCTGCCTTACAGAGATGGAGTAGGTTCAGCTGATATGTGTGTTAGGAGAGAATGGATTGCCGGTGAGGAGTCCTTACGGCCCTGGATGGCTACAGATAATGCCTGCGAAAGTTGTGTGCTGGGTGACTAAGGACTTGGGATGGAGTGTAGGCCTCAGCCCTCTGACCTGACCCACTGCATGGACAAGCTGTGCTGTGTATCCTGAGGCCAAGATGTGTGTGTGTGTGTGTGTGTGTGTGTGTGTGTAGTGGAGGTGTTGTCCTGGGTGTCCCTGAGTTGCCCTCCACAGATGCTGTCTGATAACTATGAGTGCCTGGCCACACTTCTGACTGAGCTTCGGGTGGGCCACACTTCTGACTGTGCTTCCTTTGCATGGTGCTCCTGCCTTTCCAGCTGTCCCCACCCAAGCTGCTCCCCACTGCCTCCTCACTTCAAGCTGACTCTTCCTAGTTGCTTCCCTGCTGTTCCTCTGTTGACTTTGGTACTAGAAGCTTCTCCCAAGACAAGCCTTCTCAGAGCGCCTTTGAGAAGGGGATCGCCCGTTTTCCCGAGCCCCTGCCTCCTAGAACAGCTTGTGGGAAGCTCCACAGTGTGGAAGAAGTTTCAGGGGCTCTTCATCTTTCCCTACACCATGAGATCTAAGAGGGCAAATTCCACAGCCCGTCTGGCTCTTTGGTATCTCAGAGCAAGTGTGGATTACACGGATACAGGGAGGAATGGATGCACAAGTTGAGAACAAATGCCACGGGAACCCTTGGTCTGGGTCCCTTTGCCTTCGGCAGCTCTGTGGTGGAGCTGGGAATATGCTGAGGCCCCCTGTGATGGTTCCTTTTAGGGTGTCTATATGAATATGCCTCTGGAGAACTTTGACAATTTAACAGGGTTGAGGAGGACCCAGCATAAGAGAGAGAGAAAGAGAGAGAGAGAGGGGGGGGAGAGAGGTTTCAAGTACTGTAGCTGCCTGGCTGGGGACTATCTGGCTTGTCCCACGCTTGTCGTGAAGAGTGTGACCTTGCATGGGTGGCTTATGCAGGTATGAGCATCTATTCTCTGGTGTTAGGTTCCAGAAGAGGACCACAAATAGATCTGATAAGGGAAGCATAGTCCTCATTTCTTCAGGGTCATCATCAGGGCTGGTGACATTTTTAAGTATTAACATATGTGCACCGTCACACGCATCTCAACAGCAGGCCTGCCTGTTCAGTTTTACCTGGCCTCCCTCATTTTTGGCTATGTCTGGCATCTCTCCAGAAATGTATGTGAAATGTCCCCCATGGTCCCATGTGTTTGAACATGGGGGTCCCTGGCCGATGATTGTTTTGGAAGGCTGTGGCTTCTGACTGGTGTCAGTATGTCCCTGGGGGCAGGCCTTTGAGGGTTATAGTCAAGCTCTGTTCTGATTCTTGGTCCAACAGGATGTAGGGTGCCCTGTCTCAGGACCTCACTGCCTGAGGCAAGCTGTGACACCAAGCCAATCCTGACACGATGAACTGTAAACTCCTGAACTGTGGGTCCAAATCAGTTCTCCCTCTCTTAAGTCATCCCTGTCTTAATGCAGTAATATGGCAATAGCAGTAGCAATAACTACGTAATACAGTAGCAACACTAGTAACTAACTCATGTGGCTCTGCCAGGGTGAAACGTGCCTGGTTCCTGTCCCCTGATGGGACACTGGGGTCCCCTGTACCCCACAATGTGGGTGCCTCACGCTGCTTGGTAAAACGGGGTGAATGAGGGAATCTCTGAATCACCAAGCCTTCCCCATAGACCTCAGTGAGGGAAACTTGTTTGAAAAATGTCAATTTCTGGTTCTGTCATCTTACTCGAGAAAGCAGGAAGTGAGTGTGGTGTGCTCACAGGAGTTTGCATGCCTGTCTGTGAGGAGCAGAGACCGGTACTTGTTGGTCTTTACATACGTGTCCTCATACCGCCAGCACCCATGTACTGTTTCCTCCCAGAGCAGAAAGCAGAGAGATTTTGAGCTCATCCCATAATACTAATAAGGCGAGAACAGTGGCCTCCCCATTTTAGCTTCCTCAAACTGTAGGCACAAGGGCTGTAAAGAGGACTCAGTGCCTGATGCACAAGATTGTGGATCTGAATTTGAATCCCCAGGACCCACATAAAGCCAGGCCCAATAGCGTGCCTCTGTAATCACGGTACTTTTGCAGCAAGGTAGGAGGTGGAGACAGGAGCTCTTGGGCTAACCAGCCCGGCATATGCAGCAGTGAACATGTAAAAGACCTGTCTCAGGCAAGGATGCTCATGAGAGGTTGTTCTCTGACCTCCACGCGCATCTGTGGCAGGCATGTGCCCTCTCCCATACCAAAGAAAATAAAAGTCGAGAAGTTTCTGGTGCCTTGTTTAAGGTCACAGGGCAGAGTTGGAGCTGGAATTCTACTGCTTGATGCCAACACAGGAAAGTGTCAGGAAAGAGCTCTGGAGAGGACAGAGCATGGGAGAGCAGAGGGGTGGGGGGTGGGAACGAGGTTGCAAGCACTTCCTGAACGGAAGTGCAGACATAGCTCTGTCCAGAGCGTGTGTGCTTGCACGCATGCTCCCAGATATGTATGGCTGGACGGCCGAGGGTGGCAACGGGAGTCAGGAGTGGGGCAGAGGGAAGGCAAGAAAAGAGACAGGTGGGAAACCTCCCATGAAAGCCGAAAGCCTCAAGTCAGACGACTGTTTTCATCTCGTGTTGATAACAGGGACAGATGCTGATGGACACCTACAAGTAGTACCTGCCAGTACCAGTTCTTTAGCCCCTAGCAGCCAGGCTCTGGTTTGGCTGACAGGCCACAGCAGGGCAACAGACATACCTGCCAGAAGCCAGCTTAAAAAACCTGTCCCCAAAGAAGGAGCGTTGGAGCTGTAACCTAGAGCTAACGGAGGAGGCCGACAGTCCACTGCTTAAGGCTCTCCAGTCTGTGGACTGGACCCAGCCATTCCCAGTCTGTCCAGTTATGGGAATGAGGGTGGATCTCACTTTGTACCAGAAGCGATTATCAGATACTGTATCTCCTCTCCTACCCCTAGCGACCACGGTCTTAGCTTCAACCATAGCATCAGATAAAGAAAAGCTGGGAAATCCCAGATTTGAAGGCAGGCTGAGAGATAAGGAACAAGCAAAGTAGGTAGCACACTTCCTAGAAGGCATTTCCAAGATTTCTACAAGACACTGTCAATGTGTTCTTGCTTTTATTTCTTCCCAAGCTATCCAGGGAGTCACCTTCCCCAAAGAACCATACTCTTCGAACTGGTCACTCACCTAACTGGTCACAGCCCCTGGCTGTGTTTTCCGGGCCTTTATCCTCCAGTCTGTGGGCCTAGCCAGACTCCCCCCATGCCTGTCTTTTGTCTTCTGTCTGAGACCAGCCCTCTAACGTCTATCTGTGCTTACCTGGGTGTTTTATGATCTCTTTCCAGACTGACTTTCAGGAAATGTCTTCCCTCCTTTATCCCCCCCTTTAATGGCCTCTTCTATATACCACCAGCTATATACTCCAGCCACCAGGGTCACCCCAACCCACACAGACCAATCTCTTTTTTTCAAGTTGATATGTCAGTCCCTGGTGTGTTGAGACCACCATGCCTGTATCAGACACAGAGAACATCCGCTGGTCATAGGTATGGTCCATGTATACCTACGATTTCAGACTCTCCTGCTGGAAGCTAAGACCCCTGTAGCTTGTTCTAGATTATAGACAGAAGTGCTGGGTGTCACATCCTGGAGGAGGCAGCCAAGGTTGGCAGCAATTCCTCCTTAGACCCCTTTCTCTCTGCTAGAGTCAACAAAATGCTATGGGACTCAGATGATAGCTTCAAGACGGCATATATCATCTGCGAGCTGGTATCCTGATAGACTGCACAGATCTGAGATTCCTACAGCTCTGGGATTTAGAGACGTTTCTGTGCTGTGTTTGCTACATTGCTTAATGTGAGTGCAACATCATTGCTGTGCCCCACCTTTCCATCTCCTTCTGCCTGATATTACCGAATTTAAACTGGGCACCCAGGGCAGAGTCAGCAAAAGAGGTCCTTTCATCTAACCGGTAACTGCCATGATCTAGTCAGACATGGGATGTGTAAATGAAACAGCTGAAGAGGATGCTCTCAGCGTGTGACCGGTGCAAACAACTCTTGAACTTGACCTCCAGATATCCTGGCTCCATCCGCCAGACTGTGCCAGCTGTAAAACCAAGATGGCATCTCTGTGAGTTGTGTATCTTGGGGATAGTTCTATTTTCTCTCAGTGCTTCCAAGCTTCACCTTTGTAAAGAGACTACATGATTTCAAAGTTCTAGGGGACTTAGATCCCCAAGTCTGTCCTTCTATAAAGACCCCCAGAGTGCCAAACACTATTATAGCTTATAGATCTGATCCCAACTCCTCTGGTCTCTTGGATATCTGAGGTAAAGGTGGCAAAATGATGGTGCATTAGGGAGAAGGTCTTCTTTAAACTTGTGATCCTGTGACCCTGTGACCCCGTGACCCCATGACCTATGACCCCGTGACCCCATGACCCCACCCAGGTGTATGGCTAATCCCTGCTTTCACTTGGTTGGAGAGGACAGGTTGATTGTGTAAAAGCTCAAACAAGGAGAAGTGGGAGATGGAGATCCCTAACCTCACCAAAAGACACTGTGGAGCTCCCTCTGGGAGGTTAGTCCTCTTCACAGTCTCATTCCTGGCACCCTGCTTATGGCCTGCTCCAGAGAAAGCTCTGGAAAGATTATTTCCCTCCCAGGGATGGAAGTCCCAATTAGTGGGCGGGTGTGACGGGACTGACGGTTACTAGGGAGGATGCCACTGTATGTGTTCAGAACAGGTGCATAACCACCTAGGTTTGTCTGGGCTAAGATCCCTTGGTGGCTCCCCGAGTGGGGCTGAGGAGCAGCTGGGAAGCAGCCTCCTGGGCTGGGGGCACAGGAAAGGCTTAAGATGAAGCTGAACTCCTTCAGCTTCCATGTGGAGGTGGGACGCCTGCAGCACACACTCTCAGCATATGTTAACCTTGGCTTTCTGTCCCTGCCAAGAAGCTGTCACTGAGGTATTTAGCAGAGGAAGCGGCTCAGGAAGCGTTCCTGTTGTACTTTGGGGCACTGTGTAACTAATGGGGCGTGTACGATGAGGAGCGGGGGGCGGGGGAGGCGAGGGGCCAGCTGACCCTGCCAAAGCTTGTTTGGTCCAGCACCAGAGGAGTGGGCATTAATACAGTCTGCCAGCCAAAGGCCAGGCCTCTCCGCTCTCAGATGGGATGAGACCCACCTGCCAGAAGGAGCACCTACTGTGCACCCATTGCTGGCATTGGGCCCCACCCAGCTGTGTCTTCCTCTATCCTCACAACAACCTACCAAGCAGGACCATCAATCAGGTTCAGATGAAAGGGGAAGAAACTCTAAGCAACAGTGACTTTATTACAACTCTGCCGTGTTTCTCAGGTGCTGTGCAAACACCAAATCCATCTAGGAACCGGGAGTGACATGGATGTGACTTCTGCATACAGCTTCTCTGATCTTTGAGGTAATGGTTTCATGAGGGGCTGGAGGAAAGAGCTTTGGGATCGGGCTATGAGGTTCCCTCCTACAAACAATATATGTTGTATGGAGTCTTCCTCGCTCTACCTGTGTGGACCCACAGGCTCACGCTCACAGTAGGTGAAAGCACATATTCACTCTCGTTTAAACAGGCCTATTTTTTTTTTTTTTTAACAAAGCAAGTCTGTATCTCAAAGGCGAGGCAGGAAGGGGAGCCAAGAGTTCTCAGCTGCCCTTACTGCTCTGGGAGACAAGGAGTTCTTTTATTCAGAAAAACAAAGGCCAAGGGAGGTAGTCTCAGGGCCTCAGGCCAGATAGAGAGTCTCTCAGGGGATGAACTGGTCCCTGCCTATTTCCCTTGGATTTCTGTTTCCTTGGAAGTCAAGTGAGGTAAAACCACCGTTCCAGCCTCCTCACAGCATCTGCTGGTCAATGCAGATCAGCAGAAGCCATTCTGATAAGCCCCAGCAGTGGAGAGCAAGAGGCTGACTTTTCCTAGGGAGATGCAAATGTCTTTTCACCCCAGATAGGGCACTGATGACAGACAGACCACACTAATCTGTGAACCGGTGAGTTTATTGGGATTACTTATAGACACATGAGGGACTCTAAGCAGCTGCGTCTCCTGGAAACCCATCCCAGCATGGGTGACAACTCAAGAAAGCTACATTTCTGGAGCTGTCTGCTCAACTTGGAGAGAGCGCTTACATAACCCTGGAGACAGCTCTTGGGATTTTCCGAGTTTCCTGATCCTGCGTGGTTCTATGAACACCCTGCTACACACCACATGGTTACACCTTCCCCTGCCGGCTCAGGTGGAAGAAAGGAGCTCCTACTCCCAAAGGAACAGTCACAAAGGTCAGACTGTCAGAAATGCACAGACTCTTTACCCTCAAATGTTTCTCTAACTTTACAGTTGGGGAGATCAAAGTTCAGAAAGGGTGGTTCAGCCCCAGACTAGAATTTCCCAGTTCCCAGGTGAGTGATTGTCACGTGCTATTTATTCTTTTAGTACTTTTTGGTCTCCCCCTCTCCATGTCCCTCTCCCTCTGCCCCTCCTCCTTCCTCCTTCTCTCTAAACCTTTGTGTGTGTGCTTGTGTGTGAATACCCCTAGTGTTGTGTGTGCAGTGGCACTTGTGTAAAGGTCAAAGGACATCCTACGGGGATGTTCCACATTTTCTACTTTGTTTCTGACAGGGTCTCTTATTTGCTGTTAAGTATACCAGGCTAGATGGGTTTCCAGCTGCCAAAGAGTCTCCTTTCTGCCTCACATCTTGCCATAGGAAAGCTGGGATTATTGATTTGCGCTCCTGCATCAGGGTTCTAGGGAGCCAACTTAGATCTTCACACGTCTGCAGCAAGTACTTTGCCCACAGAGTCATCTTCTGAGCCCTCAAATGTACTACTATGGCTTTGGCCTTGAGACTGGAGGGACTAGGGGAATGGAGGTATAGGACATTTTGATGTTGGCCTGATTCTCTGGTCTATGGTGAGAGTAACCGTGTTTCCCCTTGTGTGAACACCTTGTATAGGATGTGAGATTCCTTGTCCACTCCATTGGGATCTGCTGTGCATTCATGTGAATATCATTCCATTCACGTGTGGATGATATATGGAATGATAGATGGACACACATATATATGTATGCAGATATATACATATACACATATATATGCACACATGCGCACACACACATGTACACACAGACACACACAAAAACACACTCACATAATAGACCCTGCTGAAGTTGGCAAGGTTTCCAGGAAGAGAAGACAGAGGGGGGGTCCCTAGCTGCCTTCCCTGGGGTCCCTAGAGCATATCCAGGCTGATCTGTGTTGATATGAATAGATCTTATTTATTTTTATCATATGTGTCTGTGAGTCCTTTGGAGCTGGATTTCCAGGCTGTTGTGAGTTGCACAATGTGGGTGTTGGGAATCAAACTCAGGTCCTTATGAACAGCAGAAAGTGTTCTTTACCACTGAGTAAGTTCTCTATCCCCTGTCTGATTGTTTTTATTTTCATCTTTTTTTTCAAAATTAAAATGTAAAGGGATAGCTTTCATTATGCTATTTTGTATATATGTGTCACCAGACTTTGTGTTAACTTATCTGTCTTCCACATTCTTCTCTCCTCTGTTCTCCTCCCCTTCCCACATTAATTCCCTGATGTGAGTTTTAATTCTGTATTTCCCATCATGCACCATGTCCCACATTCTTCAACAAGATCTAGTCCATCACCTCATAGAGCTTACAGTGAAGTGGAAGGTCATCACATGGCCACTAACACTCAAGTGACAGTTCAGAGGAAGGTGAGGAAGGTCCTAAGCACACAGAAGACCGTGGGGTCCAGTGTCACCAGATAAAGAAGTAATAGGACCTAAAGAGCAGCTCATGCCCAGTCAGAGGGAAAGCTGATGGTTTATTTCAGAAGTGGCTGCTGTACCCAGAACCTTGGTGGGGAGGAGCCAGAGAGGCTGTGTGGGGACATGTGGGGCAGGCTTGTCTTTATCTTCTGAGTTGGGAATAGGTCATCAAAGAGAGAAGGGGTGATCTCAGGTGTGTAGCTAGGCAAATGGCCTCCAGGTGCCCGACCGTGCACGAAGGTTGGCATCTAACTGAACAAACGCACTGGAGGTTGGAAAGATGGCAGTGAGTTCCTCTGCTATAGTACCCAGGTGGCAGGCATATTGGAAGGACACTAGGAGGGATTGACACACAGTCCTGGGGAGAGAGGTGCCCAAGGACCATGCTTGGCAGAGTATGGGGCGACCTCTACATTCTCATCCAGTAGGTGTGGCAGGCAGGGCATCTCAATCCTCCCTTGGCAGGCAGCCGCAGGCGGGGTAGCAGCCAGCCATTGTTTAGCAGCTGAGCTGTACCGGGAAGCTGCGGCCCAGAATATTAATACCTTTCCTCAGGTTTATCTCTACCCCATCTCCCTCATTTGGAATCCCAGCGATCAGAGAAGAAAGTTAGTTTAATCCTCTGGTTCCTATCAGCCTAATTACAGTTTCAATAGACAACGGGCAGGGCTGTCGATGAGACCAGAGGACACAAGAACGCATTATGTTGGTGCTAATAATGATCGGTCTTTGTTTTTATCATTTCATGTTGTTGCTTCTCATTTTGGCTGCCTGAATTCTTAATGCCTTCGAGTGTCTCATGAAGATTGCTTCCTCTTGCTGCCAGGCCGGGACACAGCGGCAGGCTTGCATATGAAAATCCCCAGTCTGGTTGCCTGCCGCTAACAAGCCAGCCGCCATTTAAATTTCAATCAGCCCCTCTGTTTGTGTGTGAGTTTCTTGGATGGATGAAATTAGCAATTTTGAAAAATTGATTAAAATTGCTGGTTTCACGAAGCCTCAAAACACCAAAATCAATCTTAAAAAAAAAAAAAAAAGGAAGAAAGAAAGATCCAAATTCTCATTGAACCAGTCACGTTTGCACTATGAGAAGCAGCAAGTATTGCTGGCATAAAGAGGGACCTAAGGTCTGGGGTGGGGGGCAGGATGGTTTTTTTTCTTTTGGTTTTGTTTGTTTGTCTCTTGAACAGCCCCTGTGACTCTCTCTCTCTCTCTCTCTCTCTCTCTCTCTCTCTAACTCTAGAATAAAGGAGCTTGACTGCATAAGGTGTTTCTAGAAGGCTCTTCTCCATATATAACTGTGAGTTCTAAATGAAGATTTAAAAAATGACTGGCTCCGAGCAGGTAGAACCTGTGTTCCAATGAGGTTAGGAATATTAACAGTAGAGCCCATAATGTTCCTACTTTAGTACTGAATCAGGGCCTTTGTTGTTCTCAGGAAGGCTATGAGAAAATACACCGACCTCCATGTTCAGTTGTAGAAATGGAAACTTATAGCCTTCCCAAATCCAGATGAGTAGTGCCAGGTACAGATCCTTCTGAGCTGCCCAGCAGAGGGCTCTCTGAGGGCCTGCAGTGGCACTGGGGTGTCTTCCCTCTGTGGTGAGTGTATATGACACCCTGACTCCAACTGTGGCAGTTGATATGGAAGCAGCCTGGGTCCTCTCTCCTCTCTCCTGAGCTCGAAGCTATCATCTTACAAGCTATGCAGAGCTGAGTGAGAGGGGGGGGGGGAGGGAAGTCATCACAAAAGGCAGAGCTGTCTTAGGCTCTCCATACCACAGAGACCCGCTCAACGGCACACACCCATGGTCCTGACTGTGGGCTACGCTTAATGAAACTGTCCTTAGTGGTTGGTGTAAGGAAAATGAAAACTCTGTCCTTGGCTGTGGGCAGAGTACAATCCCTCTGCCTCTTCCGGCCTTCATGTGTCCCCAAGGAGAAGAATGAAGGCTGCTCATCTCCAGGAACAAGGCCTCCCTGCTCTTTCTCCTTCGGTCCCAGTGAGGTGAGTGTCAGAGCCGCTTCTGTCTTTCACAGGCCCCTCAGGCACAGCTGCCAACAGCCCTTAATCACAAGAATCCCCACCACTTGCTCTTCAAGAAGCCGGTGCCCAGATGTACCTTAGCGCACCAGAGCCAGTTCCAGAAGCCCCGGCTCTCTCAGCGTGCTGAAAGTACAAATTTGAGCAAGATCCCTGCCCTCCAGTATGTGGCCGGATGGCCGGCGGGCTGCCGGAGGAAGCTGTGTTCACAGTTCTGTACAGGAGTCGGTGGGAAAGGACAGAGGTGCTGTGGCAAAAGCACGCTTTCCAGATCTAGACTTGCCTGCTTCTTTACCCATGGCCTTGGGAAATCACGTAAGCCAGTCAGCCCTGGGTTTTCTCTGTTGTCAGATGAGGATACCCATCCGTCATGCAGGGCCAGAGAGTCTTGAGGCATCGTCACCTGTGGTGTATAAGTGGGTCCCCTGGTGTACAATGCTTGGAGCAGAAGCAAGGGCTTGAACAGCAGGGACTTGTGCTTCCATCAGAGGAAACACAGGATATCTTAAGCCTCTACGGCAGCACCCTCAAATTGGGGATTCCATGCTGAATAAACTCTCTTGCACAGTGCACCTACGGAGAGCTCACAAACGGTTGAGAAGAAACATAACAATCAATCTACGGGGGGCGGGGGGGGGCTTTCTTTAAAAAGAAATTTAAAAAACACAATCTACTATGTTTTCTTTAAAACCCATAGACCAGACAGTGTGAGTCATTCTCATAGCCCCCTCCCGGGGCAGGGGTGCAGACAACAAGTTGGAAGAAGACAAGATTTCACAAACTGTCCTGCTTTGAAAGGATGCATCCCTGTCGACTCCAGGATGTGTCACCAACACAGGCAGAGCACTGGCTTGGAGACTACATCGACCCTCGTATTGGTTGGCACTTTTTGTCTGCTAGGGAATGAAACCCAATTTCTCCTTGCTCGAGCTTAAAGGGAATATTTAACTCTCAAGGCAGGGGCCAGGCATGGTTGGCCTCAGGTGCCAAGTGCCACCTCTGGCTTCCTTCTGCTCTGTTGATTTCCTTCTCAGGCTGTCCCTGAAATGGCCCTCCCTCTGCAGTTCATTCCTGTCAGACGAACAATCCCAGCTCAGTGGCTTTGGTCAAGCCCTGGATTGGAAGCATTTCTAATTTCCTGAATAAATATCTACTGCCTGGGGACTGAGAGATGGATTGCTAAAGCCGATGTACTTGGCCACAAGTAGGGATCAAGGTCAGGTATAGATGGCCCTCCAGGAAGAGGGGCCAGAGGATAAGTGTAAAGCACAAAAATCCAGCTCACAGGTCCTGAGGCTCCATTCCGGAAGAACTAAAGGCATCTCCTCATCTCCCTTGACACTTTTCGCTTCCAAATACCTTATTTTCTAGGTCAAATGCTTTGGGTTGTTGGAAACATGGTGCTTGAAAAAATGGGGAGAATTTGAATATTATCATCACTTGTGGCCAGCCTCCCCAAAGTGAATGATGAGAGAGATCTGGAGGATGACACATTGACTTGGCAGTAGTCCCAGGAAGAGGAACCGTGACCAGAGGAGGGGGCTTCTGGCTGTGGAGGACAGTGAGAGAAGGCTGACTTTGAGTGAGCTAGCAAGTGGATCTCTGCTGGAGGAACATGGGTTCTCACAGTCACACTGGATTCTCTTGGTGACAGAAGAAGGTATATTCAGAGGGGCAAGCTCGAGGCCTTATCCAACAATTTTTGTTTCTCTTTGGTTGGAGATTCTTTTGGGTTTGAGGGCCACTGCCTCTGCTTTGCTTCTGTCCCATAGACGAGAAGGTGTGATAGTACAAGACTAACCTTCACTCCCATAGAAAGACAGTTGTGCAAGGGGAACACATAGGTGTGTAGGGGTGTTCCACACTCAGCTGAAGCTGATGTCTAGTGAAGTGGGTCAGGGAAGGCTAGACAGACATCAGCAGCCTGTGTTACACATAAAGACAAGACACCAGTGCCTATGAAGTCAGTTGAGTCCAACCCATAGCACCCACATAAAAAAGCTGGGTTCCATAGAACACATCTTTAATTCTAGCCCCGAAGAGGTAGAAATAGGAAGATCCCTGTAGCTCACTGCTCCCTGAATCTAACCAAATCAGTGAGCTCCAGATTCAGTGAGAGACCCTGCCTCAGTATAAGCAGATAAATAAATAGAACAACTGAATAAGACACTGAATAAGACACTGGGCATGGTCTTCTGGCTTCCATGTGCACATGCATACGTACACACTTGGACATGCATTCTTACGCACCTGACCACGTACACCACACACACACACACACACACACACACACACACACACACACACACACGCAAACATACACACACATACAAGCGTGGACGCTGAGTGTTAAGAAAATAGTCATGGTTTTAAGATACCTTAATGACATTGTGATTATAGGGGCTCATGCATTTTAGAAATTCTTTCTGAAGAATTTGGGAGCAAAATGTCATAGTGTCTGCAATTTGCTTTAAAATATTTTGGGGGGAAAATGATATAAAGTCAGAAGTACAGAATGATAGAGGTTGTTAAGTCTACGTGACAGATATATGGGCGTTAATTATACCGTTCTGCCTTTCAGTGCGTTTCAGAATGGTCGTAATAAAAAGAGAATCCCAGGGAGAGGCTAGGCCCTGTTTGTTTTTGGTGGGTGGGAAATGAGTGGTACTTTTCTTGGTCTGAAGTTTAGAACAGCAACTGGGGCTTCTGTTGTGACTTTGACCTTGAACTGAGGGTGTTATGTGACCTTCAGGATCTCACTAGTCTTCAGTGTCTCTGCCATGTAACATCTAGAGGGTTGCCCTGGGTTCTGCCACACTCCGAGTCCTTGAGAGTCACCAAACAGCCTACCTGAAGATCTTCACATCTCCCACCTACCGGTCCTTCTGGGAGTCCCAGGTGAAGGCACACAGAAACCTTAGGAGAGGCTGTAAGAATGACTGTCATCTCCTTTGCACCATGGCCAAATTCAACACGTGGTTACCAAATGCAGAGCAGAATTTTGTGAGCAGGCACAAGACAGTCCTACTGTGGTCTATTCAGTGAGAATTCCAGGACACAGAGAACAGCTGGATTTTTTTGGTTTGTTTTTTATTGTTGTTGTTGAGTCAGGTGTTCATAGTGCCCTATTGGGCTAAACTTCTTGGTAGTGTGGTTCAAGTCTTCTGTATCCTTGTGGACTTGAAAAATTTTGTCATGTTTTCTTTATAGTTGACTTTGGGTCAGTGGTAGCAGCATGGGTGGTTCACATCCTAGAGAAAGGAGTCTAGTCAGGAAGGAAAAGTGGCCTGCAAATGAACATAGACCCTTATGGCACTGAGAATGTTTTTAATTTAAAAATTTATTATAAAAAATGGAAATAGCAACCATCATATCGTAAAGTTAATCAGACCCAAAGTCTACATCTCTGTGAACTTCCATACAGTTCTTCCATATGTTCTGAGGCTGCAATGTGTTATCATAAAGGCTAAATCACATCCCTACTTTGTAAAATTCTATTGGGATAATCAGATCATTTTCCCAACAATCAAATATTAAACTAACTTTTCATTCCTAGAGAAATCACAGTGGGTCATGTTGTTTTATGCAGCCTGAACAGCGTTTTGTTTTTGAGGTAGCGGGGGAACGAACCTACAGACTTGTATGTGCTTCACAAGCATTCTTCTTCCTGGTGTTATCCCCAGACCTGTTTTTAGTTTTTATTTCAACACAAGGTCTCACTAACTTGCCCAGGCTGGCCTTCAACTTGCTGGTTGTTTTCATGCCCTGGTCATGCTGGTTGCTTGGCTGCCACACCCCACTCTTAAGCATATTGTTGAATTGAGTTTGATCATATTTCCAGTGTTTTTGAAACATGTTGGCCTGTAGGGGTTTTTCCTATATTATTTCTATTATATTGTTAAATATCCCTTTCTAAATTGGGATTAGGTAAACTTACTGATCAAAACAAAACAGAAGGTGGTTTACTCTTTACTTTCTGAAGGAGTTTAATAGGTCTGACATCGGTTTAGGATTTGTTTCATTTTGGTTTTCTTCTACTTGATTTTTAAAATTACTGATGAATGCAATGTTGGAAAGCCAAGTACACAAATTTTGCGAGCTGGTATGAGCTGGCTCCAGCCAATACTGTGAGTATGGCTGTGGTGTGAGACTAGAAGGCATACTATAAAATGGTAGGCGTTTTTATGTTGTTGGTTAAAGAGTCTGTTTCTTGATGGTCTTCTTCAAGTCTTCTGTGTTCTTAGAAAGACTTTTTATCCAGGTGATTGAGGTTGCCAATGCAGCCTTGCCTTTCTCTATCTCCTTCACTCTGCCAGAATTTTCTTTGCATATTCTGAAATTTCATTATGGGTTGCATAAACATTTACAAATATTTTGTCTCCATGATAAGAACTGACCCTTTTCTCTGTGTGTTGTAATATTCTTTTTTTTGGGGGGGTGAAATTCTATTTAACCTGATGTGAATATAATCAATAGTATTATATGTGAATATAATTAGTGTTTGTATAGTTTATTTTATTCCATCTGACCTAGTTTCATTTCTGTTGCTATAACAAAATACCCTGATAAAAAAGCAACTTTAGAGGGAGAAAATTGTTGTAGTCCTTGATTCCAGATTATAGCCTGTCACTGCAGGGAAGTCAAGGCAGGAACCTGAGGCAGTTAGTCACAGCCAAAGTCAAGATCAGAGAAAAGTGAATGCATGCTCTGAGACCATTAGAGGCAGCCTGGTTTCTGGTTGAGCTAGTTTTAACCCTGGTGACACAGCAGGTGATCCTGCAAGGAATGGTAGGCATTTGCCACGCTCCTAGACACCAGGCTATATAAGACCTCAGCTCTCCTTAATTCTGTGGCCATCAGTCACATAAGGGCAACACCACAAGCCCCTCCTCAGGTAAAGGACATGACCACAGATCATATAGCCTCAAAACAGATCTCCATATTAATGAGGTACCTAAAGGCCTGAAGGGCTTAGATAATTAAGCTCTCCTTCCCAGACACAACCCTCTGCTAAAGGTATTTAACCTCAGACCCACCCTGGGAAAGTGGGGTCCATTTTCACTCATCACAATTCTCCGCCATGACAATAAATGCTTTAAAACCATGAACTGCCTCTTCTCATCGGAATCCACCATGGGGAACAATGGGGCAGGTCTTCCTCTAAAGAGCCACGTCTAATCTCCGACAGGAAGCCTTCCTGCACTCAGACATGGTCTCCAGGAAGCCAAGCTACCCAATCTGGGGGCCCCCACTCTCTCAGCTCTTCCGCAGCATCCAGCAGTATCTGGGGTGTCCAAGAGCCTGAGCACCTGTTGTCCTCTGCCTTCTTTCAGGCCAGAACCCGCCAGCCAACTCTGGCAGTTTCCCAGGGACTTTAGACTGAGCATCCCCACCCCTGGAGCGGGGTCCTCCTGCAGGCTTCTCATAGCCAGATGCCAGCTCAGGAATGAGCGGTCAAAACTTCCCGCATCCCACCCGAGCCCCTAGTGGACTCGGGCCACCCTTTAACCCACACTCAACTTCCTCTCTACACATATGCAGTCCAGGATCTCCTGCCTAGGGAATGGTATCACCCATACTGGGCTTTGTCTTCACACATTAATTAATATGTAATCAAGAAGTCCCCCATAAAGATGTCCATAGGCTAGCATTTTCTAGACAGTCCTTCACTGAGATTCTGTTCCTAGGTGATTCTAAATTGAGTCATATTAACAGTTAAAACTATCAGATCACCTGGGCATGGTGGCACACTCCTGTAACCCCAGCACTTGGGAGGCAGAGGCAGGCAGATTTCTGAGTTTGAGGCCAGCCTGGTCTACAGAGTGAGTTTCAGGACAGCCAGGGCTACACAGAGAAACCCTGACTCAAAACAAAACAAAACAAAACAAAAAACAAAAAACAAAAACAAAACTATCAGATCTTCAATATGAACCCATCTATTTGCATATTTAAAATACATATTTTTGTGACAGGCGTGGTTGCTCTCCTTCGATAACTAGACCTGGGAGGATAAGGTAGGACGACTGTTATGAATTTGAGGCTCGTCTGTGCTACAAAGTAAGAGTCCTTCTAAAAACAACAAAAAACAAAGTATATGTTTTATAGATAGCATATAATTAGGTCTTACTTTTTTCGACCTTTTAAATTCAATATATAACCAATTTTTATTTAATAATTAAATGAACTATTTCATTTAATTTCATTCAATTATTATTATTTAAACAATATTGTATTCAAACATATTATTTGGGTACTTATTTTCTACTTCACATCTATTTGTTCTCTTTTTATTTTCTGAGTTCATATTAGTTGGGCACTTTTAGGATTCTGTTTCATGTTCAGTATAAGCTATGCATTTCTGTTTTTTGCTTCAGGATTTGCAATAATACATTTTTACTTTCTCCTAGCCTACTTCCCACTAATCTTGTGCTAGTTTCTATATAACATAAATTTTTTTTACAAGAGTACAATTCCTTTCTCACTTCATGTCCTAATGTTGTCATTTAGTCTTTCCTCTCTCTCTTTACACACACACACACACACTCACACTCTCACACACACCCATTCACACACATTCACATACTCTCACACACACATTCATACATACACACTCACACAACACACACACACACACATCAACTACTCTTTTAAGACAATGAAACATTAAAACACTCAAAGTTAAAAAGAAAACACTCTAATTGAAAATCCAGTCCTTCTGTTACTATTGCCTTGATTTCCATCTATTCCCCTTCAGCCAAAAGGGTTTTATTTCATCAATAATATAACACGGGTTTCCTAGTGAAATGGGCGTTCCAAGCGTTATCAGTGTAATTATGTTTTGCCTTTGTTTTCAAAGAATATCTTCACTGGCTATAAAATTCCAGGTTGGTGGGCTTCCCACTTTCTTTACACATCCGTGATACTGTTCCATCGTCATCTGGCTGGCATAGTTGAGAAGTCAGTCTTAGGTTTTCCTTCAGTTACATTCCTGTTGTGATTAGTACCTTTTACACACGTTAAGGGCGCTTTGGCTTTATTGTTGAGTTTCATAAGCTTGATTAGGAAATGCAGGGATGTGATTTTTCCTTTTTATTATCTTTCTTTGATGTATGTTGACATTTTAAGTATATCAACGTATTTTTTTAATCTAGAAAATTCATAGCTATTACATCTTCATTAGCTCCTATGTAACACTGGGATAAAACAGCAAATATGCATTTTAGTTTCCTCTATAGATCCTGAATTACTTGTCATTTCCTAAATGACTAGAGCAAGAAGACTCTTTTTTTTTGGTTACAAAATAAATCTTGGACTTCTGCTTCAGTTCCTAAAACAGCTTCAGCGTGATAATGGTTAAAGATACTTCTTTTTTTTTCTTTTTTCTTTCTTTTTTATTAGATATTTTCTTTATTTACATTTTGAACGTCATCCCCTTTCCTGGTTTCCCATCTGAAAATACCCTATCCCATCCCCTTTCTCACCAACCCACCCACTCCCATCTCTCTGTCCTGGCATTCCCCTATCCTGGGGCATCAAGTGCCTTCTCAGGGCCAAAAGCCTCTCCTTTTGATGTCCAACAAAGCCATCCTCTGTTACATATACAGCTGGAGCCATGTGTCCCTCCATGTGTACTCTTTGGTTGGTAGTTTAGTCCCTGGGAGCTCAGGGGAACTGGTTGGTTCATACTGTTGTTCTGCCTATGGGGCTGCAAACTCCTTTAGCTCCTTGGGTCCTTCCTCTAGCTCCTCCATTGGGGAACTTGTGCTCAGTCCAATGGTTGGCTGAGGGCACCCACCTCCATATTTGTTAGGTACTGGCAAAGCCTCTCAGGAGACAGCTATATCAGGCTCCTATCAGCAAGTACTTGTTGGCATTCACATTAGTGTCTGGGTTTGGTGACAGTATATGGGATGGATCCCCAGGTGGGGCAGTCTCTGGATGGCCTTTCCTTCAGTCTCTGCTTCACACTTTATCTCTGTATCTCCTTCCATGGGTATTTTGTTCCTCCTTCTAAGAAGAACCAAAGTATACATACTTTGGTCTTTCTTTTTCTTGAGCTTCGTTTGGTCTGTGAATTGTATCTTGGATATTCCAAGATTTTGGGCTAATAAGTACTTATCAGTGAGTGCATACCATGTGTGTTCTTTTGTGATTGGGTTGCCTCACTCAGTATGATATATTTCAGTTCCATCCATTTGTCTAAGAATTTCATGAATTCATTGTTTTTAATAGCTGAATAGTATTCCATTGTGTAAATGTAGCACATTTTCTGTATCCATTCCTCTATTCAGGGACATCTAGGTTCTTTCCAACTTCTGGCTATTATAAATATGGCTGCTATGAACATAGTGGAGCATGTGTCCTTATTACATGTTGGAGAACCTTCTGGGTATATACCCAGGAGTGGTATAGCTGGGTCCTCAGGTAGTACTATGTCCAGTTTTCTGAGAAACCACCAAACTGATTTCCAGAGTGGTTGTACCAACTTACGATTCTACCAGCTGTGGAGGAGTGTTCCTCTTTCTCCACATCCTTGCCAGCACCTGCTGTCACCTGAGTTTTTGAACTTAGCTATTCTAACTGGTGTGAGGTGGAATCTCAGGATTGTTTTGATTTGCATTTCCCTGATGACTAAGGATGTTGAACATTTCTTTAGGTGCTTCTCAGCCATGGTTTAGCTCTGTACCCCATTTTTAATAGGGTTATTTGGTTCTCTGGAGTCTAACTTCTTGAGTTCTTTGTATATATTGGATATTAGCCCTCTGTCAGGTGTAGGGTTGGTAAAGATCTTTTCCCAATTTGTTGGTTGCTGTTTTGTCCTATTGACAGTGTCCTTTGCCTCACAGAAACTTTGTAATTTTATGAGGTCCCATTTGTCAGTTCTTGATCTTAGAGCACAAGCTATTGGTGTTCTGTTCAGGAACTTTTCCCCTGTGCCCATGTGTTCGAGGCTCTTCCCCATTTTCTTTTTTGAGATACATCTTTCATAGCAAGTCCCAAGTGTGGCTGAATTTATGAGTGAAATTTTTTTTGAAAGCCCTTAGATAACCATAGACTGAGGGCTGTTTGCTAGAGGAGCCTACCATATAGTTAGATAATTAGAACTTTTAACTCTATACTCTGACCTCCTAAGAAGAGATGCAGCTATCAATTGAGAGATCAGCCATGGCTAATGATGTAATCACTTGCTTACATGTTGAAACTGTCAAATCCCGAAAGTTCAGGGTTTAGGAAGTTAGGGGGTGGAGCATAGTTGGAACTATAAAGAAGCTAGAGGTATGTCTTTGACAGGATATCTTGCTTTGCCTCTATTTTCCTCTCATTCACTGTTTCTTGGTCTTCTTGGCTGCCATGAGGTGATTGATCATCTGTGATGCTTTGAATAAGTATGGCCCCATAGATCCATGTGTTTGAATGCTTGGCCCTAGAGAGTCATACTATTAGGAGGTGTGGTCTTGTTGGAGTGGGTGTGGCCTTGTTGGAGAAAGTGAGTCACTGTTGCGGCAGGTTTTAAGGTCTCCAGGGCTCAAGCATAGTGAACACACACCAGTGTGGCACACAGTCTCCTTCTGCTGCCTATGCATCAAGATGTAGAACTGTTGGCTCCTCCAGCACCATGCCTGCCTGGATGCTGCCATGCTTCCTGCCATGATGACAATGGACTAAATCTCTGAAACTGTAAGCCAGCCCCAGTTAAATGTTCTCTTTTATAAGAGTTTACAAGAGTTGCCTTGGTTATAATATCTCTTCACAACAATAGAAGCCTAATTAACACACCATCTCTGCTGTCACACACTTTCTCCATCACAGTTCTGTCTCACCATAGTCCTGTGGTAACTATGGTCACCAGCTAACTGATAATGAGCTGAAACCTCTGACACCATGAGCTAAAATAAAACCTTCCTCATTCAAATGACTTATGTCAGACATTTTGTCATGGCAAAATACTCTGACTGACATGTGGTAACTGACATCTGAAGTGGGTAGGGCAGTGTTGTGGACCAGAAGCACTCCACCTGTGAAATATGATGCTACCTTTAGGTAGATGGTGTCAGGATTCAACTACAGGACACTTAACTGGTATCCAGTGGAGATGGGTTGTTAGTAAAGAGAAATCTCTTGTTTCTGGACAGAGAAATGTTCTATGTTGTATATGAGAGTGGAAGGAAAAACAATTTCCTTTTTCAGTTTCAGAATAAAAGCCTACTTAATGTTTTTCTACGTGGCAGTGAGGCTCCTTTAATTGATTGTCTTTAAGGAACTCTCTCTGCTTTTATTTGAATAGTCTCTCTGTTCAGTTTTGTTTATGTTCTCTTTGTGCAGTGTCTAATCTTCTTTTAAGCTTGTCTAGTGCGGGTTTTTTTCTTCTCATTTTATATGTTGTAATTCTGGGCGCTAGAAGCTCCAGCCACACTCCTAGTCTTTTCTCTCTTTGGGATGCTTATAGTTTCCCCCAGACCTTGAAAATATTTATAATAGTTGTTTTAAAATCCTTCTATGCTAATTCCATCCCTTCTGTGGTTTCTGAGTTTGGCTGTCTAGGTTTATTTGATTAAAATGCCTTGGGTTATATTTTCCTATTTCTTAAAAATAATTTTTTTGCATATTTCGATATCTTTCCTTGGGTGCCAGGCATCAAATGTGGTGTAGCTGAGTGTCTGGGTTTGGTTTTCCTTCAGGGACTTCACTGTGTTGTGTGCTGGCAGCCAACTGGTTTACCCTCAAGCGGTCTCTTGGTTTCGAATCTGGGTTTAAGTCTTTTTGGCTCTGAAGTAGCTTTTGCCTTTCTCTAGCTTAGTTCTGCTACTGTGGGGTCTCTCAGAATGCCCACAGGGACCTACAGGGTCTAGCCACTCTTTCAGTGGGAAAGTGTCAAATATCTCTCAATACTGCTGAGCACCAGTGTTGGCTCAACTTCAGGTTCCCTGAGAGTTGTGTTCTTTCTGGAAACTACTTTCTCCTTTCTATGATGGGTCTGCTATTGATGGAATATCTTCCAGTTCATGTGCAGCTTTAGGTATAAATAAAGACTTATGGTCCTGATGCAGACTTAGGTCCTGATGCGGGCTTTGGGTCCTGCTTTCTCAGCACAGCATCTTTCTCTTTGGTCCCTGGTCTCACACATCCCAGCAGTTTGCTCCTTCTACTATGTGGATTCTAGAGATTGAACACATTCCACTGCTTTTGGTGGCAATTGCCTTTACCCACTGAGCCATTTCATCATCCAGACAAAGGGAAGTTAGGAAGGATCACAGGTAGAATAAGTCAGTGAACTTTATGGAGAGGGGTTCTCTCTGATGACCAAGGAAACACCAAAGTAATAGAAATGATATTTAATAGTGGCACAGGACAAGAGTAGGGAATATTGCAGGTATGGCAATGTAACCAGAATGTGGTTGGGCTCCACTGACTTAGGGGATAGGAAAGGGGAAATATGATCCAATCTAAACAGAATCTGGGATGGGACAGACAAGGAAATAGGCTCTCCTCTAGTTTCTGGAAGAAATGCAGCCCCACTGATATGCTTCATTTCTGCCCAGTGAGACTCAGGCTAGACAGCTAACCTCCACTGTATACGATAACACATTTATGTTGGAGTGTGCCAGTAGTAAGAAGCCAGTACAAGTTGGAGAGCTATTTGGGTCCCAACTTGTCCCAGGACTGGAAGGAAACAATCATTGGTGTGCTTTTGAACAAACTCCAATACTTCAGATGTTATTGATCAAAGCACTGGGAATTTAGAAAAATTCCTGGGTGTTCTACTGTGTACTCAAGGTTGAAAAATCACTGAGCCCATCCCGTTCTTCTAAGTTACAGCTGAGGGGCTTGGGGCGTAGCTCAGTGGTAAGGTGCTTTTCTAGTATGTGCAAAGTCCTTGGTTCAATCCACAGTACAGGAATAAAAAGAAGAGAGAGATATTCTAAACCAATTTGTAG
Source organism: Apodemus sylvaticus (assembly GCF_947179515.1). Lineage (NCBI taxonomy): Eukaryota > Metazoa > Chordata > Mammalia > Rodentia > Muridae > Apodemus > Apodemus sylvaticus. The sequence continues at coordinate 88,774,071 of NC_067479.1, forward strand.
TAGAGGTTATCGTGGTGAAGGATGTGTAGAGGCAAATTCAGGTGAGTCTTGGCACATTCTAAAGCCTAGCGAAACTAGGACTTCACTATGTGTGTATCTTCATGGGAGGTGGTCTCTTCGCACCCAGCTGTTTGCACATGTGACAGGTCTTCAGAGGCCTGGGGCACAAACTACATAGCCTTGGAACATAGTAGCTAAAGACAGCCATTAACTATGCAAAACGGATCCCTGCACTCCCAGACATGGCTTCAATCAACCTTATTAAGAGAAGTGCCACTTATTGACCAGGGTGAAGCATTGATTGGTTTTGATTACGAGGGTGGGGAGTCTGATAGCTCACAGACTCTCACAGATAACTCTCAGTACTCCCAAGATCCCCAAGGAACATCCTGCCAATGCTGGTATCGACTCACCTCTGGTCTAACCTTGGCAAGGCTGATTCCTTGCTGGATTTCAACCTGCTCAGTCACTTTTTTAAAGTAGTGCTTCTCCAGAATCATCACGCTTTGTCCAAGTTTTGATATCAGAAGCATCCTAGAACATACCAATGTATAATAAAATTTTCAGACATGTGGGGATTATTTTTAATTAGAACTCATTTGAAGATATCCTCTTTCCCTTTCCCCCCTGTTTTCTTTCCTATCCCTTTCCCATCTCTTCTAACATAAACCTTACAGCAACCACACCTGAGCAGGGAGGTCCTTGCCTGAAAGCAGGGCCTGGTTAATATGGGCTACTTCCTCCCTTGGGCTCTTTCCTGTCTTGGGATGGTTCTCATTTCACGGTGCCTCTGTGGTCCTTGCTGTCCTGTTGGGATTCCATCCTTCAAGACTGTACCTCTCTGTGAGCTGAATGCCCTTTCCACTCCTCCATCCACAGCCTTTTTGTGTGGGCCTTTGCTCATTGGTCGTTGAGAACCAAGCCCAGCACTTCAGGGTAACAGAAAGGCACAGATCAGTCCTTACAGAGTGAGTGTAGTTGTCCCAGGTGCTTGACTAAAGAAAAGCAGCAAGTACCTTCATTTATACAGGAACACAGAGAGATTAAGATTAAAAGTCTAGAAACTTATTTTTATCCATTATTTAGGACCAACTCTGCATTTGTATAGGTAATGTGTTCTCTACAGTACCTCCTGTATTCGGACTTTGGATGCTGACCAGACTTAGACACGGAGTGAAGATGGCATCTGCTGGGTGTTTTCTATGAAGATTATCACTGTGCTGTCTTGTTTTCTAAAGGCCATTTACAATAATAAATCCTAACAGATTTATTATTGTAACCCTGAAATCATTCAGATCTCCCACCATTTTACCACTGACTCTTACCCTCTAGTCTTAAGCTTAACAGAGCACCATGTCTGCGGTAATTATCACCTTGCCCTCACAGTGGCAACTTTGTTACTTCCCTGTATCTGCTGCCATTCTTCTCAAAGGAGGAGCTGCCCTCTTCACTTGCTTGTTGATTTCTAATCATGACGTTCATCCTAGGAGTTCCACTTGGATACTCTCAGTATGTATTTGTTGATCAACATGTAACGGCTTCCTCTAGCCTCCCTCCAGTGACAGCAGTGACAGAATTGGTTGAGACCTGGAGCCTGGGGCACGTAGTAGGTAGGCCTTGGTGGCAGGAACTGCTTCTGAACAGCAACGACCAGGGTGCAGGCAGGAGTAAGGAAGGAAAATGGGAACAAGAAAAGCTATGCTGACCTGTGTCTTCTACACACACACACACACACACACACACACACACACACACACAAATACACACAAAGAAACAGAGATAGAGATAGAGAGATGGACAAACACAGAGAGACAAAGACAGACACACAGAAACAGAGACAGAGTCTGCTTCTTTCTCTAAGACCCACCCAAGTCTGAAGCTCCTCTGCCCTGCCTTACAGCTAAGGAAATTATGCCTATAGAAGGAAAGGGTTTGGTGGAAGCTACAGGAAAAAAAAATGAGCATAGGAAGAAGCAAGCAGCAACCTGGGCACAAGCCTTGTTCCTGGTTCCTCAGTTTAGCACCCACACCATCCCAAAGGTGAGATGCTGGGTTCCAGGGTCAGGCCAGCCAGGGCCCGTGGACGTTTGTCTGCCCTACAGAAGCTGAGGAAACAGGAGACTCTGAGGCAGTGTCTCCAGGAAATCCATTGTGGGCTTTGCATCCTCTGGCCCATCTGAAAAGTGGGACACCCTATGTTAAAATTCCAGCCTGCCTCAGTGGGGACATCCAGTCCTCTTCTGACACAGTGGGCAGAACATGGAGGTGACAGGTCTATATGACAAGAGCAGCCTATAGTTCTTTGTCCAACATCTGAACTCTTTCATTCCAGGCTGCCTGTACAAAAACTAGGCCTGTGCTGTTCATAGCTCACTTGGTAGAAAAATGTTTCATTTTTTTAAATCCTGGAAGCATTGGGGTGGGGGTTGGATGGACAGACAGAGTCTATGAAGTCTGACTAGCTCTTTCTAGCTTACAACGGATGTTATTTTCTAACCCATATGCTGTTTGAGTCAGAGTAAGGTTAGGGTCTGCACAGACTCAGTGTATACCACTGAAAATATCACAAAGCAAGAACACATGTAACACAGCTACTCTACAGAGCGTGATTACACAGCAAGGCTGCCTCCTATATGCACAGAGCATTCACACTCACCCACAGCTGGGCAGAATCAACCCCCACAAGGCCCTTGTAATAAAGTTCTGGAAAGCTCATGTCATGTATTAGATACCTTACCCCCCCCCCCCACCAAATGCTGGCAATCCAGTACCATGGAGTGCAGGTCATTTTCCACAGTGATCATGTAATTGGCTAATGGACTGTCACTGCCCAAATATCACCAGCCTGGATCTCACTTCACAGTCTGCATCTGTTCCCACAGGGCATGCAACTTCCATGCCATGGTAAAATGGAAAAGTCCTAAGTGACCATCCTACCTTGGGAACCATCTGTGTGGCTCTGTGCGTTTAATCCTTGCAGGTGTCTTGGGCCACAGTCACAGATACTGTGACTGTGTCTGGGTCAGGGGCCTGAAGAATAGAAACTGTTCCCTCCTGAGCCCTGGCTCTTACCTGCTGTCACTCAGCCTCAGCAGCGGGTTCCCATATCAGCATCTCTGTGACGTCATGGGTCATGGACAGCGATACCTGACCAGCACATAGGCAGAGTAGCATGTGGGTGCCCGCACTCACACGTGCACCTGCATGCATCTGCAGCAAGGCTGGCCTGCAGCATGGAGTCAGCCAGGGTGCTTGGCTGGATCTTACCCTTGTCTGGCTTTGGCTTCATATATCCTTTCCCGACAGACCTAGAGAGGCCAAAGCACACAGATGGCCATCTGGCTGGCACTTTCCACACAGTCCAGTGTGGTTCCCAGCTGCTCCTCTCCCTCCTCTTTCTGCTTCAGCGGCTCTATGAACTCTGCAAAGGAATGACAGCAAGCCAGAAAGGCATTGTGGGCGAGACATTGGGAAACATAGAACACAAAGCTGGTTACCTCAGCCTGAATCAAGACTCTTTTAAAGAAAACTTACGTCCGTGTGTCTCAGTGGTGAGGACTTCAGGATTAGGACAAGAATGGAGGGCTGGGTGCAGTGGGAGAATTTCATGCATGAGGCAACTTCCAGAGTTCAGCTTCTTCTGTTCCCAGGAGCCAGAGAAGGACAAAGCTATACATCTATAGATTCATCCATCCATCCATGCATCCATGAATTCATGCATGCATGCATCCATCTGTCCATCCATCCCACAAACTCTATTGGCATTTATGGCATGCTAGAATTTATAAGGCCCAGCAAGGGCATTAAGATGGATAGGAATCACTGGTGTTGGCTGATATCAACTTACTACTGCAGTTTCAAGCTGACAGCTGGAGAGAATGAAGGCAGTTCCTTTGAGCATGCCGTAGTGGCCCCATCCCCTATGAGGTTTCTGGTGAAGGTGAGAAGTAGAACACAGACAGGCTGGAGGAGGGCTCCAGATCTGGTGCCTACATTCTCCGTACCTTGGTAGAGTTGCCTGATTTAGTAAACACAATGTATTGAGGATGGGCATGTCCTATTGTGATGTTGGGAATATGCTTATACAAACAAAGTAGGTTGAAAGAGGAATACATGAATGGGAAGGATTAAATGGACTGTAGGCTGGGATAGCAGGGTAGAGGAATGAGCACAGTAAGAAACAAGAACTACTACTGTAAAAGCTTCCTAACACGTATACATATACATACAGTGTACATATGCAACAGGAGTTTAAATGGTGTTACACTGCGTAGGGGTGGCGGGTACAATAGTTCTCCTAGATATTATAATATATTAATAATAAAAAGCCCAGTGTCAGGTATAGGCTACCTCTTTTTGAGTTGTTGTTCAGTGGGGTGTCAGAGACCCTCCAAATATCATAGGCTATTGCCACTGCTCTTGGCTACCCTCCAGAGCTTGACTGTAAGACTGTTACTTAAGAAATCACATACTTCAGTCATAAGATATGGAAAAAGCAAAGTGGTATTGACCTAGAAACTTCATCCCTACTGTGTAGCTTTCATAGTACTATAAGATTCTATGTATTGCGTAGAAGTGTAATCAATAATCTTACTGAGCGGTGGATTATATGAGACACACTAATGACTTGTCTGGCAAGATTGGCTTCCTGGTGCAGTAGTGGCCCAAATGCTATGGAAGTAACCAACGACTCTCTGATTGGATTTAAATCCTACTCCACATGTCTGGTGTCCTAGTTTTGTTTCTCTTCCTGTGATAAAAACAGTGACCAAAAGCAACTTGGGAAAGAAAGGATTTATTTGGCTTACAGGTTATAGTGCATCACTGAATAAAGCCAAGGAAGGAACTCAAGGCAGGAACCTGAGGGCAAGAACTAAAACAGAGACTACAACAACAACAACAACAACAACAACAAAAAATGCTGCTTCTTAGTGGCTGTATACCCTGGCTTGCTCAGTTGTCTTTCTTATAAGCCGGGCTATTCTGCTGAGGTATAGCACCTCCCATAGTAGGCTGGGCCCTCCCACACCCATCAAAAATTGATAAAATACCCCATAGACCTGTCTATAGGACAATACAGTGGGACAGTTCTTTAACCGGGATTCTCCCTTCCCAGGTAAGTCTAGGTTATATTGAGTTGACAAAAACTAACTATGATCCCTGGTACCATTAACTGGACCAAAAACCCTGGTTACCTATGTCATATACCCTAAGGGAAAACCTAATGCTATTGTTTTGATAAATGGACATAGTAATAAACAGACCCCTAAGTTATTATATTCATATCCATAGATTAGTATTTTTTCAATCTTCATGAAAGAGTTTTTTTAAATAGTAGAGGGCAATTAATACAGAGCTCCACACTGGTTGATATGTCGTGAATAAGGGACGGTGGCCTGCTCGATTCTAAATGAGACATCCATATCAGACCCCTGATCCCAAAGCTCAAGGATCATCACAGAAAAGGGGATGGAAAATGGTAAAAACCAGAGAGACTTCATGTATGCAGTAAAACAGTATTTATTTGATGTGGTGGCAGCATCATCACACGTATAAACTTCCAGCAGCTGGGACTGCATGCCTATGACCTGCACAGGATCAAACCAGCCTAAACCCCAGCATCGATCAAAGACGGACTCATGAAGTCACACTCCTACCTGAAGTGCTTCGGCAACTGATGTTTCGCTGAAGGGAGGGAGAGTCTGTTTTCTTCAGAGACAAGGTTCCTGAGGTCCTAACCACAATCTGGTAGATGGTCCTGCACTCATGTACGTACAGGTAGCACTAAGTGAACTCAGTCTATTTAAAGAAGAAAACGAAAAGGAACATATAAAGTTAAGAGGATGAAAGAGGGGTAGGGTACACAGGAGAGGAGGGAAGAATGGGGATGTGGCCAAACATATGAGACAGATGTATACAATTCCCAATCAATAACAACAGACACAAAGCTGTCAATGTCAACAAATAAATAATCTTAAGAAAGAAACAAACAAAAAAAATGGGGCTGGTGAGATGCTCAGTAGTTAAGAGCATTGTCTTCTCTTCCAGGGGTCCTGGGTTCAATTCCCAGCAACCAAATGATGACTCACAACCATCTATAATGGGATCTGATGACCTCTTCTGTCATGCAGACACACATGATAGAGCACTCATATAAATAAATTAATAAATAGATAGACAGACAGATAGATGATAGATAGATCTTTAAAAACCAACTAAAAGTAATTGGTTCTTTCCCTGAAATTAGAACCACACTGGGCTCCCGTGAGCCACATGGTTCTTCAGCCCTAGAAACATGGGTGGCAGATCCTCTCTTAGCTACCCAGAGCCATCAAAGCCAGAAATGGAGGTGGGGCTGGAAATTGGGAACCTGCCTTTCATTGTGGGTGTATCTTTCTACTTCATGCTAATCCCCAGCAAATTGGGCAGCTAGGAACCCCCAGTATTTGTGTAGAAGAGCTGATGATCAAAGAGCAAAATCTGCTTTCCTGAGAGTCCCATCTCCTTCCATCCTTACAGAACAGCTCTGTCTAGGCCAACCATTTCTTGCTGTAGTGGTTTGAATAAAAACGCCCCCCATAGGCTCTTAGAGGGTAACACTATTAGGAGGTGTAGCCTTGTTTGAGTAGGTGGGGCTTTGTTGGAGGAAGTGCATCACTGTGGAGAGGGCTTTGAGGTCTAAGATGCTTAAGACAGGTCTAGTGTAACATTCACTTCTTGCTGTCTGCCAATCCAGATGTAGAGCTCTTAGCTCTTTCTCCAGCACCATGTCTGCCTACATGCCGCCGTGCTTTCCACCATGACAATAATGAACTAAACCTCTGGAACTGTAAGCCAGTCCCAGTTAAATGATTTTTCTTTATGAGAGTTGCCTTAGTTGTCACGGTGTCTCTTCACAGCTACAAAAGCCTAAGACACTTTACTATTGCGTGAAGAACCAAAAGAGAAAGGCCAAGCATCACCAGGGTCCCCTTTCACAGAGGTCTCCAATGCCTTGCCTGTTTTAGTTCTCTCCTTACTTCTATTGGAGCCTAGACAGGATTCAGTGAGGATGGAGAGCAGCCGGGGAGGAGCTGTGAACCTGTGTTGGTGCAAAAGCCTCTTGGCACCAATTCCTTTCCTGTGATCTCTGGCATGCATAGTATATCACAAGAGGGTTGTCCTTGGAATCCTCCCCAAACTCTGGCCAAAATGGTCTTGGGGAAGGTAAGGATCCAAAGGTTAGTGGTGTGCTCTCAGAAATGAGTCTAGCATGGGATGCCACTGGTCACTTACAACATAGGAAATTTCATATACTAACAGTCTGCATGGGGGATATCATGAAGCAGTAATACACATTAACCAGAGGTACAATGAGAGAGTCACAGCTGAAGGAAATGAAAATATGGTCCTCTAACGGGAATTTCTCAAGCTGCTGGGGTGTGCCTCTCGAATCTCAGATACTAATATATTGATGAAAATGAACAAACAAAAATGAAAGAGCAGGCAGCCTCAAGGGTCTGACAGAAATCACAATGAGGTCCCTGCCTGCTTTGGTTTGCTAAGAAAAAAAAATGTGGCTAACAATACTACCTGAGAAAAAAATGTCCCCACAGTCTGGACGCCTGTCACCTGTTACTCCTCTGGAAAATGTCTCCTCTTTTAAGCATCTGCATGATCGTTAGAAGAAGGAAAGAGCTCAGCCGAGTTTCCTTTATTTATTGATGTCCCTCTGGCTGAATTCTGATGAAGCACAGCATCTGGCTGTGTGGAGAACTGAGGCCCAGCTACTCACACAGGGCGCAGACTGAGTCTCAGAATACATTATCGCTCTGACCTCCCTGAAGTGGGTGCTACAGAGGCACCTCTCAGTGTCCCCTGGGGATGTTCTCCTCACGGCATTCAGGTCAGCCCCTACTCCCTGTCTCCCTTGGCCAGACTATTTGTAGAACTTTGTATCAGAGTAGAGAAACCTGCTGACTCTGGTGGGGGTTGGGGGACATGCTGATGTCAACCCAAAAGGCAAGGTGGTGACCAGATCAGTGTAGGTTCTGGAAACATCTCCTTTGAAGGGGGCTTCCAGAGCCCAGGGTTAGTTAGCCTGGAGCAGCGGGTGTGTGTGTGTGTGTGTGTGTGTGTGTGTGTGTGTGGTGCGTATTGCTGCTGATCAGTACAACCTCAGTCTTGTGCTGCCTTTTTATCCAAATGAACCCATGGGTTGGTTCTGTGTCCAAAAAGGGGTTCCATGATGGGAAATGGAGAAAAGAGACTTCTTTCTACACTCAGATGATGTCATTAACATCATAGTTGGCATGGTGACTTTGGAAGGCAGCAAGTTCCTGTCTGGGGACAGGGCACAGTATAGAGTACTGTGTGTCACTTACTTTATGGTCTCTGAATGTATGCCAGGGACGTGGGGCCAAGCCAGTCCTTGGTGAGCCTGAGGTCTCAACAGATGAGGTAGACAGCCAACATGGGAACAGAAGAGAAACACATAGGATTCTTACACTGAGCCGGCATTAAAACCACAACATGGACACTAGAAAGTGACAAGTGACCCTGGGAAACACAGGGCAAGAACTGTGTTAGAAAAGAACAAGGCAGGGACATGTGTGTAACCCCTCTCTGGTTGTACAAATCCCAGGAGCCAATATTCCAAGTGGTATGGGAAGGTGAGGAGAAGCCAAAGAGAAGCAGCTGGGCTGGGCTCAGCTGGTGGGGCTCCACCCAGCTCTGGCTAGAACTCGTATGGAAAAGTCAAGGTTGTGCAGGGTGGGCACCACCGGCCGGTGTGTAGTCCCTCTTCAGGCACAGGGGACTAACCCAGGCCTGGTGAGAAGGTATTAATTGCTATGTATCTAAGAGTGGCCAGAGGCTGTGAGGTCTCAGATCTGCCTCTGGTGGGTAAAGAGGAGCAGGACAGAACAGAAGTGATAAGACATTGGCTATGTGTTGCTGAGAGCACCCGTCCTGCCCCTTACTCACAGCCCAGGAATTTGACGGGGTTGGAAGGTGCAAGTCACTATACCCCTGGAAGTGCTAATGCAAGAGCAAGAGGTTCCGTGCAAATCCCCATGAAGATGCCAATGCCATTCTTCACAGAACTAGAAAAGAAAGTCCCAGAATTCATGTGGAAGCACAAGGAACTCCAAATAGTCTAAGCAATGCTGAGCAGGAAGAACAATGCTTGGGGCATTACAAGAGCTGATCTCAAACTGTACTACAGAGCCACAGAAACAAAACCAGCACAGTGTTAACACAGCACCAGACACACAGACCGACGGAGCAGAACTAGGCCCCGAGTGGGAGTGTGTTCCAATGTATACATTAGGGGAAAGACAGCCTTGATAACAAATGATGCTGGGGAAAGCTGGATCTACACATGGAGGGAAATGAAACTAGATTTCTCTCTCTCTCTCTCTCTCTCTCTCTCTCTCTCTCTCTCTCTCTCTCACACACACACACACACACACACACACACACACACACACACACGCCTTCAAATGGATCAAAAAGGCTGAGCTGTAGATCAATAGTAGAATGATTCCCCCAGCCCATGCAAGGTTCTGGTTCAATCCCCAGTGCTACAAGAAGAAAAGAGTAAAGAGGAAGAGGAGAAGGAGTGAAGAAGGTGGAGGAGACGAAGAGGAAAATGAGGAGAAAGAGGAGGAAGGAGAGGAGAGAAGAAAACAGATCAAAGATCTTTTTTGGTTTGGTTTAGTTTGGTTTGGTTTGGTTTGATTTTTGGTTTTTTGGATTTGGTTTTTTTCTGAGACAGAGTTTCTCTGTGTAGCCCTGGCTGTCCTGGAACTCACTCTGTAGACCTGGCTGGCCTCAAACTCAGAAATCCACCTGCCTCTGCCTCCCAGAGTGCTGGGATTACAGGCGTGCGCCACCACCGCCCAGCCAGACCAAAGATCTTAATGTAAAACTTGAACTTAAAAAAAAAAAAAAACCAGAAAGGAAATACTTCAATATCTATGCACAGACAACCACTCTCTAAATAGGACAGCAAAGGTGCAGTAAATAACAGCAAGAATTGACAAATGGGCTAATTAAACCCATTCCCACCAGCCTTGAATTAAGGCTCCCTTTTCAGCATAACCCAACTAGCATTTGTCTTCATTGCTTTCCCTTAGTGATAACCAATCTGACAGGTGTGAGAAGGAGTCTCAATGCAGCTTTGACTTACATTTCCCTCATGGCTAAGGACATTGAGTACCTTTTTCGAGTATATAATTTTTGTATACTTATTAGCCATTTTGTACTTCAGCATTGGTAGGGAGGGTCCTCAAAGAAAACCAGAAAGTCAAACTGCTTGGAAATGTTATAGCTTTTCTTCTCTGCAGGGCGTATGTCTCTGGCCCAGGAAGAAGAGTGAACACAGACCTCAAAGAGTGAGTGGAGCAGGGCTTATTAAACAAAAGGGAAAGTCCTTAATGGCTGATAGAGGGCTGCTCAGTGGGTTACCAGTGAAGATGCTCTTTCAGGGTTTTGTTTTGTTCCTTTATAAGCTTAGGTGGGTTTTGATTGGCTGGTGTGTGTATATGCAAAGTAGATGAAAATTAAGGACCAAAAATGAGTGGAACGGCTGCTCAGACTGGGAGGGCTCAGTTAGGACCATTATCTGCATCTGCTCCTTTGATGCTACTAAGGAAGCTGAGGAGATGATAAGAGGCTATAGCTTATGCCCCTTCCCCATTCTCTGATCGCAGTTGGGGTCCTCCTATGCCCATTAGAACTGTCATGTGATCATAAGCAGCGACGCTGCTCCTGAGAAAACATCCAAAGGACTCTCAAGTCGCTATACTGTGGAGACACCAATAGCCTCACTGATTGGGGCCCTGGTCACAGCAGCCGACTGGTGCAGTCAGCCTTAGGTACCTGTCAGCAGATGACTGATAGAGCAAACGTGGCCTTTTGCAGGAAAAGGCACAGAGCTGTGGCTTATCGTGTGCAGAGAAAGAAAGCAGATTACAATCACAATGTCACATATTGTCTCTCACGTGTGGAACTTAGGGGAAATTGATGGACATAAGAATGAAGTGGGAATACTAGGCATATTTGGGGGTCAGGCAGGCGGGGTAAGAACAGGGTGTGGAGATGGTGAGAAATACAGTACTTTATGCAATTAATGTATGCTAATAATAATAATAAGAAAAAATGTTCCAGAACAAAATTAAGGGAGGGATGGAGGGAAGAAGGAAGGGAAGGAGGGAAGGAGGGGAGAAGGAGAGAGGAGGGAGGGAGGGAGGAGAGAGGGAGGGAACGGAATTTCTTACTTGAATAAGAAACTCTGAAAGTTTATCCTGATGAGCATCAGGTGCCTGGTGGAGAAGGTGACACTGGTTGTCTTTTCTTTTCTTTTCTTTTCTTTTCTTTTCTTTTCTTTTCTTTTCTTTTCTTTTCTTTTCTTTTTTTTTCTTTTCCTTTTCCTTTTCCTTTTCCTTTTCTTTCCTTTTTTCTTTTTTCTTTTTTTCTTTTTTCTTTTCTTTTTTCTTTTTTTGCCTTTAGGACATTTTAAAAAATTTTATTGGTTATTTTATTTACATTTAAAATGTTATCCCCCTCCCTGGTTTCCCCTCGGCAAACCCCCATCCCCCCTGCTTCTATAATGGTGCTCCCCCACCCACTCCCGCTTCACCACCCTAGCCTTCCCCTCCGCTGGGGGGCATCAAGCCTTCCCAGTACAAGGGCCTCCCCTCCCATTGCTCCCTTCTTAATAAAAGCCTTTCTGATGCACACCTCTCATGGGCTTCAAGTGAGTCAGGCCCCAGTCCCAGCTTCAGGTCTCTGTCAATCCAAGCTCCAATCATGGTCTCTCTACAGTGCAAATTTCCAACTTTGTTCCTGGGACTCTACATTTCTCTCCTTCTTCATCGTCACCATCGTCGTCCAGAGCTCAGAAGCTCTCACTATGTAGCCAAGGCTAGCTTTAAACTCCTAATTCCCCAGTTCCTCCCTCTAAACTGTTGGAATGCTGGGTATACACCACCATGACCAACATTATTTTCTTTTGCAGTGCCCTGACACTTCTCAGAGCTAGACCCAAAGAATGTAGGGAACATTTATGCCTCAGCAACATGTTAACCAACTGCAAAAGCAATGTACACAGACTGTAAGAAAACAATAAGAATTTAAATTACATTCCCTGCAAATTATAGACAAGCAAGTGGCACATCTATTTATGCTTTTCTGTGTTTTATTTTTGTTTGTTGTTGTTGCTGCTGCTGCTGTTGCTGGTGTGTGTGTGTGTGTGTGTGTGTGTGTGTCCCAGAGCATGCCATGGCTGGTGTACTGAAGCCGCAGGATAACTTAGAAATAACAGTTATTTCATTTCTTCCATTCTTGCTCAGTCTGCCTTCTTATAAACCCGGGACCATCTGCCCAGGGGTTGCCCTGCCCACATATGGGCTGGGTCCCCCCATATCAGCCACTAGTCATGAAAGTGCCCCACAGGGTTGCCTATGGGCCGATCTGATGGAGACATTTTATCAGCTAAGGTTACCTTTTCCCAACTGACCCTAGCTTGTGCCAAGTTGACAGAAAACTAAACAGCAATTAGAACAACCAGAGAAGAATCTCTCAAAGTTGGTGCCTCCTCAAGGTTTCTAGTAGGATCGAAGCTAGATAGCATGAAGTCCCTTGAGCAAGTAGTTAGTGTAGCTTCAGTCCCGAGTTCGAGCCCCGTGAGTGCTATTCCACCAGCTGCTTCAGGCAGCAGCATGACTAATAAAATGAGGAGAGAAGTCTCTGCTTGGATCACTAAGAAATGTTTTTCTCATGCTACAGAAGTTCTGGTGCTGGCAGCTGCGAAGTCCCTGACAGGACCCAGCACTACAGCCACCACTTTGGCCCAGGCGGAGTAACAGTTCAGACTACAGAGGCGAACATGTAAGGTAGCTGACTTCAGTGACCCACTTCGATACCAAGTCCTGGAAAAAGCCATGTCTGGACTTTCTATTGTGTGAGCAGATACCTTCCCAGGAATTTCAAGCTCTGGAAATCTGGATTTCCTGTTGACCTGCACTCACCAGTCTCCTTCCGGGTAATCCAACAAAGTACATTTAGGAAACAATTCTTTTTATTCAGAGTCTCTGAGGAAGCCCATGATTCTTGGCTCGCCCCAGATCAGCAGAGTTTGCCAAATTCCCTTCTCTGAGGAAACCTTTTTTTTTTTTTTCCATAGAACCCAATTATATCTCACAGAACACATGTGTGCCAAAAAACACACTTCTGAAAAGCTGCCTTACATCCCGCCTCAACGACTCTCAGCCCCCACCGGCCTGCAGAAGCCTGGGCACACAGACTCCCACCTCAAAGCACAGAGCCCACATGTGTTTCTGCTCAGCGGGGGAGACTAAATGGAGCCAGATGTACCTGGGCAGCCCACAGCAGAAGCAATGATTTAACATCCTAGGTATGTGGGGATTAGCCTGCCTCAGAGCTCCCATGGAGGGGAGGGCCTTGCTTGCTGGCCTGCTAATGGATTCAGCAGAGATGCCTCACAAGCTGGACACAGCATGTAGCCATGTTTTGTGTAACATGTAGCATGCACGACACATTCTGCCCATGACTATACTGGTGTTTATGGCTGGAGTGGTGTGCATCAGAGTTACATCTGGGAACACTGTGTGTGTGACAGCTGTGGCCATGATGGCCATGTTGGGACTGAGACGTTTTGATGATTCTGTGGTAGCTGTATCTTGTTCCTGCAAGGACCACCACTGCCTTTCCATGGCTCCTGGAACAGGCCCTGCCTTCGTTACTGTTCTCTGCTAAGGATCTGCCTTCTTTCTTAGAGCCTCAGCCTACAGATTGCTGACCCAGCTGGTTTACAGCATGACCAGTCATATACTGCAGGACCACAGCCATGCCTCCCAAACCGGAGCTCAGAGACCACTCAACACATGATTTTCCAAACAACATCCTTTGGGGGTTCTTCGGTGCTTGGAATGAACTTGAGCCAGGCTTGTGTAAGGATGAGAAAGGCCAAGGTCCCTGCGCTAATCAGACCACGCTGGCTCCTGTTTATTCTCTCTATCCAAGAAAACCAGTTAAGCTACTGACTGGCAAGGCCTGTATTTTACCACAGATGAAGTCTTCTCTCTGAATGTTCTGGAATCCCTGGAGAACTATGGGCCAGTGGAGATGGGGGGGGGGGGTCAGGCCAGGCAAGGGGGAAATACAGCCTACAAAACCAGCTATTTATTCTCCCAGTTGGCTTTGCCTGGTGTGACCCAGGAAAAAGTGGCCCGGCCCAAGGTGTCCCCAAGGCAAGTACTACGTGCTTCTCAAACTCTGGGCCCCTGGCACGGAAGCAGGAGGCAGGCAGGAGTGAAGTCCAACCTCGGAGGGAGCCTGTGCTCTATTTGCTCAGCTGTGGTCAAAGGCCAGTGCTGGCCACCCACACCGGGCTCTGCAACTTCACCTGAGAACTGCACTTTTAACTCCCGGGGTTACCTAATCCGGGTCCTGTGATGCCTAGGGGCATGGTTTGGCGTGGATCCAGCAGTAGGTGCTTCTAGGGACTCCCTTAGGTACAGTGGGCACATGCCTGTGGCCCAATACTCTTGGCACCCACCAAAAAAAAAAAAAAGAATGGTTTCATTTCTCTTACAATTAAAAGAAGAAAATTATTTTTTGGATCAAGTCTTTTAGTGGAGCAGGTTATTCGTCACTACCCTAATACATTTGTAAAATAATATTACTGTCTTGTAGAGTGTCCTTATCTGTAGTGAAGGCCTGTGCTTTAGAAATGTGTCTTTAACTAAAGTCAGGAGGTAAAGGCACAAGGTATCCTGAGGCTGTGACAGGGAACAAGGGGGTTTTATCAGCTTGGACGCTGTAACAGTGCCACCAAACAGGGTGTGTGGGTGGGGGCTGTTAAACAATGCAAACTTGTTCCATCGTTTCCTCACCCTTGAGGAGCCTAATAGGGTGTCAGTAGGGCTGATTTCTCCTGAGACCTTTGTCCTTCCTTATGCATAGCAGTCTCTCTCTCTCTCTCTCTCTCTCTCTCTCTCTCTCTCTCTCTCTCTCTCTCTCTGTGTGTGTGTGTGTGTGTGTGTGTGTGTGTGTGTGTCTACTGTCTGTCTATCTATGTATTCCCTCATGAAAACCTCAGTCACACTGAATTCAGAACTACCCTAATAGAGCTACCTAAACTAATAGAGCTTCACTTTAGCAGAGCCGTCTCTTTAAAGACCTTGTCTCTAAACACAGCCCCATTCTGAGGTCCTAAAGTTTAGAACTTCAAAACTTCAACACAGGAATTATAAATCAGTTCTAAATAAAATATGATCAGTCCATATTCTTCCCCTGAAGTTCTCTCCCTCCCTCCCTTCCCCTCCCTTCCTTTCTCCCCTCTCCGACCCTCCCTCCCTCCCTCAGCCCTCTGCTATTAGAGGGAACACTCTCCAACTCCCTGTTCACTCTATAGTCCTGGGAGTCAGCTGATGTCACAACTGGCTTTGCACAAGCTTGGGCTGCCAGATGGGACACAAAGGACTGCTTGTTCTGGGAGTGGACTGAGGTCTCTTCCCCTTGGATGCCAGAGCTTGATCCAGCTGCACTTGTGGATACTCAGTGTTCTGATTCTAGGGGCCATTAGGTGGTGTCGTGAGCTGGTAGAACCCACAGGGACAAAGAAACCCTGGTCTACCTGTTTCACACTGCCCCATCCCCACCATGCATGTGTTATAGGGGGCCTGCCTTGGGGTGTCTTGATAGTGAAGGAGGTAGATTCCCTAGTTTTGAACAGCAAAAGATGTGGGTAGATCCTGATCTTTGGAATGCCAGGGGTTCTTAATGTTTTACTAGGACTTTGTCAGGAGAAGAAATTTAGAGACTCGGGCCACTAATGTTTCAGTGAGGCTGAAGAGCTGCCTTCACTCTCTGGGAAGTCCAGTATCTCTCTCAAGCACAGTGATCTGGTAGCTTTGGTGAAATTAGCTTGGATTTCATATAGGAACTACAGAGGGTAATCTAAAAATGAAGACAAGAGAGGAGGAGGAGAGAGAGGAGGAGGGGAAGAGAAGGAGAAGGTAGAGGACATGGGGAAGGAGGAGAGAGGAAGGGAGGAGGAAGGTGGGTCAGGAGAAGAATAGAGGAAGACAAAAAAGAGAAGGGGAGGAGGGAGGGAGGAAAAGGAGGAGATGTGGTACCTAGAGGTAAGGTTGTAACTGAGCTGCATTCTCTGGTGTTTGCCCTGGTATGATGACCTGACTTTCTCCAGGCTCTCCATTGTGGATGCACAAACCTCAGTAATCTTGCCCTGGTGAATGACTTCAGAGTTGGAGTTGGAGTGGGGGCGTGGCTGTGATCATTCCAGAGCTACGAGACACTTATCCTGGGGCAGGAGGGACAGAGCCATGGCTAGGGTCTGGTGCCCCTATCTGAGAAGCAGGTGACACAGGAAGAAAGGAGCTAGGGATTCTCTCTCTCTCTTTCTCTCTCTCTCTCTCTCTCTCTCTCTCTCTCTCTCTCTCTCTCTCTCTCTCTCTCTCTCTCTCTCCCTCCCTCCCTCCCATGTATAATAAAGTAGCAAAGCTGGCATTAGCTCTTAGCAGATGGGTCAATGGTCTCAATGAATACCTGCCCCTGTGTTCCAGTCTTGGGCCTGGGACGGCAAAGACAAGAAGACAGGTCTCAGATGTCCTGCTATAAACCAGGCTCATGTCCTCTCTGAAAGAATCTTATTTTTCCCCCTCATCATTAAAAGAGTTGAGACTTATTATTTAAAATATATGCCAAGTGGAAAAAAGGTAGACTTGATCCCACTAAATCCCCTAACCAGAGACAAGCACCATCAGCACCGTGGTCTGTCCTTTCTCCCTGGACCACTTCCCCGTGTGACAGGCACAGCAATTCAAATGCAGAGCGGAGTGACAGAGGCCTTCTTTGGAGCCCTCACAACCACAGCAGTGGTATCAATTTTACTTCTCCTATGACATCACTTCATGGTAGCTAAGCCAGGCTCATAAGGAAGGCCACCCCGTCCTCAGAAACAAGGTCAGCTTTGTCAGATAGTGAGGTGACAGACCAGGTACTTTAGATGGATGAAGGAAACCAGCTAAGTCATAAAGATGAAGGCCAAGTTCGTGGCTTTTTCAGCACTGGAGAGCAGCCAGAGCAAATGGCCGTACATTGGGTGTGGGCCTGTGTACCACGCATGTGTTAGGGCGGGTAGAGGGAAAGCAGCGGCTGAGCTGGCTATAGTCAGCCTTCCAGAGCCATGACGTATTAGACATCACAGCTCAAGCTTCTCTCCAAGGCTCCTGGGAACTACTGAAGGCTTGTGTGTGTGTGTGTGTGTGTGTGTGTGTGTGTGTGTGTGTTGTATGTGTATTAACATATTCATGTGTGGGCATGTGTACACAGGATGCCCATGTACATGTGTGTATTTGTGACGTATGAGGTCCGTGTCTGGTGTCTTCTGCAACGGTACTATGCCCTCTTTTGAGACATGGCCTCTTTCCGCCTCTGAAGCTCATTAATTCATTTATGTTGGATGGTCAAAGAGCTTCAGGGAGCTTCTCCTCTCTTCATCCCCAGTGCTAGCACCCCAGATGCTTGCCGTGATCCCTGGCTTTTTACCTGGGAACTGGGCATCTGAACTCAGCTCTGCGTGCTTGTGATGTAAGTACTTTACTGGCTGAGCCATTTCTCCTGCCGAGGCTCTTCAAATACAGATGGATCTTTAAGTGAGATACTCGACTCTATATAGAGACACCACAGAGACTACCATAGGATTATTAGATCCTCTGACCCCAGTTCATTCCCCAGTAAAGGGAGTGGGGTCAAAGTCCGGTAGGTTTGAGAAAGTTACTATGTCCCCAGATGCTCCTGGAGTCGTGTCCCACCCAGGCTGGTGAAGGTCTAAATAGGCTAACCCATCCACAGGAGATGAAGGAAGTGGGATTTAATTTAATTGCAGCAGCCTCTGCCCAGTCTGCTCTCTAAAGCCGGGCTCAGCTGTCCGAGGGCATATCTGTTTGCTCCATTTCCCATGTGAAAAGCGGCCTCTTTGTGACTGGAACTGGGTTGACGTTGCATACGTTTTCACTTGGACGCTCTCTAGGATGACGGATGCCATGCGATATGATCAGCCGCGTTTGACAGGAGCCCCACTTTCTGCACTGTCCCCTGGGCATTAGGTAATATGAAATAGATGGAGCACGCCTGGTTCAGCTGCCGTGAAGTGACATCGCAGGAGAGGTAAAATTGAAACTACTGACCACTCTGCTGTGGCTGTGAGGGCTTCAGGGCTATCAGTGGAACCTTTATACCAACAGCCTCTATATCCCGTGTTGAGCACATGGCAAGTACGTGCAGATATAGGAGTTTAGTTCATGAATGGCCACAGTGAGGACAGGTATCTGACGGCCTATGGTTGACAATGAGTGACTTGGGATGACTCATCTTGCAGAAAAGCAGAGGAGGGTGAGTTTTGCTTACAATTTTTATCCTTCATAAATTGAGGCTAAATATTGCAGGCTATCCCAAAAAGAGTCTCTACGACAGGATTCAAGGTAGCTTCACCAGAGAGCATGTTTGCCAAGAGTAAAGGGCAGAGAAAGGACTTTCAGCCAACATGCAGGGCTGAAGTTGGGAGACGAAGAGGTGGGAGGGAAGGTGAAGAAGGAACTTTGAGGCTAAGTCTCTTTCTGAGACTTCAGGTCTGAGAAAATCTGGACTGGGTTGGTGGAAGAGGTTTCTCAAGTAACATTGTTTGTTAATACAACCCCACCTTAAGCATCGTGGCCCCACCCTAAAATTCAAGTTATGGCTATCTGCCTCAAATGGACGCCAGCCTCATGGAAAGCAGCTGAGAGAGGCAGGTGTGACTTGCATGAACACAGTGTGGGGACCCAGAGGGCACAGCTAGTGGCTGTCAGTCAACTCTACTCCACAGACAGAGGCCTGGGAGGGCGACCCGGGCTGCTGTGGCAGACTCCGTTGTGGAATCTGCCTCTTCTGAGGACCCCCTGTCTAAAACACTGTGGCAGAAAAAGGAAATCCTTAGAGTGCCTCACTGCTGAAGAAGTGACTAGTTTAAGAGAGGTGTCAGCCTCACTGTTCTTAAGCCCAGGTCACAATAGGACATGTCCAGCGTAGTAGGATTTCAGAATTTAAATTCTTGAATAACCAGAGCCGGGACCAAAGACCAGAACAGGGGTAGCTGTCTGAGGTCTGGGCCTGACCATCCTTCTCTGTGAGAAGCTGTGAAGTAAGTGTGCCGGTGAGTTGACTTGTGCAGATGATTCCTGACTTACCCAATAAGCTCACAGTACACTGAAGCAACGGGCTGAAACTGCCGTGAACACGCCTAGTGTACCGAACAGCCCAGCACAGCGCTGATCATGGCTGCCAAGACACAGGGCTGCGACTTGATGCAGCGCCCGGGATAGCAAGAGTCATCTTACCACTCACTACCAGTCTGGGAGAGGAAGGAAATTAAAACCAGAAGTGTGGCTTCTCCTGAATGGACATAGCTTCCGCCCCAGAGTGAGGCTGAGAAGCTGTAAATCAAAATGTCCTAAGTTGGGGGGAGGGGAGGGCAAGATTTCGAGTAGAATGATGGATGAGAAACTAAGTCTGTGAGATTGGACGAGAACTGAAGATTTAAATAAAAACAAAACAGTAGAGCCTGTTCCTATAAGAGGAAGAACAGAAGAAAACAGAAGTATGCCTTGGTGGGACTTTCTTCTCCAAGATGCCTGTGTCCCAGCGGCTCATGTGCAGTCCAGCCGGAGCTGCCAGTGCGTGTGTGGGTACCAGGCAGAGAGAGAGGCAGGAAGAGGGCCTTACCTGTGGCTAAGGTGTGTGAGGATGGCGAGCCAGCATGCACCAGGCTAGAGAGCTTCAGGGTGTGACACGGGAGTCCACGCCTGAGCCATCTTTCGAGCTGCCATTCCCTGGCTGTGCTCTGTGGGATTTCAGCAAGTGTGATGCTGAACTCGATTTGGTCCCCTGACAGACTGAACAAAGGAGAGCACGGGTGCCAGGCCTTCCATACGGTGGGGAACACTTGCCTGGGCTTCATCTTTCTTACTTGTTCGAAGGTCCAACGTCACTTCCTCCCCGCCCCCCACACGGACACCAGCATTTAAGCAAGACTATTTCTCACCGCCCTGTGATCCGTATTCTCTTTCTATTTCCTCCCATACCATCAAGTCACAGGAGGCCTGGTCATGATCTGCCAAGGGGAGAAAAACTGTCAGAGGGTAAGATCCAGAAGCAGGAGCTTAGTATGACATAGAGGCTCAGTAGTCCTTTCTGGGGATCAGGACTGAGGCACAGGGCTAAGGAACACCTCCCTGGAAGATGGGCTCCTGGCTACTTGGCAGACCCAGTGTACAAGATCTTAAGAAGAAATGAAGGAGGAAGGTTGGGCAGGCTTGTGACCTGCTAGCAGGATACACCCAACCCTGAGTGAGGCCATGGCTGCAGGGACATTGAGACCGTCTTGAAGCTAGCACTTGAGTAAGACAGGGTGAGAAGACAGAGAGAAGGTTCTAGAAGGAAAATGGCTGAGTGCAGCCCTTTACAGAACCAAAGCTCTTGTCGATGTACAGGTAGACTGTAGGCTCAGGGGACAGAACACCTATTCCTTTTCCCTGTGGCCCTTTCAAGCCTGGCCCAGGGCAGGCCTCGGGTGGCATGAATGAGTCCCCTCCCATGACCCAGCCAGCAGATGAGCTGACACTGTCTCTGCCCTGAGCTCCTCAGCTGATTAGACTGCATTATGCTTTCAGGCTGCCACAGAGTCTGACTGCTTTTCCTTGGGAGGCAAGCGAATACATTGGAGGCAGTGAATACATTAGCTTAGTGCTGTTCTCTGGAGGCTATGGAACGGATTATCTGGCTGCTTTGCGACTTCCTGGCTTTCCAGAGCCACCCCTTTGGGACTTAATCCAAGGAAGCAAGTGATCCCATCATTAAGCATTGGGAATTAGGATTTCCCAACTCCTCCTCCACTGTGTGTGCACCTAGTGAAGACTCACAGGAGAGCAGAGAGCAGGGAGGACCAGCAGGGAGGACCCGTGGCTGACCTGGAGGATGCTGTTTTCATCTGAGGACACCTCTCATCTGGCCCCTCCAATATGATGACAGAACATGACCCAAGCCCGTGCCCGAATGTTCCCTGGCACTCTCCAGTTCTCCATTCCGCATTGCCTCCCCTACCCTATGATATTGTGATTCCCCTATGTCTTGTGGGAAAATGATGGTGATCACCAGATATGAAAACTGAACCAATGGTGACCTTTATCCTAGTTTCATTTCTGTCACTGTGACAAACACCCTGATGGAAAGCAACCTTGAGGGGAAAAAAAAGAGATTTTTTTTCAGTTCACAATTCCGTATTGTGATCCATCATGGAAGCCAAGGTGATGGGTAACTTAAAACAGCTAGTCACATCACTTCCGGTGAAGGGCAGAGGGAAGTAAATGCTCGCACGCCCGCTCCTCAGTTCACTCTCTCTATTTGTATACAGTGTCGGGGAGCTAAACCAGGCAATTATGCTTCTCAAAGTAGGCTGGCTCTCCTCACATAATGTACTCAGCAGAATGCCCTACAGACATGCTCACAAACCAACGTGGCCTAGACAGTCCCGTACCGTGACTCTTTTCTAAGATGATTCTAGATTGTGAGATATTGACAACTGAAACTAACCACCCCAGCTACCTGTGGGAGAGGATGCCGTGGATCCATCTCTCTGAAACTAATGGGTAAGTCCACTTATCTGCAGGCAATAGTGCAGATTCTTCATTCCCAGGCACGGGAGGACACAGGATCAGGAATGCCAGCTCTTTATCCATGTGTCCTCCACATCCTGTAATGGTCAGAAACCACCTGGCCTTTCTGATTTTCTGTAGGTGTGGCTATCTGGAATTCTACCACCAGAAAGAAATACCAAATTTTTTTGTTGCCTTTTGTAGCTCCATTCCCCCACTGTGGTCTTGAAGAATCCTAGACACTTGGGATCAAAGACCCAAACAGTAAGGTACCAATGTCCCATGTGTCACAGAGTGCTGTTTGGGCAAAGGCAGACCATGACAGCCATCTGGGTCTCTTTGGGGCTATGTCCTCACAGAGGATGTCCTCTTACTGCAGTTCCTCTGTCACCTCAGGTTGGGTACACAGAGAGCTCTCTCTTAAGAGATCCGGTACCTTGTCTCAGAGTCCCCAGATCAAAGCAAGTGCTGTCAAATCTGTTAATGATTTAGACCAGACTCCAATAAAAATATCCAAGACTCAATACTACCCTGCAAGCATCAAAAGGGAGTCAGCACCCTGCAGCCTTCAGAAAGCCTTATCTTCATTTCCCCTTGTGCCAGCTTTGGTGTTTACCTCCCCCATCCATGCCACTGCAGTATCAGGTAGACCTCAGGCTGCCCTTGCATGGTAATGGATCTTCTGAAAATGAGGAAACTGAGGCACAGAGCAGTGAAGCACCCCGTGAGATCAGATCACAAGGGTACCTTGGGCAGGCAGGCAGGCAGGTGGGTGGGCTGGAGGGGGCCTGATAGCCAGGGAGCTCATGACTTCCTTTGACCTCCGCATGCCAACTGACACCTCCCAAGTTTGTCCACTGCACTGATAGGCGAGAATTACCCTGTTGGCCCAAAATCATCTACTCCTTAGACACAGAGAACCTAAGTGTTAGGAAAATGGCCATCCAGACTTAAAGCCTGGTTCCTTACTGTCATGGCCACCCATGGACCCCCCATGGGAGGAATCGATGAACCCTAAACGCTATGTGGTTCTTCTGAAAGTAGGTCCACACGGCTCCACACACCATGGGTAGAGGCCCTTAATAGATGTTTTGGGGATAAGCAGGTTTATGGTCAGAAAGCCTGAGCACCACTGAGTCAGAGGAGACCAAGCAAGCATCTTGAGAGCATTAAGTACACTGTGGTGTCTTGCTGCTGTCCTGGGGGTTGTGGCCTCCAAGACCCTCTAACTTAATTTACTCCAAGCCATCCCTTCCCTTGGCAGCAGGACAAACATCATTTGATCGTCAGCAGCTTCCCCTTGGAAAATGAGGCTCTTGTTCTGGCTGGAAAAGTCACCCTGAGAAGAAGGAGCAGATGAAGGCACAGGGCTGGGCGCAAGTGACGCTTCTGGCAAAGATGTCCATGTCCAGATTATTAGGGGCATGAGGCATACGAGGTGGAAAAAGGTTCGGTAGTGCAGGCGGGTGCTATAGTTTTGATCTATAATGTTTCTCCAAGGCCAATGCATTGAAGGTGTAGTCCTCAGAATAGCACCAGCTGGGAGGTTGTGGCACCTTTATGGGGGTCTCCCTAGTAGGGGACTTGTATGACATTAGGGGTTGTTCTTGGAGTTGGGGAGAGTGAGACATCCCTCTCTTTTCCTCTCTTTTCCTACCCACAATTCAAGTGGTTTTGTTCCTTTACGGTCCCACCACAACAGATGTCCATGGGTCCAAAGTCAGACCTCTGAAGCATGAGCTAAGAGGAACCTTTTCTCTTTATATGTTGTCACAGCAGAGAGCTGACAGACAGAGAGGACACTTGCTGCTAATGAGCGAGAATGGCATGTGTCCGATTTGGTTGAGGCTGCTTCACTGAATTGAAAGGGAAACATGACACATTAGGTGGCTAGACAGAGACTCGATCTGTTTGTGGGGCTTAGAGATGGGGATAGTGGGCCCAGGGCACAGTTTACAGACATCTCTGTGACTTCGGGGAACCCACTGTGTTCTAATGAAGGCTGATGTGGGACAGAGAAAAGGCCTCTTTGCCAAACCCAAGGCTGAAGGGTAGGCAGCATTCTTCCACACATTCCTTCCTGACAGGAGAGAGGTGCCACAGGCGAGAGGTACCATTCCGTTTCTAAGATTGTCTGAAGATTCTGAAAAGCTTCCGCTCAGCCCCAAAGCCAGGGGAGAGGAGAGAAGTGTGTGTTCCAGGCCTGGGAAAACCTGGATGTGCACAGTGGAGAAGGCAGGACTGTTAATTAAAACCCACCTGGGACTGTGCCAAATGGGAGAGAGAGACTCAGGGCCAGGAGCCTGGGTGAAGAGGAGGAGGGGGGAGGTAGTGGTCTATTTATAAGCCACTTCTGGCACGGTCTGCCCAAGTTCTTCCAACTAAGGAAATGCTCCCATCCCTGTCTGAGACAGCATCTGATCGCTGTGGCTCTGGTTGAAGACAGTTTTAGCCTTCTGCAGACACACGTAAAATCTATATCCGCTGCCCAATGTGTGTGGGGGGAGGGAAGAAAAGTCCTTCTGGGGAATGCATATTTCCTGGGAGGTCAAGTCGAAGATGTGCCCAGCATTGGTTTGGGTCAAACCCCTGAGCATCTTTTCATACAGGCTCTGCTCTAATCTTGCTGCTGGGCAGAATCTCTCATCCAGGGAGGGTCCACCAGAGCCCTTCTCCTCTCACAGGGCCTCTACTAGGTTATTACTTCCTGAGTTCATTTTCCCCTGTTTGGTTTTATTTATTTGATGTCACACTGATTGTTCCAGGCCTGGCCCCCCAGATATATCTTGGGTATATAATGGCATATTGGACATGAGAATAAGATATAGATAACTCTGCTTTTCTTGAATGCTTACACATATGCCTGGCTAGGACATTGAGGTAATTCTGGAACCTCTCAGTCATTTTCAGGAGTAGAAAGAATTCCCTTCTCAGTATGTGAACCGTCGGTGTGGACCAGGTATAAGCTCTGTCCACATTTGCTTCAGAGCTTCCTTCCTGACCACATAGCTGGCCTGGATACAGGTGACACTGTATGTTTCTCTTTCTTTTTATGTAGTTATAAATTTAGTTATGTCTCCTGTAACTAAATGCATTGACATCCCCAGGTTTTTAGATGTGTCCTTGTTTAGAAGTCGAGTTTTTACAGAGTTGAGCCAGTTAAAATGTTGACTGTATAGGGGACCCTGAGTCAGGGTAACTGACTCCTTGTATGAAGAGGAAGTGTGGACACAGGACAACAAGGAGGGAAAACAAACATAAAGGCACTTAGAATGACATGTGGAGATGTGGCAAGATGGAGTACTGTATCTTCCAACTAAAGAGTCCCAGGCATATACCCAGAAGATGCTCTAACGTGTAATAAGGACACATGTTCCTCTATGTTCATAGCAGCTTTATTTATATTATCCAGAAGCTGGAAAGAACTCAGATGTCCCTCAGCAGAGGAATGGATACAGAAAATGAGGAACATTTACACAATGGAATACTACTCAACTATTTTTAAAAAATGGATTCATGAAATTTTTAGGCAAATGGATGGAACTAGAAAATATCATCCTGAGTGAGGTAATACAATCACAAAACAATACACATGGTATATACTCACTGATAAGTACATATTAGCCCCAAATCTCGGAATACCCAAGATACAATTCACAGACCACACAAAGCTCAAGAAGAAGGAAGACCAAAGTGTGGATACTTCGGTCCTTCTTAGAAGGAGGATCAAAATACCCTTGGGAGGAGATTGAGAGACAAAATGTGGAACAGAGACCAAAGGAAAGGCCATTTAGACACTGCCACACCTGGAGATCCATTCCACATACAGTTACCAAACCCAGACATTATTGTGGATGCCAACAAGTGCTAGCTGACAGGAGCTTGATACAGCTGTGTCCTGAGAGGCTCTGCCAATGCCTGACAAATACAGAAGTGGATGCTCACAGCCAACCACTGGACTGATCACAGGATCCCCAATGGAAGAGCTAGAGAAAGGACCCAAGGGAATGAAGGGGTTTGCAGCCCCATTGCAGGAACAAAAATATGAACCAACCAGTACCTCCAGAGCTCCCAGGGACTAAACCACCAACCAAAGAGTACACATGGAGGGACCCATGGCTCCAGCTGCATATGTAGCAGAGGATGGCCTTTTCAGACATCAGTGAGAGGAGAGGCCCTTGGCCCTGAGAAGGCTTGATGCCTGAGTGTAGGGGAATGCCAGGACAGGGAAGCAGGAGTGGGTGGGTTGGTGAGCAGAGGGAAGAGGGATGGGATAGGAGGGTTTTTGGAGGGGAACCAGGAAGGGGGATAACACTTGAAATGTACATAAATCAAATATCAGAGAGGGGGGAGAGAGAGAGACCCTAGAACACCGGGAACCAGGCCCCAGCAGCCAGGAAGGATTCTCCCCAGAGCCACAGTGCGCATAGCCACTTCAGCACCCCAGTTAGGCCCTGTATCCTCCAGAGTGGTGGGACTGTGTGTATGTGTTGTTTGAAGCTACTCATTTGTAGGTAGCTTCATTTCATTATAGCAGCCAAAGGGATAAATGAACATGCATCTTTCCCATTTGTTTTCCCTGGGCAGTCAAAAGAGGATGCTGTGGAGGAAAAGGAACTCTTTCTACAAAAGTGTTAAGGTGCATGCCTAAGATTTAAGGGGCACTGTGTTCTTATGATCTTCTCGTGTCTCACACAGCCCAGGGCTAGACCAGCCCCGTCCCTCCTTCTTGATTCTGGGGAAGCCTGCACCCCCTCTCTCTACTACAACAGGGACCTACTGGCTGCATACCTCACTCCATCCCACCCACATCTTGAGGTCTATTCTCAACAGAGCATCTCCCAGCCCTAGTCCTGGAGGTGAAATGAATCCTTCTGGGGTTCTTTCTGTCACTATGGGGTGGATTGGGCTCCTGCAATACATCTGACCTCCAGCTGGACCGTGTGGGACTGGCCTCGCCTCTCCATGGGTACCCCAATTTCTAGAAGAGCATGGGGCATAAAGGACACAACTGTCATGGCCCTGAGCATGCATGGCAGAGGTCCTCATACCTCCATGGAGGGTCCTTCTCTCATGCTTACACAGCATGAGGGGGGAGAAAAGGGGGAGGATTAGAGTCTAAGCACCGCTCAGTGCACCCGGAAGGAAGGATTCTAGATGCTTCCTCTTGAGATGTTAGAGGTCTCGCGCTCACTTTTCCTAGTTTGGAGATTTCAGTTGAGAGGATTCATCCCTAACTTGTTGCATAAAAGACCAAGTACTGTGTGTTTGGGATCTGCGACACCCACGCTCATGACTGCAGCCATAGGGGACAGGAACCAGTAGGATGAACCGGAGGCTCTTCAGGCATTTGGACCGAAGTCTAACATGCCATCATGCAGTTATGGGCCCCAGAGAAGTCAGCCAGTTATTTCTAGCCTCTGCTTTGATCTAGGGGCAGATGGTGTTAAAGGAAGTACCCGTGGCATAACAGTGTCTGCCCCAGTACAGCCCAGGGCTATGCAACCCTCAGCCGCTGGGTCTGGGCTCAGTCACAGCCTTTGGTCAGAGGAGGTATGGAACTATCACCCCGGCAGATGCTGAGGACTTTCCCAGCCTTGTCTGTCACACATATGATTCAGGCTCAGAGCATCTGTCTAGATGTGGAGGAGCTACTCAAACCCACCTAGGCTGTGACACCACGGATCAGCAGAAAAAGAAAAGGATGCAGGTAGTTTAAGATCCGAAGCCATCCAAGATGGCTACTAACTAGTTTCTACTTTGGAAAGGCTTAGATCTAAATTCTCGTGTGACTTATGCCATTACACCCCTTCCCAAAAATCTATGTATAATGCCAGTTCCACCCAGAACTTTTGTGCATTGAGTGATGTGTGCATTTAGCTGTGTGTTACGGAGCAGTCTCAGTGATCCTTAAAGTTCACTAATAGATACATTTGAAGTGTCTATTGATTTATTATTGTGCAGGTATGTGTGCATTTGAGTGCCGGAAGCTGCGCTGCCGCCAGGGTCCTCATATGCCACGGCAAGTGTGTGGAGAGGCCAGAGAGCATCTTGTGGAGTCTCTCCTCCCTCTTTATTGAGGCAGATTCTCCCTTGTTGTTCCTGCTATGCTTCTCTTCCAGGTTACCTGACTCATAAGCTTCTCCTCTACTTCCCATTTCATAGTAGGAGTATTGGGATTTCAGATGTATGCCACTACACCCCGATTTTTTTTAAACATGGGTGACAGGGATCTAACTTAGCCATCTTGTTGCCCCAAATATACGCATTTAAAGGGGAAAAACTTATCATAGATTCCCCAGTGTCAACTAACATTATTTTGATCACATTGTTATTTAAATAGACACAGACATAGGAGTAAGTATGCATTCCTTGTGCTCTTACTTCTTACACAGCTATAAAAACAAAACATAATTACAAATTAAATACAAACAAAACTACAAAAACATTAAAATCCAAATTAATGGCATTAATTTAATATGACAGATGATGTTCTGCAGAAGTGAAACAACCAACGTTGGGTATAACAACAGAAGAGTGTCCCAACCGGAAAGCCGCTGTTATCAGCTGGATCGTCTTGGTGGTGGCTCGTGCTGTGCCCTCATTAGTGTTATTATCAATATTATTCTGTTTTTCCTGTATTACAATGGACAAGCTGTTAACCACAGACTCAAGAACGTTAATGGGCCTATCAACAATAAAATACCCCAAAACGTGATCATTTAGTGTCATGCATATATATGATGTACTGTAATTATATTCACCACAACTCCCCTTTCTTTTCCCCATGAACCCCTTGTTTCTAACTAGTCCCCCAGTGATACTGAAGAAAATGATACCTCTTCTCCTAGTAACCACTAATAGGCAGTAGCTACAAAGGAAGGGGTGGGGCCTCGTGGCACCTCCTCTGTCCATGATGGACGGCTGTTCACAGTGGCCACAGCCACGTCATAACGGAAGGTAGCTGTTCCCATCTCTTACCTCTTGCCACCTCTTCTTCCTCAGTGTGCCCTGGTCCTTGAGGGTGGAGGAGACTGTTAAAGTTTTTACAAAGGGGAAGACAACTACAAAAGCATGTGCACCTTATCGAGAGAAGTTCCTTGGCTGTTCGCCTTGCCTGTCTCACAGGTAGTCGTGTCTTCCAAGTGCTCACTCCTGGGCGCCGTGTATTCAGGCACCTGCTGGCAACAGGGCGACCCCTACCAGCTTCAGGCCCCAAGAGTGTTGATGACTCAGTCCTCCCCCACTTATCTCTGTTTGAACAATCACTAAGCCACTGTTTGTACAACAGCCTGGGGACTCATTTGGGTTTCCTTCTGGGGAAAAAATAAAAGTGTTGGGTAGACCCAGACGCAAAGCTCTATTGCTCTGTTTTCTAAGGTGACATCTGGGGATGACACAGCATCTCGAATGTTTATATTTTTTTTCAGATGAAAATGTAAATTAAAAGAAAAAAATTCTCATGTCACAGAGGGAGCCCTGACCCTAGGACTCTGAAATCACGGGTAGTGTGGTCTGAGCCAGAAATTAGGGTGTCTATTCTAGGGGTTCCTCAGATGCCCGTGTGCTGGCCTGACTCCTCTCTGCTCATTACCCATAGTTCTGCAGGTTTGTCACTACCATGCTGCTTTCTCTGACTCACTCCAGGGGGGGCAGCATGACTGTTGTCACGGCACAGATGGTGCACACTGAGACCTGGGTGTGAGAGCAGACACGGTTATAAGGCAGGCTGCCTGGGCACAAAGGTGCCATACAACAGCAACTTCTAGTCCTGAGGCAGGAGCTTTAACCCTAAATGCTTCCCCAATGCCTTGGTCCACTGAGGCACCTCCATACCATGGTGACAATGTCTCCTCTTGCCTGCATCTGCACATGGTCATTGGTTCCAGGTTCATTAGGAAATGCCAGAGCACAGACATGCGCATGGGCACATGTGACACATGTGTGTGTGTTGGGAGGGGGAATGACTACTCTTGTTTTTTGTCTTTCCTTTCTTTTTTTTATTTTATTTGATATATTTTTTATTTACATTTCAAATGATTTCCCCTTTTCTGGTCCTCCACTCCCCAAGAATGATTACTCTTGAAGAGTAGGGAAGAAATCTTTAGGGAGAGCTCCTTAATACCCCATTCCTCTCACTCAACATAGTATGCCTTTAAAATAATTCTCCTAGAGATAGATGAAGTAATCATTAATGCCTTCTTTCATTTTTATGAAACAGAATGGTTAGCATTTAATTGGCCTGTGGTTCATGCTTGTGTGACTTACAGCATTTGATAAATTTGAAATTTGATACTTTGGTTATTCAGGCAGCCTTGCTCAGGGCACATGTTCAGCATTCATTATGCTGGAGTTTGGGCATAGGCTCTACCAGTGCCCCCCTATCCACCATTGCACTCCAGATGAACCTGGGGACACACGGGTGATGGCAATTCCATGTACATTTGACCAGTTACAAATTCCTGAGTGATGGGTTTCTGCTCTTTTGAGGTTCCTGACCCATGATCCAAGCTAGTTACTCCTTTCCTCAGCACCTCTAAGACATCCCCACTGCTTAGATGACTGATGTGTATAGATATAGTGAAAGAAGAAGTAAATATGTCTACTCTAAGGTGATGGTGAGTACTATTTCATTCCTAGAGACTTCACATCACACGTCACTTAATATTCAAGTCCCAGAGTGCTTGTCTTGCCTGAGGGCTGCCCAGGGCTAGTACAACCTGTCCCTTGGATAGAATGACAGGAACCTCATATCCTGGGCACAGTCCCCAGGGGTGGGCTTTGCAGGCTGCCAGCTTGCCTTCCTCACCTTCCTCGGGCCTGAGTTTCCCCTCTCCTTGCCTAGATGGTTCCTTCCAGCCTGGAATCAGCAGTGGCTCCTGGAATCCTGGTCCCTGCCCAGCTCTCTGATGTGGCTCTTGAGTTTCTCCTAGCAGTGCCCGCTGAGTGGTAGGATTCCCTAAGAACCCGCTGACCTATATGCCCACTGTTCCAAATGTGACCCCTGGGTCACCTTGAAAGTCAGTCCTACCTTGAGTATTGGGCTGGCCTGAGCCACTTTCTGTTCACTGGGTTCTCTGCTGGAGTTGGGACACTTTGATTGTGTCCCTTGGAGATCTGTGCTAGAAGATGGGTCCTCCTGTGCAATGCTGGGTTTTCCAAGATGCCTCTTGATCTTGGGAGATGTCTAAGGTCATGAAGGTCCATACTCATGCTCATGAGAGGATTAATGCTGTTTTCTTGGAGTCTAGTGGGAATCCCAGGGGTAAGTCAATTCTTAAGGGGACTACTTGTTATGCAGTGAGGCTGCACCAGGGGCTGATGTTAATTTCCCAGAGCTGGTTCCCTGGATCTGCTTTCATTCTCCATCCTGAAACAGAGCTAGGATCCCTCTTGAGAAGGGAAAGCTATATTGCTTTTACCTTTCTGCTAGAAGGCTTGTGAGCTACAAACATCTCTTCTCCATTTATTCCTAAGATTGCATTCAGGCATTCATTATAGCAACACACAACAGATCACCACACAACAGACCACCACACAACAGATCACCACACAACAAATCAACACACAACAGATCACCATAGTTACACCCCATGTAACTCACTGCCTTAGTTTTGTTTTTTCTTTTCCTCAACATGGACTTGAGTTGTCTGTTATAAAAATCTAGGTGACAGCAGAGGCCTAATCTGATGTGGTGACTCAGTCAACTGTCACCCAGCTTGACCCTGAGGTCCTAACAGCTTCTTCTCCGGCAGTCTCAGACCCTGCTTCTCCGGCAGGAGCGTTCATTCACCCTAGACTCTAGATCATGGAGGTTACCCTGCAGAACCTGGCTGTCTGTGTCCTGCTGGGTCACTTGATACTTCGGGTCAGGTGATACTTTTCATCAGGTGATGCCCCTGGTCAGATGATGATACCTCTTGTCAGGGCAAAAGAAAGAAAGGCTGCCAAGGACTTGCTGAAATCCTCCCTACTGCAGCGACGGCACCCATTGCAAGGAGCTCTTGTCCTCAGGTATCCCGTGTCCCTGGACTGTGGATGCCATGTTCCCTGAGTCTTAAATAAAAATGGAAAAGCCAGGTGGTGGGTCTACCTCTTCTTTCCATGGCCATATCTTTTTGAAGCCTTCAGAAACGGATGTCACTGAGAGATGAGGCTAGAGCCAGAGACCAATTGTGTGAGCCATGGCCTTGCTGACTGAAGCTGAGCAAAAGCAAAGGGCAGTTGCCCATCAGTAGGCTCATGGGTGTTCATTTCTTGGCATGGGTGATATAGGTAGGGCTCCCCAGGAAGGAGTCATTTCCAGGATACTGATGCCATGTGCCCTGGACCAGTGCTATGGAGGCCTGGAAGAAGGAAGGTGAAACTGCTAAGTGACACAGTCACATTCTTCCTAGCAACAGCCTGGGATGGTGGATACCACAGCAGGCTAGCAGCTCAAGCCTTCTCTAAGTCACACCGTTGAGGCTCAGTGAGGCAGGTGTCCACACCTTACTTTTATTAGTCACTGGTATCAAACATTTGTCCAAGCAAGGCATTGGCCTCTAGTGACTCTGCTCTGGAAAGGCTGGGTTAGTCCCAACAGGCTGTGAGTGAGACTGTACTGCAGCAGCTGGGCAGCTACAGTCAGTCCAGGATCAGAAATGTGGGCGGTGCTCCTCCATGTATGTCATGGTGACCTACCTGGAAGCTCTGCTCGTAGAATTAGGCTGTGGTGTGTTACATAGAGACTAGGAGCTGTTTCATTCAGAAATGAAAGACAGAACAGGGCTTTGGCTAGGACCAACTCAAATCCAAACAATAACCCAGGGCCCAAGGCCAGGGTTAACTCCCACTGTAGAGCAGGGAAGGATGAAGAGCAGGAGGCAAGGACTATTCCAAGCCAGCTGGACCCTGGGAGAGCTACTCAGAAGCCAAGACAACCATGTCTACGGTTCCTTCTCTGGACCAATCAGAGGGCCACAGACCAAGGACAGGACTCAGGCTGGGCAGTAACTGACTCATTTCATAGAGTTTGTCCTGGAGGCTGTAAGCTATAAGCGTCAAGTTCAAATGAGAAGTCTGTACGTACTGGATATGAGACCCCAGCCCCTGTGGCACAGGTATAGTCACAGCTGTGGGAACTGGGGGTCCTGAGGCTGCATCATCAAACATGGAATAGGCTGGACCACCTGCCTCTGAACCTGGACACATGGCTGAGCAAGTGGGGGGTCTCCTAGATGAGTAACTCATGAACCCCACTTTGAAGTCTTAATAACAAAGGCAAAAATATTCCTTTTGCTACTTTAAAATTGCCTACAAGTTGTTAAATTAATATTTGGGCAACCTTGGGTTGCTGGGATGTCTGGCCTTCTGACATTGTGACAAAATATTGTCACCTACAGAGCTCACCCTCAAAAGATACACAATCAAGTTACCATAATTTTTTAAAATCTCTCTCTCTCTCTCTCTCTCTCTCACACACACACACACACACACACACACACACACACACACACCATGAACTAAAACACCTCTGCTTCATAACGGTTTAAGTCTGTGATTTCCTACTGGAGTGTGTTTTTAGTCAGCCTGGGCCATGTGCATCCTGCAGGCTGTGGGGTAGACAGGCCTGGACAGAATGTATCACTAAAGTTCATTTCTCCCATCCCTTCTCACTGTCTTAGCACAGCTACAAGATCCTATAAAACTGGAGGAAGGATCCAGATTCTGGACCTCAGTCTGAGAGTGGCTTCTGGGCTGGGACAGGCAGCAAGGGTTGACTACTTTGGAGAGGCCCACTGCAGTTGTGTCCTCGGATCCTCTGTCTGGAGTCCAGACACAGAAGTGTAGCCAATCAAATCAGCATGCGGATGAAAGGCCACTAAAGATGGAAGACACAGTTTAGGCACCAGATTAGTCTTTGTAGAAAATCTGCTGCATTGCATTTCTGGGTGGGTAGGATAGGGGTGGTGTTGGATTATGAGGGGTCTGCTGCTGTAAATAACCCAGGAAGACATTTGGTCCTGTTTAGACTGTTTTGCTGTGTGTTCCCACTGAATATGTTAAAGGTGCAGCTCACTCTACCTGGAATGGGGGTTGGATGGAGGATAGAGTGAGAAGGAGCCGTGAACAAGAGTCTCCACCATGAGTCTCCATGAGGCACCTGGGTCCTCAACTGCTCTGGAGCAGTTCTCCTCAACCTGCCTAATGCTGCGACCGTTGAATGCAAGTCCTCATATTGTGGTGACCCCCAACCATACCATTATTTTTGTTATTACTTCATAATTGTAATTTTGATACTTTTATGAATCATGATGTACATATCTGTGTTTTTCAATGGTCTTAAGCAACCCCTGTGAAAAGGTTGTTCAACCGATTCCCCGAAGGGTCTCAACCCACAGCTTGGGAGCAACTGCTCTAAGGACTGGAAGCCTCTGGGTCCGAGCTCCTACATGGGATGGGTAGGTAGTGTTCCTCTGAAGAGGAAGGTATGTCCCCACTGCAGTGTTTGGAGCCAGGCACACCTTCCTGTCCAGCGGGGAATCAGGTAGGCTGGGCAACTTGAGCCAAGAACTTTGAACTCTGGGGACAATGACAATCTACTCCGGTCATCAAAGTCTTCTGGCATTTCTTCCAATTTCTCCCCATGTAGAAAGCAATGAGAAGGAAGAGCATGGTTCAGATTCTCTGGGGAGCAAGGTATTCTGTAGGCAGAGAACATCTTCTTCCCAGACTTCTGATCATGGGTGTGAGTGGCCCAGACAACAGACAGATCTTCCACACACCAGATACCTAGACCAGAGGACACTGTCCTTTCTTTCCCAGGGTCCAGAAGTTCTGGGAGCTGAGTTCTGGTTCTTAAGTCATCTCCTCTTGTTCCATGAACCTCACTCCATGATTTCCCCAAAGCCATTCTGGAGCCAAGGACACAATCTGGCAGGGCTTCTCCAGAAGGAAGAGATTGTGTTAGTCTGCAAAGGGCATCCAGGAAGGATTTCAACAACCAGGAGGAGTGTAAATCTCTGCCACCCCAATGTGTGGCAGTGACAAGGGAGACATGTGCTTTGAGTACTGGGACTTGGGATGACTTACATATTTCTCAAGGGTAATGCTATGTAACCCAAGGTGCTGTAACATGAAAAGGGACCCCTGCTGGAGATGTTCAGTTCTCAATATGGACAGCGGTACCTGTCAGCCTGGCTTCTACAGGCTATGCATGCACCATCTACCCCTGCCTGGGTTATCTTGAAATGAATAATGTGTGTGAAGACTGATTTGTAAAGTAACAGAATCCTTCTAAGAACAGCTGTGCTTTTAAACTACTATGGTTAGATGGTTAATTCTGTCAGGTGCAAGTGTCAGGATCCTAACTCCAACTGGCTTTAGACGCATGCATTTGTTATTATAGAAAACTGAAACACCTGCGTCCCAGTACCTTAGTTCAGTAGGTAAAATGCATCTCCTGCTTTGTCACCTGCCCTGGCGTCACCAATTAGGTACTGATTTAAAGGTCTTTTCTTAGAAGATTCACGGTCATGTGTACACAGGGGCCCAGTCATCCTTCTTGTGAGCATCTCTGAAGAGCTTGGCATGGTCAAGTACATTTAGAAAATGTGGTGCCTCTGCTTTTTGTTTACAGACTGGCTCTGAAAAGTCCTGCACCACTGGTAGAGCATCTTTTGGCTCAGGGGTTCCCTCCACCAATGGATTGCCCATGCTAACATCTTTCCTCAGACAGAGGGGTTGGGTGCTTTCTGAGACTGGCTGCAGAAGACATCCTGCCACATGCCTGCTGGTTTATAACTAGGTGATTTAGTCTTTCCACCTTCCGTACTAGAACTTAGCTGGGCCCTGGTGAGCAGGTATTTGATCGAGTGAATAATGGTGACCCTCAGGGGCCAACACTGTGCCCTTCAGACATGCAGAAGAGTTCTGCTGGGTTGCAGTGGTCTTCAGTCTGCATCCTGCCCGATTGCCACCCGTGTCTTGTCCTGGCTGGCCTGTGAACATTTGTAGGTTGACAGGTAACACCTGCTCACCAGTGACACTGAGGAGAGGCTCTTGTCCAGGAAGCAGAGTCTGATGTGAAACCTCTGTGATTCTCACACGAGAGGATCAGTCTTCAGTGTCTAACTGTATAGGCAACCATCTATCCCTCATAAATGGCTGCAGTAGGAACACCCGTGCCCTGCAGCCAGGCCCACCAGGGAAGCCTGTTCATTCACCCTCCATGGACCGTGGGAAGTAGGTGCTCTGGGGGACTCAGTGTAGGCTTCATGAACCAGAGAGTACCCCCAAATGGGGCGGTGCAGAGAAGCCGGGGGTGAGGCTGTGCCTTCATGCCCCACTCTGGATCAGGGCCTGTGTGATGGGGGTTGCCCTTCCCCAGCCTTTCTCCACTGGTTGAAAGGTGACTGAGATGCACAAGTGATCTGCTGGGATAAGAGCCATGAGGACCAGGGCCCTAGCAATGAGCCAGGCCTGAGCTCTGACCCCTAAAGAGAAGCTGGGGGAACAGAGCGAGGAGCAACCAATGCCCTGGAATGAATTCCTAGTAGATTGTCCCCTAGTTCTTGAATTCCTGGGCAAGGAGGCGTGGGCCCAGGGACAGGAGCTGTTTCTGGACAAGGTAGGGGCCCTGGCTTTGGCCAGGGGTTTGAGTGAGCTGCCCCTTTCTTCCGTGCCTCCATTTACTTATAATTAAAGGGCACGAGCACATCTCCCTGCTTGGCTGGGACAATTCCAACCCCTCCCTCAAGTGAGGAGAGTGGGATGTCTCTTACAGAGGCTGGGGGAGATCTCTGGGAAGCCAAGAGCGTAGGCTTGACGTCCAACCAGCCTGGGTTCAAACCCTGAGGCATTCGCTGAGCTGCTGTGTAATTTTAAGTATATAATTCAACCTTTCTGAACAGTGAGTCCTAGCACCTAAGTGCTTACTGGAGCAGGCCACCTCACCTCCTTGGATTCCAGTGGGAAGAATCAAGCAAATTAATTCAGGTGGAGGACTCAGAACCACTTTGGCAGGCAGTAAATGCTCAGTGAACAACATCTCCTCCTTCCTGAACCTTCCATTCCTGGGGTCCAGTTATGTTCCCTCCTCCTGTCCCATCCTCCCTCCCTCCCTCCCTCCTTCCTTTCCTCTTTCCCTCCCTCCCTCATCCTCCTACCTACCTTCCTTCCTCTTTCCTTCTGTGCTCCTTTCTCTTCCCTTCCCCTAATCTTCTCTCCCTCCAATATTGCAGGATAGCCCCTTCATATCACTGGATACTACCCTCCCCCATGCCCTTGGCTGTGACCAGCTTGTGGGGATCTTTAGGACCTGAACCAGGAGGCCTGACACTGAACAACCACCTCTGGCCTGAGCCTGGCCTCCCATCTCTCACTCCCTCACCCCTGCCTCCCTCACAGCCCTGCCCCTACACTCAGGAGACAGACACTTGAGTTCTGTCTTTTGAGACCAGCAGCTTCCAGGCCCCCCCCAAACAGGCATCTGTCCCCAGTACAAAAAATTTGTCACTCATATGATTGGTCCTCCTTGGGAGGCCTTCAAAGCCCAGCCACACACTGTGAGGCCCCTGCCCAGAAGGGAGAGGGAAGCTTGGAGGGGGGTGCAGCAAGTTCTGCCCAGTAATAGTAATGACAGACCCTTCACTCCCCTCAGAAACAGAGACAACAGAGCCTGAAGGAGCCTGGGATTCCCAAGGGAAGGATCTTCTTGCTCCTGCTTGGAGAAGAACCTCACCTAGATCTGGTAGTCAGCACACAGTCCTGGCCCACTTCTTTCTAGGACCCATCTCTTTGTGCTGAAATTTCCAAGCCAAGTTGAAAAAAAAACAAAACCTGCTCCCAGTTAGGAGAATAAAAATGTGCTGCTTTAGTTTATAATAATATTTTTATGGTGATTATCTGCAGCACCAGGCCAGCACCTGAGCACATGGACAGCTGGGGACTCTGTAGAAAGCGCTTTGCCAGCTGGGAATGCAGTTGAGCCTTACTGTGACCCCACCCCCCTTAACTGCAATTTGAGGAGCCCCCTGTCTGCAGACCCCTGAGGGGCCTGAGCTGGGAACTGCTGCATAAGGGGGCTTCAGGTCCCACTTTTCCCACATCCTGCCGAGAACATCCATTAGCCACACATTTTTCAGGGGTTGAGGCAGGAGCACCTGCTCAGAGGCAGGCTCTGGCACAACAGACAAGATGGCTGCTTGGCCTTGCTGGGCTCCGGGAAGATGGTGAAAATAGCACCCTGGGACAGAAGGAGAAGCAGGGCTCTTGGGACACCATGGTGCAAGAGCTGGAGTCAGGTTGGAAACAGCTCCCGTGCCTTTTAATGTATGAAGGTATACGCACATACATGCATGCGTGCAGGCATGTGCATGGTATATGTGTGTCGATGTTTGTGTGGGTGAGTGCAGGTGCACGTGAATGCATGTGAGCACACATGCAAGCATCTTCCTTCAATTGCTCTCCACCTTATTTTTGGAGACAGGGTCTCTCATTGACCCCGGAGCAGGCGAGTGAGCCCCAGAAATACACCCACTTCTGCTTCCCTAGCCCTGGGCTTCCAGGCACAAGTTGCTGTGCTCAACTTTTTGATGTGAATGCTGGGGATTTGAACCCAGGCCCTCAAACTTGCACAGTAGGTACTTTACCCACTGACACATCTCACTACTCCTCAATACATGTAGACCTTTTTTTTTTTTTCATGTTCTGGAAAGCTTTATCCAGAATTTAGAAGCTAGACAATTATATATTAATATAATTAATTACTATTAATATAGTAGGCACTCATAAGTAATTGTTGATTTGACTTATTTTAGTCTTACAGTTGCTTTTTAAGGTTCTTTTTATTCGATATAATTTTTTATTTACATTTCAAATGATTTCCCCTTTTCTAGCCCCCCACTCCCCGAAAGTCCTGTAAGCCCCCTTCTCTTCCTCTGTCCTCCCACCCACCCCTTCCCACTTCCCCGTTCTGGTTTTGCCGAATATTGCTTCACTGAGTCTTTCCAGAACAAGGGGCCACTCCTCCTTTCTTCTTGTACCTTGTTGAAGATGTTACAACTGTTTTCTGCTTGTCATCTAACTGTGACATTTGCACCGAGGAACGCAGAGCACGGAACCAACTCTGGCCGGGTGCCTCAGAGTGAACTTACCTGCTTGACCAACCCCAGATATGCACAGAGCCCACCTGCTCCCAATTCTTATTATCCCTGTAAATGTCTCCCCCACTCCCCCCACTGCAACTCCCCTCTCCCCTCCCCCTCCAACCTCCCCCTCTCCCCTCCCCCTCCAACCTCCCTTCC
Source organism: Apodemus sylvaticus (assembly GCF_947179515.1). Taxonomy (NCBI): domain Eukaryota; kingdom Metazoa; phylum Chordata; class Mammalia; order Rodentia; family Muridae; genus Apodemus; species Apodemus sylvaticus. The sequence continues at coordinate 88,813,078 of NC_067479.1, forward strand.
CCCTTCCCCCTCCAACCCTGACTCTCCCTCCAACCTCTCCTTGCCCCTCTCCCTCCCCCCCTCCAATCCCCTCACCCACTCCCCCACCAACCCTTCCTCCCTGCCAACTTCAAAGGCAAGGCCATGGCGAGTCTGCCTGGTGAGTCTCACAAGGATGGAGTCATACACCCATGCCATCTTTGTATCTGGCTTCTGTCCCTTGATCTTTTATTCGTGATATCTTCAGTGTCACTGCCTTCAGTGACATGTGGTTCATTTTCACTGCTGTCTGGTATTTTACTGGGTGAAGAGTCTAAAGCCATGTATTGATGGATGAACATCTGAGCAGTTTCAAGTTTTAGACTACGTTGGAGAAAGTCTTAGAACATTCTTGTATTTCCCCCTTTTTGGGGTGTGTGTGTGTGTGTGTGTGTGTGTGTGTGTAGTGTATACCCATGTATGAAAGAAGATGCTCTCCGAGAACAGATGAGCACCTTGGGTGCCCTACATTTACTTTCTGTCCTGATTCCTTGAGACAGGTTCTCTTGCTAAGCCTGGAGCTATGCTGGCAGCCAACAAAACCACATAATCCCCCTGCCTCTGCCTCCTACAATGCTGAGCTCAGGTCTTCATGACTGTGTGTCAAAGCATTCTTACCCACTGAGCCTCTCGCCATCCCCCTGCCCTCCGAGTCTTTAATCATTTATACCTGTGTGCATATCTGAGAGTAGACACATCACTCTTAAGTTGGTATGTAAGGCATTGGGGGTGGGGGGGTGACAACAGCTTTCCAAAGTGGCCACACTGATGGCTAGCTCTGGTGGCCAAGAGCCCTCATTTGTGAATCAATGCCTGCAATCTGTCTGCTGGGCTGTAAATCTCATGGTGGTGACAGGGATGGAAATGTTTCCCTCTGGAAGCAAGCTTACACTTGTGCATTTGATTTCTGCAAATTCCCAGACTCTGTGGACTCAAGAAGATAACTCTGTAGCCGGCTGACAAAGACATATAGAGACCTCAGAGGCCAGGTGTCTTGGCCTCTGAGGGTGGCTGGCCTTCAAATGTTATGTCTCCTGACCCCGTTCTCCAGCCTCACCGAAACCTACCCTCAGCCTGAGGGAGCTGGGGTCTCAGGGCAAACCCCAGCGGGGCAGTAACACATTCAGCAACCCAGATGCAGTGAGGTGGGCAGCTCCTCCGACTCTGCCCTCAGCAGCCTTGGCCGCCTCTCCCCCAACAAGCAGGTCTCTGAGGAGCCGGGCAAACCTTTTCCATCTCATAAAACATGGCACAATGTCACCTCTGTTGGCCTGGAAAAAGGAAGGATTAACTCAGTGGCCTTGTTCCCTGCGTGCTGGTGGCCGCCCACCTTGGCAGTTTCCTGCAAACTGTATTAAAGCCTCCCTCTGTCCCGGGCTCCCCCACCCCCAACGCTGGAGAGAACTGGAAAAAGCTACTATGGCTACAGAGAGGCTGGGGGGGGGGCGGCACTTGAGGGGGTGGGATTAGCAGAAAGCAATATATCGCTGGCATCCCAGTTCAGAATTTCCAAGTGCAGTAGTGCTGCTCCCATGTCTGCCTGGCTCTTGGGTCCTGCCTCCCCATGCCTCCATCAGATTCCCTCTGCCTCAGATGAGTGCTCAGCCTTGGTGCCTTGGCTAGTGCAACAGAGCCTCCCACTTAGCCATGTTCCTCGTCTCTATAGAAATGCGTGGACTCGGGTGGGTACATGTACTGTGCTGTCCCTTCATGGGGCTTCAGACCTCACTATCTAATTAGCTGGGTTGCTGGGGCTCAGATCCCTCTAGGTTGGCTTTCACAGAAGATGGATATATCTAGGTGGGTTGTGCCTCAAAACTGGTTTTCTGGAAAAGACTACATCCCTCAACATAGTTATCCTTCCGAGATTACAACCTAGGGTTCACGCCAGCTCTGCCTGCAAACTGCCTTCCACTCCCAGGTTTGGGGTGGGGGTACCGTTCAGTCTCTGTAGTTGTCAAAGCACGTATAATAAGAGAACTATTATTCTAGGGGTACCATAGATGAACTATGTCAGGACTCTTACAGACATGTTATCTTATGCTGCTGGTTATATCTTACCTGGATAGTTAAGGATGTGCATCTGCATGTTCCTGTGAGAAGAGGCCTGGATCACTAGCGGCCACCTTATTGGAAACTGCACTCTTATAGCAAGTGCACTGTGGCAGAAAGTTCTGTGGAATTATGTCATGCTGCAGAGAGAGAACAGTGTGCCTGTCTGGGCAGAGGTCTGTTCATGCTGAGAATGCCTGTTAACTGTCCAGGTGGTTACACATGGCCAGATGGAGTGTAGAGGCAGGTACAGATTTCCATGGGTGCAGGGAAATGAGATTGCTTCTGTGTGCATGGGTGAGCATGTGCTTGTGCATGTGCGTGTGCATGTGTGTGTGCCTGTGCTTGTGTGTGTGTGTGTGTGTGTGTGTGTGTGTGCCAGCCCATCAGGGAAGTCACAGAGCCAGGAACATAAAGGCACTGGTCACAAAATGTCCACACTAAGAAACCAGGGAAAGAATGTTGCAACTCAACATTCTTTTCCCCTTTTCATTCAGGCCAGGGTCCTAGGCCAGGAACAGAGTCCCTCCCTACATTTGGCCTGAGCCTTCTCACTTCAATTAACTTAATCTAGAAATTACATACATACCCAGAGTTTTGGGTTCATGGTGATTCTGGAGACCATCAGTTACCAGGTGATCTCCTTTCCCGGTTGTTCTTTTGTTTTGTTTTGTTTTTTCAAGACGGGGTTTCTCTGTGTAGCCCTGGCTGTCCTGGAACTCACTCTGTAGACCAGGCTGGCCTCTGCCTCCCAAGTCCTGGGATTAAAGGTGTGCGCCACCACTGCCTGGCACTGAGCGTTCTTCTAATAGTATTAAGTGAGCAACTTCTACTTAGACTGTGGTGCATGAGGTCAGATCAGTGATAGAGGTTAGAGGGAGAGAATGGCAGGCTATGGATGCCACTGGAGAGAGAGGGTGGGGGTGTTGTATACTGTTGGAGAGAGGGGGCTTTGTGTGTGTGCTGTTGCTATCACTTTTTCTGGGGAAACTAGGAACCAATGCAGGGATCTGGGCAGAGGAAGGTCTCTTACCATCTTGAAGGACTTCTCTGGATTCTGATCCCACAATGGCCCGAGAGGGAGGTGAGGTGGACTCAGATGAGGCAGCACACAGGCTACTGCAAATGTCCCAGCCACCAGTGGAGGAGGTCTGGGGCGGGGGTCCAGATAGCTCTTGTGGGCTATGGAGAAGTTGGTGGTGGTGAGGGAGAGGAGTTTATAGCAAAACTCCAGAGTCGAAGAACTCATCAAAGCACAGGTGGAATGGGAGGTTCTAAGATGGCAGCTGCTGTCTACGCATCCCTGAGACATCAGAGCACTCAGAGCTGACTGAGAATCTGAGGGAATAACAGGGAATGTGAGGTTGAAGCCAGCCGAGTTCTCTGGTCAGCCTTGTCAGCGGCTCCGGTTCTGGGAGGCAGCTCGCTGGCTCTCTAGCCTTTGACCCGGGCTTGGCTTAGTTTGCATCAGCAGTCACAAGATCATGGCGGGTGCAGCCTCCTGAATTCCTGGATGTAGTGAGGAAAGTAAGGGGACCCTGCATGTGTGAAGCTGGTTCAGGAAAGGTCATTTTCTTTGCCCCATTCAGTGAGCCACATCGTCCGACTTCAGGGATACAGAGGAGTCCAGACCTGGGACTATGTGGTGAAAGCCAGACACAAGCACAGAAAATCAAGACTGGAAGACAGGAAGACACCATGGCAGCCTCCTAGTGCTGCAGATTTTGAATGTCACTATCACCGCTGGTCCAGGTGGTCGCAGTTGACCTCGGCAGTTAGGCTGTGTCCTGTGATGTCACTGTACTTGTTTCCTACTTTCAGGGGTTTGTTTTGATTTTTCTTTTCTCTTTTTTTAAAGTAAATAATCTGAGGTTTTCTCCACAGTCACTTGTGCCACTGGGAATGGTGGCGCTTCAACGTCTTCCTTTACGGTGTCTATGCGTCTTACCTCTTTCCCTTTCTCTTATTAGAGCAGCCATGACTTCTGCTTCCATACTGAGTAGGGATGTCTGGGAAGGAATACTGGCTTTGCTCTGAGTCTTAGGAAGGCTGCATGCCAGTCTCTTAGCATTCATTCTAATGCTGATATTCCTCATCACGTGGAGAATGCAGACAGGGTCCCTAGGTGGCCGAGGGGATTTTCCCTTTCCATTTTCAAATCTCGAATGACTGTTGACATTTATGAGATGATTTTTGCCTCCGTTGGCACACTGTGAATGTTCTTCTCTCCTCTATTTGCAGAGTAGGTTACACTGATTTTCAAAAGCAGAATTAGCCCTCCACGTTTGGATTAGTCGGTTGTGGCCTATGGTTCTTCTCATGAGTCACTGGATGTCATTTGGTGGTTCTTGGTGCTTTCTGTATCCATGTTAATGAAGATAATGACATTGATCTGACATGTTCTTTTCTTAAAATCTATTTGTCTGGCTTTGGTATCTAGGGGCAGCACTGGCCTCTGAGTCCAGATGGAGAACCTTCTAGTTTGTTGTATTCTGGGTAAGATTACAAAGCTGCCACTCCTCTTCCCAAGAGCTGGGAGATTATATCAGTAGAACCCTTTGAATGTGGGTTCACTGTTCTAGAGACACTGAATTATTTTATTTTTCACATATATGTGAAAATAATACATATTCAAATAAATTTATTTTCATATCTATATTATATATTCATATATAATTTATTCATATATTTTCATATATTTATTTTGATAAATTTTGTTAATTTTAGGTAAATTTTTTTTACCCTTTTGCTTATGATATATTGGATGTCCAAGAGATGAGTAGTGATTGGCCCTCTTTTGTTTCTGGCATTGGTAATTTGTGAGTTCTCTCTCTTTCTCTTTTTTCCCCTTGATTTACTACACTCTATATGTATTACTATTATTGATTGCTTTCAACAAGCAAGCTTTTGCGTTTGTGGGTTTTTGTAATTTTCTCGATTTATTTTATTGATTTCTGTCCTAATGTTTATTATCTTTCTTCCTGTTGCTTTGGGTTTAAGCTTGTTTTTTTTTTTTCTTATACTTTTATAAACTAGGAGCTTAGGTTAGTTGTTCTTCTTTCATAACATGTACATTTAACTCTGAATTCTACCCGTTTCATTTAAATTTTGATCAAAACCCTTTTGTATTTCTTTGGATAATTCTTGATGATTGACCCACACAGTAGACCTAGAACTGGGCCTCTCACTGTCAAACAGATGAGGAAATTTTGTCATGGGGGAATTAGGTATCCGTGCAGCAGGAGCAAACAAAAGGATTGCTGCTTAAACGCAGGAAGATTACTTATATAAGTTCATTTATTCAGAGTTCTGGGAGACGAGAAGTGACATCAAAAGGGAAAACAAGAGGCTAGATCCTGTGAAATAGGCATAAATGTATGTAGGTATGCATGTGTACATGTGTGTGCATATGTGTGTATGTTTTTTATACCTGCATATGTGTGTGTGTGTGTTTGTGTGTGTGTGTGTGTGTGTGTGCTGTTCCCTGAGAGGATGCAGGTAATGACACCCACAGCAGTGAGCCCGTCTTGTAGCCATTCTCAGCCTCTACACACATGCTGTGTTAATTTCTTGTTGCTGTGACGAATTACCACATATTTGGTGGCTTCAAAAAGCAACGATCACTTACCAGAGTAGAGGTTAGAAAACCCAAATGGTTGGCAGTGGTGGCACATGCCTTTAATCCCAGCACTCTGGGAGGCAGAGGCAGGCAGATTTCTGAGTTCAAGACCAGCCTGGTCTACAGAGGGAGTTCCAGGACAGCCAGGGCTACACAGAGAAACCCGGTCTCGAAAAACCAAAGAATTAAAAATTTAAAAAAGAAAGAAAGAAAGCCCAAATGGGTCCCACCTGACTGAGAGTCAAAGTGTTGGCAAGGCCGGAAGCCAGGCGTCGTTCTGAGGAGGTTCCTGTGGAGAAGTTGTGCTCTTTCCTGGTCCAGCTCCCAGAAGTCACCCTGATCCTTTGGGTGGTCAGCTTCCTACCCCTGCAGCACCATTGCTCTCACCCTGGCTTCCACCCTTCCTCCCATTTCTCAGCCTCTGACTCTTCAGCATCCTTCTTTAACCTGGGATTCTCACAGTTACCCTGAGTAGAGAGCATGCCTGCATGCTCCAATGTAAAGGATCTCAGGAGAATCCCCTTTGTCACAATTACATGACAGTCCTGTTGTCATGCCATGACACATGTTTGCAGTCTTTAAAGGATATCATTGGAAGATATCCTCCATTTGACTCTATGAAAGGCCTTTTGAAGAAGGGATGGAGCTGGGGCTTGTTGCTAAGAAACGAGCAATGATTCAGATAATGATGACGGCCTTGGCAAACAATGTGAAAACCAGCTTGAGGGGAAGACCAAAGGCCAAACTGGAAACTAGATAAAAATGATTGTTGCAGAGTACAAATTAGGGTAGGACAGAGGAGTGTATGAGTTACTCTTTATACTAATGAATTCATGAATAAACTAATATTTGATGAGAGATGGGATATTTATGTAGTTTCAAACACTTGCCCCTAACATACATGTTCATTACAGTGGGGGAACCATGGGAATACCACATTAGTTAAGGCAATGAAGTGAGTATCTTTGACACCATACAAGTTAAAATCATGATAACATAAACCCAGTAAGATGCAATGGGAGGAGGGGCAGTTAAATGAATTAGTAGGTAAAGGCACATGCTATCCAGCCCGAGGACTGAGTTTGATCTCTGAAATTCATATGGTAGAAGGAGAGAGCCAACCTTAGTAGTTGTATTCTGTGCTCTGCCTCCACTGTAAACCCTGAACTCATGCTTCCCTAATTAATTCTCTCTCTCTCTCTCTCTCTCTCTCTCTCTCTCACACACACACACACACACACACACACATACTAATTAGTATAAAATTAAGAAAAACAGGAAACAACAGTATTTCTGAAATATTCCATAATCCAAATATAATTATGAGAAATTATTAAACAAACCAAAATGAAAACTGTAATCTTTGACATACTGAGATCATCAGAGTCAAGGACAGGGTTAGGAGTGGGGCCATTGTGAAGGAGACGGGCAGAACATGGTGATTAGGCACAGTATGTTTATACACTAGATGTCTTTACCTTGTAGGGTATTATTGGGATAATTAGTGACTCATTTTTTTTTAAAAAAAAAGATTTTATTTTTAGTTATAAATGTGTATATTTCTTGTAGGGAGGTTTGTATGTGAGTGCAGTTCCTGCAGAAGCCAGAAGATGGTGTCAGCCCCCCAAACCTTCAGTTACAGGTGGTATTGCCTGATGTGGATGCTGGGAACCGAACTTGGGTCCCCTGGACGAGCTGAAAGCACTATTAACTGCTGAGCCATCTCTCAAGCCCGAGTCAAAGGCTTTTGAATGGAATGTAAGGATTACTTGGTAACCATCTAAAATGTCAACTCTTGTATGTCAGTGGTGCCACCAGCCTTTACCAGCCTCTGTGTGGTAACACAGAAGAACTCTAAAGAGAGTGGTATCTGGAAATTCAGAAAGAGGACACATTTGGAACTAGATTCTGGGGACCCCATGGCATAGTCAAAAGGTGGTACACAGGGCAGCTTTCAGAGCCAAGACGGAGATGGTATGGATTATTTTTTAAACCTTATTCCTTGGCCACAAGGAGGCACAACAAGGAGACTCATGGGTTTATAACACAGGTAACCCTTGCCAAAGGTTGAGCAGCCAGCCATTTGGCACATCCTTGCAGAAGTGTTCCCTGGACTGATAACTGAGCAGCAGTCTCTGGACAAGCTTCTGTTTCTAGCAGACTACAGTGAGAGTCTGTTATCACGCACAAGGGCTCACCTCCATTACTGCCCAGATCTATTTAATGTTAGTTCATTCAGGGTTGATACCAGCAACTACATCTTAATTTCAACAGCTTTCTCTACGGTAACATGAGCATCATCAGAATGCCTACAGAGCACATTAGACCGTTCAAGGGCAACTGGTCTTACTGCTTCAGAGGTTTAGGCAAGGGTTCCTTGAAGTTTACTTCTAAATTCCAAAAACAATTTACAATTGTTTCAAGAATTAGCAACATAAGATCAAAGCCACATTGTCCACTGTAGAAGTGTCACATCATTATTTTGTTGGGGTTGGGTTAAACTGTTAGTGTATTTTTGACATTGTTAGTGTTTACAATGCTGTGTTCTTAATGAAATAAAAAGAGGATATGTCTTTCCGTTCTGGCTTTCTTTCATTCATGCCCTACCCACTTAAAATGTTTCTCATGTGGTTCTTCCTCATTGCTTATTATATTCATTCCTTTATATGTGAACATTTAATGTTTAGGAAATGGGATCTATTATATTGTCTGTGTTATTTTCATTGGTTTTATCGTGAGAAAGAGCTTTACTCGGTAAATTAATTTTACCAAATTAATTGCTAGCTTCTCTTAGTCAGGTTTTTGTCACTGTGACAGAATACTTGAGATAAACCAACTTATAGAAAGAAATTGTTTGTGGTGGGTAATGTTTGTTGTCCCTCTGGTGGGATTTAGCATCTTTGAAAGGTGGAGGCACATGTCTGGGTATGCCAGGGAGGCCATTACTGTGGCATGAATGATGGGAAAAAGGACCCACCCTGAATGAGATGGGCTCCATCTCACAGGATGGGAACCTGGGAATAACTAAGAGGTAAAAAGGAGAAAGTCAGCTCCTGGTAGCTTTGACCTTTTGTCTCCTTCCTGGCCACCATCATTGAAGCTGCTCTGCTCTGCTGTAGACTCCCTACAATGACAGACATTCCCACCTTGCAACCATGAGTCAAAAGAATGTTTGGCTTCCTTACATAGCTAATGGCATGGCTAACTCTCTGTGTGTAGTTGGTTCACTCTGCGAGATTTTCCATCCCTGTTCCTTGGGAGCCGGTTCCTTTGGGTCTGTGTTGGCAACAGATATGGTAGGAGTACTTAGCAGAGGCCTACTTACTTGGGGCAGCCAGAAATATAAAATGGTGAGAAGCACACTAGGATTCTAGTACACCCTTCAAAGACCTCCCAGGAGACCACACCCATCACAGTCTCTGCCTCCCGAAAGCGTCTGGTTTGGTGAATATGAAGTCACATAAGCACCTCTGGGGGCCATTCAAGAGCTAGACCACAGCACAGCCTTTTCTGAGATTTTCTTCATTTTTGAAAAAAATCATTATTTTGGACTGAAGGAATGGCTCACCATTTAGAATACCCCCTGCTCTTTCAGGGGGACCTAGATTTGAATCTCAGCACCTACATGGTAGCTCACAACCAGCTGTAACTTTAACTCCAGAAGACCCATAACCTCTTCTGGCCTCTATGGGCTCTGCACACATGTGGTATACAGATATACATGCAAGCAAAATGCCCATATACATACAAACAAATACATTTCTTAAATTTATGTACATGTGTGTGCCTACTTCTCCATATGTGCAGCGCATGTGTTCAGGTGCTGCAGAGGCCAGAAGAATTCATCAGATCTACACCACACCCCAGTGGAATATTCAGCTTTACCCTGTAGGAACAGGTTGTCAGCCACTGTCCTGCCAGTTGGTGGAAGATGGAGTGAATTTCTCAGGAGAAACTAATCCATTGTGCAAAGAGAAAGACCAACAAAGAATGGATACCCTTAAGGAGCACTCTTGCGATTGACAGGGCTATGAGATGAGCTGAGGGACCATGGCCACCGGCTGGGCTGTAGACTAGATGCTGGGTCCAAGCTGGACACTGACCACCAGTTTCCTTTTCCATGAGTCTATGATGCTTTTAAAAGTGAACATTGGGATGCTTTTTTGAGTTTCAGTTGTGGTAAAACTAGAGTACTGCCGTTCACCCCAGGCCCTTCCTGAAGCTGAAGACCTCTTGGTGTGAGTGAAGAGACAAGTATGGGAGAACCATGGAGGATTGGATGAGGGGAGGAGGGGAGGAGGAGGGGCTTTGAGGACTAGAGGAGCAAGATGGCGTTTGTTTGGCTTTCTTGTTCACTGCATATGCCCGTCAGGTGCTGTTGAGGCTTCTGACCCATAAACTTCAACAGGAATGGAAAGGAGAGAGAAGGAGGGAGAGAAGGGAGGGAAGGAGAGAGAGAGAGCGAGAGTGAGAGAGAGAGAGAGAGAGAGAGAGAGAGAGCAAGAATGAGAGAGACAGAGACAGAGAGACAGAGAGACAGAGAGAGAATGAGAGATCCAGGAAATCCTATTACCTCTAACTAAAGGACCAGATCAGGGCACCCTAAAGACAGGAAATATTCATGGTCATACCCACCCTACACCAGCTGAGCACTGGCAGAAACCCTCACTTACACACAACACACACACACACACACACACACACAGTTTTACAGACTGGAGCCAGGAACTGGCCTTCCACTGTCCACTGCCCCTCATGTCTCCCTCTGCTTCACAGGCTCAGAAAGGGCTCTGATCCCTCATCTGAGCCAGGCCAAGTGGAGAGGAATAGAGACCTTTCATTTCCACCAGCGGAACTAGGCACTGCTCCAATTTCTGTGCCAAGGCAGTGTTGGCTGGGTTGAGTGGGGAGCTGCTCTTTAATTCCTTTCCCAGAGGGAACAGTCTGCATGCCAGTGCCCCCATGGTAGCATCAGTGGCCTCCAGTGGGGAGCTGATGATTTACTCAGAAAGCCAGGAAAGGGCCTTCTAAGAGGAAAGAGTCCAGGCCCTTTCCCCCCTCTTACTCTGGAATCAGTGGATCCCCTTAGAGGATCGGAACCTTTACCCCAGATCATCACACAGGAGCGAGATGGTGGGAGGCAAGACTATGACCCTCCACTTTCCTTCCCTGGGTCAACTCTGCGTTGTTTGAGCTCCCTCTCCCTGCTCCCACAACAAAGCCAGCGAGTCAGCCCTGTACTTTAGCCTCCCTTGGTGACAGTGGGTCCCCGCTGGAAGCTGAATACACCTTACTCTTCCAGCTCTCTGTTATGCTTTTTAAAATGGACAACTTGGTTTTTTAACAGAGAAGAGAATCAAATAGAACTGAGTTTCATAACATAACGTGCAAAGTGCCCAGGCTACAACAATAACAAAACCCAGTCCTATCGCGAGCAGGAAACCCACCCTGAGCAATGACAGCAGGGCGATGGCTCAAATATCAAAAGTATCTGCCAAGGATTTTAAGGCAGCCATTGTAAAAATTCATCAATAAGTAATTACAAAGTGTCTTCAAGCAAATGAAAAGGGTATCCCAGGAAAGAAACAGAAACTGAAAAGCAAGAAAAAAATGGATATTGTAGAAAATGCAATAACAAAAAATTAAAAAAAAATTATCTGAATGGAGTCAAAAGCGAGCGGAGACGAAGAAGGCGGAGATAATTAGGGAGCTAGAGGGCAGATCGACAGAACATACACAATTCGGCCAACAGGGAAAACAGACGAAAATGGAAGTCTTAGGGGCCTAGCTGACCAATATCAGAAGATATGCCTTATTGAAATTATAGAAATGAAGATCTCCCATAAAGGCTTATTGACCTAAATTTAGCAGGAGAAACCAGATCCAGGAAGTAGAGAGAATCTCATACAAACCCAAGGAAATCTGTGACCAAGTACATCACATTTATACTTCTGAAAACTACAGAAGACCCACCTGTAAGAAACAACCCAGGAAGATATTTCCTTCGTGTTCATTGGTTTATCATAAAGGTGCAGCTTAAAATGCTATTTTGCACTGTGAGTAGCATGCAGAGGTGGGGTGCGGGAGATATCCCAGCTGTGCAACAGAGAACAAACATCCCATTACTTACATAAGTCCAAATAGGCCATGGGTCAAAAGGAATTCTCTAGAAAAATTTAAAGACCTCTTGTACAGTGAAGAGAAATAGACCAGAAGACAGACTTGGGCAGCAGGAGCAGTGGTGGGAGGAGCTCAGCAGGAGCCATGATGGGAGGAGCTCAGCAGGACCCATGATAGGAGGAGCTCAGCAGGAGCCATGATGGGAGGAGCTCAGCCAGACCCATGGTAGGAGGAGCTCGATAGGAGCTGTGGTGGGAAGAACTCAGCGGGACCCATGGTGGGAGGAGCTCAGCGGGACCCATGGTGGGAGGAGCTCAGCGGGAGCTACTGTGGGAGGAGCTCAGCACAGAATGCTGTTGTTACGAAAGGGGAAGGTCTCCAACCGGTGACCCAATGTCCCACCCAGATGAAGCAGAAAAGAAAAAGACAAGCAAGCAGAATAAAGAAGTAACAGAAATGGGATCTGAAATTAATAAGATTGGAAGTAGGAAAACAGAGAGAACTTTAATGGAACAATATCAATGACAGTTCGTTTATCAAAAATTAATATTATAAGTATGAAACCTCAACCAAGGCTGAAAAAGAGAAAGAAAGAAATTGCTGATTATGAAAAAATAAAAAGATCTAATCACAACAGATAAATTTTTATTAACATAATCATACAGGAGTACCAGGAATAGATTTGTATCAATCTGTCAAATTACAATGTTTTCTGAAGTCACAAACTACTAAACTGAGCCAAGAAGAAACAGAGAGCTCAAATAGTCCTGAGACTGTTGAAAATTGTATATGTAACATAGAGATCTTAAAGAAAGAAATCTCCAAGTTTAATAATGTGTTGATTAACTTTACCAAGTATTTGAGGAAGAATTCACAATTCTGCAAAAATCTTCTCCAATACAGAAGAGGAGACACAACTCAATTATTTTTTTCAGACTAATATTAACAACACATAAAGAGTTTATATTTATAAAAAGTACCATATAGACCAGTATCTCTCATGAACTGAGACCTCAGTACCAGCAATACAATATTTGAGGGTAAAATCTTTAAAAACATAAATAATCATTATTAAATAAGATTCACTCCAGGCATACAAGTTTGATTCAATATTTGAAGACTGACATTTAGTATAAACTACCATATTAACAAACTCAAAAGTAAAATTAGAATTTTATATTGACAGGCAAAGCCGTTGGTAGATACCCAGCACCCATTCATGTTAAGCACTGTCAGTAAACTGGGAACAGAACATTTTCTCACCTCCATAAAGAACCCTATCCCAGAGCCAGTTGACAGCGCGGACTCTACTGCTTCCCTCCAACTCCAGGGACACGGCAAAAGGTGCTTGGATCCTATCTCTCTCTCTTGTTCAATGTATTATTGGGAATGTGTCTATTGTAAAAAGTGAGGGAATGCCGGGCGCTGGTGGCGCACACCTGTAATCCTAGCACTCTGGGAGGCAGAGGCAGGCAGATTTCTGAGTTCGAGGCCAGCCTGGTCTACAGAGTGAGTTCCAGGACAGCCAGGGCTACACAGAGAAACCCTGTCTCGAAAAAAACCAAATCCAAAAACAAACAAACAACAACAAAAAAAAAGTGAGGGAAAAAGAAAAAAAGTCATTTAGGTCTGCCTTTCTATATAGATGTCATGATTCTAAATGTATAAAATTCTAAAGAATCCATCTCACAGGACAAAGGGAAAGAAAAGATAGGAGTTGATCAAAGTTACAGGATGAGAAATCGGGACACACAAAGCGGACCACATGTCTGTGTAGAAGCACAAGGCATTCATAACAAAAGTAAGAAACATGATAGCACTCCTAATCGCTCCCCCAATGGAATATTTGAATGTAAAAATCAAGAAAATGTGTGTAGGGCCTAGATTTGGAATATAATATATATACTACCTAAAATAGGAAGACATGATTAAGTGGGGAGAGGCACTGTTTTCACGAATTAGGAAATTTAACATTGTCAAGATGCCAGTCATCTCTATACATGGATCTATACAGGTTTAATCAAAATGATCAAAATGGTGTTTATGCAGTACAGGCTATGACTTGTTAAATGATCTTGATGAAGGAATAAAGTAGGATAAATAATCCTTCGCCTTATTTCAGCCTAAATGTAACTGCAGTGACCAAGGCAATGTGGTACCAGTGGAGGCTCAGACAATAATAGATCAATGGGTAGACTAGAGATTACAGTAGCAGACCCAAACAAGTGTGCCTCACTAGTGTTTGACAATGATGTGGAGGTAACTTGATGGAGACTTTTCAGTGACCAGTGATAGAATGACTGGCTATTCATAGTTAAAATAATGAACACAATTATAAATGTCATACCATATATAAAATTCAACTCCAAATGGGTTATGTAAGATGCTTCTGAAAAGCACCAAGGATTTAGCCATGTGCAGAATTCCTGGCCTGGACACCAAACACGTGATCCATGAAAGTAAATTGGTAATCTGAGCATCATCATACTGGATCATCAAATGTTCTTTCTGTGCCAAAGATCCTTTTGGGAAGAGAGAAAGACAAGCTACAGACCAGGAGGAACTATTTGCAAACCACTAACCATTGGGCAAGCACAACGCACAACCAAAGGGAGTGTTATCATACACCAGTCAGAAAGATGGACCCAACTGCAGCAAGAACAAAGACCTGGGGAGATAAGAGACTTGGTCCCCAAAAGGCTCGCAGTCTCCTTTAGAGAGCATCTCTATGACTTACTAGATAATTAAATATCTAACTAAGGTACGATCTGGCTAGGGGTCTCTTGGACATTTAATCTAGAGAAGTATAAAACCTGTACACTTAGCTACTTCATTTAATACCTTCAGACTAGAAGGGTTCAGTTCTATTTATCTTATTCTGTTCTCTCTCTCTCTCTCTCTCTCTCTCTCTCTCTCTCTCTCTCTCTCTCTCTGTGTGTGTGTGTGTGTGTGTGTGTGTGTGAGACAGGAAGGAAGGGAGGGAGAGACAGATACACAAAGAGACAGAGATGGAGATGGAGGTGGGGAGATAGAACAACAGAGGTGAGTGTTGAGTGTCTTCTATCATTTTTTGTCTTATATTTTGAGATGGCATCTTTCCCTGAGCTTAGAGTTCAGTGATTCAGCTGGACTGGCCACCAGTGAGCTCCAGGGATCCCCTCTCTCCTTCTCCTCCTCAGCAGCAGCATTGGGATTACCTCAGCTCTTACATGGGTGCTGGAGGTTGGTGCTGTTTGTGTGGAAAGCACTTCACTGGTTGAGACTTCCCCCCAACTCCCAGTTCCGTTCTTTAGTGGGTTCAACAAACTTAATATATCCATACATTGGCCTTGGAAATATTGGGCATTTTGGGCAATAAAATGAATAAAGTGTTGGCATAGCAGTCACTTAGATGACCCTCTAGAGTGGCAGTTACTGCCCTGTGCATTGCTGTCCCTTTGGGGGTTGAACAGCACAGACCCTTTCACAGGGGTCACCTAAGACCATCAGAGAACACAAATACGTATATACATTACCATTCACAACAGTAGCAAAATTACAGATATGAAGTAGTAACAAAAATAATTTTATGTTTGGGGTCACCACAACATGAGGAACTGTATTAAAAAGTCATAGCATTAGGAAGGTTGATAAGCAGTGTGTAGAGAATCATGTGGAATAAAAATCAGGATAGCCATAAATGTTTCACAAATACCATGGATTCAGTTTACGCAGCGTTCTTTTAAAACACAGAATAGTAGAAATGAAGAACGTGTCAGTGAGCTAGTAAGGGGCGAGGAAAGGGAAGAGAGAACAAGACAGATGTGTTGGTGTATGTAGCAGATTGTGCAGCTTGGTCTTCATGCAGGGTCCTTAACAACTGGACAGCGGGGCTGTCCCTGGATCTGTGGCCTGCATGCCTGTGGATCTTAGTTCCCTAACTGGGCCACCTCGTCTGGCCTCAGTGGAAGAGGATGTGCCAAGTCCTGCAGTGACTTGATGTGCCAGGGTGGGAGAATACCTGGAGGGGGAGCTCCCTCTTCCCAGAGGAGAGAAGGAAGTAGGGGGGCTGTGTGAAGGGAGGGTGGGGAGTTTTGATCAGGATGCAAAATGAAAGAAAGAAAGAAAGAAAGAAAGAAAGAAAGAAAGAAAGAAAGAAAGAAAGAAAGAAAGAAAGAAAGAAAGAAAGAAAGAAAGAAAGAAAGAAGGGAGGGAGGGAGGGAGGGAGGGAGGGAGGGAGGGAGGGAGGGAGGGAGGGAAGGAAGGGAAGGAAGGAAGGAGGGAAAGGAAAGGAAGGAAGAAAGGAAGGGAAAGGAAGGAAGGAAGGAAGACAGAAAGAAAGAAAGAAAGAAAGAAAGAAAGAAAGAAAGAAAGAAAGAAAGAAAGAAAGAAAGAAAGAAAGAAAGAAAGAAAGGGAAAGAAGAGAGAAAGATGTGTTGGGGTTTAGTACGTGTCTGTGTGCTTGTGAGTGTGTACCTGCACACACGCTTGAATGTTGACATTCTTCCTTGCCTGTATGTGCACCATGTATGCATAATGCCTGTTGAGGCCAGAAGGGGCATTGGATTCCTTAGAACATGAGTTATAAATGGTTGGAGCTGGCATGTGGATGATAGGAACTGAACCTGGTCCTCTACTTTGATAAAAGCACCAATCCTATGATTTTTCAAGACAACATTGCCACAGGCAATTGGATAAAGGACATATAGAATCCTTTGGCATGATTTCTTCCAACTGCATACCAGTTTATTATTATCTTGTGGTGCTAAATCTAAAATGTTTGATAGCACAAAAACCAAAAGACTATGTTTTGGGGGAGGGTGTTTGGTGTTTGTTTGTTTATGTTTGTTTTCTTTTTAAGTTTTAGAGGACAAAACACCTTTGAATTTGCCCAATTTATTCTCCAGTTATTGTTTTTATCATTTTATAATTCTAAATACATAAATTTTATTTAAATTTTGTTGAGTATGTGTTGTGCCATCTATGCGGGAACACGTGCATGCATGTATGTGCACACCTGTAACATCAAGGCTGGGCAGGATGGGGAATGTGGAGACTGAAGGGTCACTGAGGCTCACTGGCCACCAGCTGAGCTGAAAAGCAGTGAGCTCCATAGGTGGGATCCACTATCTCAAAGGATTAGGAGTAAGGCTGAGAGCAGTAGAGAAAGGCCCACACTTGTGTGCACATGCGCAGTCTCAGTAGAGACAGGTCCACACTTGTGTGCACATGCGCAGTCTCAGTAGAGAAAGGCCCACACTTGTGTGCACATGCGCAGTCTAGAGGACACCATCATGGCGGCTACAGGTAGAGAAAAAAAAAAACCCTTGGGGGTAGTGTTCATGATTCGAGTGTATCAGAGCCCATGATTTCTCTATTTTCATGGCTACATCTGCATGTACATACTTGTGAGTTCATCATTTTTATTAACGTGGTTACATATTTTTTTCAAGGGCACAGAATTCCTCTGCTCTCCTCCCCCACCCCCAGCTTCCCCCTTCCCCACCCCCAGCTCCCCCCGCCCCGTCCCGTACTTGCTTTTGAATGGACTAATTTCTCCGTCTCTTATTTTATAATTGATTTATTTGCACTTTTATCCTCACTAATTCCTTCCTTCTGCTGTCTTCATGCTTCATACATTGTTCCTTGTGTGACTTTTAAATTGAGTTATTTTCGGGTTTTTTTCTTATTTGGGGCAGCATAAATTAATTGTGGCCATGAGGCTTCTGTGGGGCATTGCTTTCCGGGTGCAGTGAGCACAGGAGGCCTTCTACTGCCTCTGCTTCCCTGTATCCAGGTTGAGAGTTTTGCTTTTGTGTTTAGACCCTAAGTACTCAGAGGTAAAGCCTTTGTTTTGGGCAGATTCCACCACTCACCCCAACTCTTTTCCTTGGTTACTTCTTGGTTTGCTTTTTTAAAAAATATTTTAATTTTTTTATATTATGCGTTTGAGTGTTTGGCTCTCATGGATGTACCATGTGTGGGTAGTGCCCAAAGGAGGCCAAAAGAGGGCGCCAGCTCACCTGGAACCTGAGTTAGAGGTGGCTGTGAACTGCACTGGGGTCCTGGGAACTGAACCTGAGTCCTCTGTAAGAGCAGTCTGTACCTTGAACCCCTTCTACCTCTCCATCCCTCAGCTGTGTATGGGGGTTTGGTGCATGCCTTGTCTTTCTTTTGTTTAAATTACCTTTACACATTTTGTTCTCTGTGATTGCATGGCAAAGAGACTCAGACTCCAATTTCATATTTTGATTGCTTATTACTATTTTACAGAAATTTGATTGAGAAGTAATATTGATTTTATATCTTATAGGCCTTCTGAACTGATTAATTCAAATAGGCTTTGAGTGAGTTTCTTAGGATTTTTTTTACATACGTGCACCTGTCACCTGAAATTAGAAATGGTTCTGTTTAGTCCTTTACAATCTGCGTGCCATTTTTAATTTTTCTTGCTTTGTTACTCTGTCTCGAGTCTCCAGTACAACCTTGAGAATAGTTTTCGAAGCAGATATCAAGGTCTTGTGCCTGATTATGGGAGACAGCAGCTCATGTTTCACCATTAGCAATGACTTGGGCTGTCAAATCACCATTTTGAATATAGTTTTGCAGCTCCCATAGTAATTATTCTAATATTTAGAATTTTCTTTTAATGTCTCTGCAAACACGATACCAGGAAGTGTATACTTTGAGAACTTTCCCTATTCAACACGAAAGCTTATAAATATTGCTTCATGAAGCTATAGGATATTTTCTTTCTGATTATTAAATAATATCCCATTTTGTAAATACACCGTGATTTATTAAGCTTTTGTCTTGTCTATGGATGCTTTGATTGTTTCCATGGTTTGGCTACTCTGAAGAATGTTTTTATGACAATTACATTCAATGATGCTCTCTGGAATAAATTTGCATGATTTTTGTCTTGGAACTTAACCTAGGCATGGACTTGATATAGAAATATGAAAGAAAGTCAGAGGTCAACTTTGGTTCTTCCTCTATATCCCCCTCCCTTTCCCTTCCCTCTACTCCCTCTCCCTCCCCACTTTTCTCTTTCCCTTGTTTTTTAAGATAGGGTCTCTAACTTAACCTGAAACTCTCCATTTTAGCTTGAATGAGCCCTCAGGATCCATCTGTCTCTACCTCCCAGGCTTGGGAGCTTCAGAGGTACACCACCATTCCTAGATTTTATGTGAACATTGAGAATCTGCACTCAGGTCTTAATGCTTGTGTGGCAAACATTTTAACCATTGAAACATCTCCCCGGCTCCCAAATGTTTTCACATTTTTTTGAGATAAAGTCAGTGTGTTTGCTAATGTGGTTCTACAAACTGTCATTTCCACTAGTGTAACAATGCAGCCCATACTCTCTCCCTTTGGGTGGACGGTCTCTGATCTTTTAGAATTCAGCATGTCACACTTGGTTTTGCCAACTTTAAACAAACCTAAACACACCCCAGAAAAGGAAATCTCGATTGAAGACGGTCCCTCTATCTGATTGTCACGTGTCAAGGCTGCCATCTTGAATCCAGTTTAGGCCCCTCTGCTGAATCTTTTTTACCTCAGGGTGACCATGTGGGGGTGGGAGCATTTCCTTGACTGTTGACTGATGGCCCCACCCATTGTGGGTGTGCCATCCTTAGGAAGGTAGGCCTAGATTATATAAGAAACCAAGCTGACCAAAGCTGTGAGGAGCAAGCGGGTAAGCAATGGTCCCTCATGGTCTCTGTTTCCGTTCCTGCCTTGACTTCCTCCTCAATGTGCTTTTTATCATAGTGTTTATTACAACAGAGAGCAAAGTAGAGTTTCCTTGTGTAAGTATCAAAACTTGGGGTTTAGTTTATAGTTCCCTACTGGCTTAATGTGGCTGGACACTTTATAGATGAGTGTCCTTCAGTATGAGACCCCTGGTGGCTCTTCTGAGCTGTTAATTCCAGTGCCATTAGTTTAATCTGTACTGCAAGTAGGATGCACATGAGTTGCTCTCCTTGCTCTAGGGAGATCTCGGGAACAGAGGAAACAGATGCTCACATCGGCCGCCATCTTGAATCCAGTCTAAGCTCCTCTGCTGAACCTTTTTACCTCAGGGTGACCATTCAAAGGTGAGTTGAGGCCTGATCTGGAGACTCACAATCTTTTCCCACCTGGCTTGATTATTTCACTTTTTGGTCAGTCCCTCAATGATAGTATCTTCCAAATACTACATGAGGTTATCCCATTATATTTGACCAGATATTGGGGCTAATTTGGCCTTGGTCCTGTTATATCATTTTATATAATACCCACTAGTAATGCTTCCTGGAGAAGTCTTGCTTCATGTTCTAGCCTGTGTTTTGCACTATGTATTGGCTTCTTTTCCAATAATTTGGAAGGTTTATGGGGTATTTTTAGCTCCTCCACTGGCTGGCATGTAACTATATACAATATCCCTTTATGCCGTATTTATTGAATTATAACTTAAGAGATTTTTCCAATCGTAAAAAGCAAGGAGGTTCATTTGTTTCCTTGGTCTCACTTCTCCACATGCCTGTTTGAGTGTCATATTCCCCATTCCTTTGGACCTTTGACAGTATCCTTCTACATCATGCCTGTCTGAGTATAGTGTGCGCCATTCCTTTGGACCTTTGCCAGCGTCCTTCTATAGCTAGAGCCTTCTATCAGCTTCTGATGTGTCAGCCCCTTCTTCAGACATGAGCATTGGCTGATATACAACCTACTTGGGATTCTGAGACTCCAGAAAACACTGTAAGCAATCATAGGCGGTTTGGGTTCTGAAGGACTGGGAGGTGATGCTGTACCAAGATGGTCCTTCTTCTGTCCTCTTTGTCTCTGTTTCCATCTCCTGAAATGCTTGTCCTGGCCTCCTCCTTGCTTGCCTGCTTAACTGTCTTGATGACAACACCAGCTTCTGAAAGTTCTGTGTCTTCTGAGAGAGATGCAGTTTTCCCCACCAGCTTTGGCAAGGCAATAGGGTCTCCTTACCTATGGGCAAGTTCTGCAGTTGCTATTCTTCCCCAGAGCCTTGTAGCTAGTGAAGGTGCCATAGATTTAGTATCTGAGATTCTCTCTGGTGCCCCCCTTTCTCATTCAACCTCAGGGAATGTGGGTTCACTTTATGAGCTGTGAATGAAGGTTTTCTGCTTTCTGAGGTCAAAGTTGACTTTCCTAGGTCTCTCCCCATGTAGAAAGATTGACCTTGCTTCCACTCTTTTGTGAGATAGGTCTGTTGTCTCTCCTTGTCTCTCGTGGGTACTAACACAGGAGCATTCAATCCATCTCTGATGCTTCTGTGGGCTCTTCAGCTTTAGCTTCTGTGTGCTGCTCTGCCTTGGAATTTTCCTTTGTGTCTGACATGGGAAGAATTTGTCTTCTTGCCTAGGGGTTCATCCGTGCAGGCATAAAGCTGACATGTTTTATCTCAGTCAGCATTTCTTGGAGCTGGCAATGTCAGTGAGAGGTTGGAGGATGCTTGGGAGGGTACCCGCCCCGCGTTCCCCAGTTCAGGTCTCTTAGACAACAGCTGTGAAGGGACCTTGTTTGAGTCTAGTTTGTGGCCTGGATGAATGGCAGGAGGGCTACCTTGTTAGCCCAAGAGAAGCCTGAGATCGTGACAAGGAAACACCTTGAGGTTCCAAACAAACAATGACTGGCATGGGAGACTTTAGGACCTCTAGACTCAAGTTCAAGTGACCCTCAGGTTCAGTTGTATGCCCAACTACTTCTTTAAGCAGGATTTTGGAGGAAATAAAGAAAACAGATGCATTTTCAACACTGGGGACCACCTCAAATGCACAGAGAGACAAAGGTAGGAACAGTTGTCATTTTTCACAAATGAGAAATTGGAGAAGAGATAACCCCAAATGCCTTATTAGGGGATGGGAACATTGAACAACTAACTCATAGGTGTAAAAGTGGGTTTAAGCAGATTTTGCCATTCAGGAGATTGGATGGCTTTAGATATGAACCCCTAGGCAAGAAGACAGAAGCAAGGGCAACCTCTCTACGTGGGGTGCGAGACCTAGGGAATTGGGTGGCTCAAATGGTATCTAGATATAATAATTGACACATTCTATGTCTTATCTAGCCTACATAGTTGCACTGTAAACAGATACAATTATCCCTACCTTCTTTAGCTGTGATTCTCAGCTAGAGATGATTTCTGTCCCCTAGGGAACATTTGGCAATATCTGGGGATACTTCTGATAGCTTTGGTTGCAGAAAGAGGAGGAAGTTACTGACAGGTAATGAATAGAAAGCAGGAACATGGCCCTCATTATATAATACAGACAGCTCCTTGCAACTATGGGTCATCTGTCTCTGTGATGGTCAGTCTTTACTGTCAACCTGACTAGCTTTGGAGTTGCCTAGGAAACACTTGCCTCTGGATGTATCTGTGAGGAAATTTTCGGAAAAGTTTAACTGGAGAAATGGCCTGCCTTGATAAGAGATGGCTTCATCTCATGGGATGGAATCCTATACTTAGGGAACAGTAGGCTCTACTCTCTGGTATGTGTCTTGTCCTGTCAGGATGGGAGAAGTGAGGAGTTACAGCTCAGAGCTGTTTAGCTGTGATATTGTTCCTGGTATGATGAACTGTACCCTTTTAGACTGTGAGCCAGAGCACACCCTTCTTTCCAGAAGTCGATTCTTGTCTGATGTTCATCCACATCACACAGTAACTACTAAGAGCTCCAAACATCAATAGTGAGAAACAGCTGAGAAATGCTGATCTTGGCTCAGACAACAAGTACAAGTCTTCATAGAACGGGTGTTAGTCACAGGGCAGGGAAGTCAGGAAGAATACCTTCAGCTTAGATGTTTTCTAAGGATTTTCTGGCTGCTGTTCTCATGTCCCATTGTGTAAACACAGAGACCAGGATGTAGAAAAGGCAGGTATGTGGGTTCCTTTTGCATGAAAGGAACCAAATAAATAAATAAATAAAATAATAAAAAAGAAAGGGACCAAGGTGGCAAAAACAATTGCAATGCGCTTTGTGTTGGTGAATTGTCATGCGCTCTTTAAGTTTCTTAAAAGTCAACATGGGGAGTGAGGACACCATTCCTCCTCACAAACTCAAGTTATGTTTATGTCAAGTGTTCTTCAAAACCCCTGTCCCTGGTCAGATTGCCCTCCATGCTCTGTGGTGGAGAGATGGAGGAGCAGAGAGTAGATAAGAGGGTTGAAAAACATTGTGTCCTTGAGTGCAGTCAGAAGGTGAACTGTTTCCAACAACTGTTACTATTGATTGTATCCTGGAATGGAAATGCCTACAGTGGAAACGGAAGCTGTGAAAGCTTGTCCTTGGACAAAAAGCTCTCAATTACCAGCTCCAGCTGACCACTTTTTCCCAGTCAATTTCTGTTGGATGGTGTCAGCCTCCTATTTCACGGTATTTCCTCTCTTCGTCAGGCTCCGGGATATTGATGATGGTGTCTATCTGCTGTTCCCATCTATCTGCTGCTTGCATTGCACAGCAACTAAAGATTGCTCTCTGGACCATCTGGGACCACAACTTAAAGAGGAACCCACAGTTTCAGGGGGTTCAGTCCATGAACTATAAGATTGGCTGTAAGATTCTGGGCGTGGTGAGGTAAAGCATCATGATGGTGGGAGCATGGAGCAGGGCTATCCTCATAGCATGGTGAATGAGGAGGAGGAAGGGACAAGGAAGACAAGAGAGGAGCCAAGGACAAGACACCCAGGGAAATCTTTACAGCTAAATTCTACTTTCCCAAGTCTTCAGAGTCACCCCAAAATAGTGTCACTGACTGGAGACCCAAACATTCATAATGTGAAGGATAACTGATATTCAAGCCCTAACTGTCATCAGGGGTCAGGTAACATGAGCTTTACTTTTAGCTATTGGGCTATCTGTGTCTCTTGAAGGCTTTGATATGTGAGCCTAGAGGTCCTATTCCCCACACCTCTGCCCTGCACCTCACCTCCCTTACTAGTTCAAAGCCCAAGACATAGTTTTAGAACGTAGTAAATAAATCTCAACATTAGGCTAAATTCAAGTCCAGATAAATACTATTTTACATAGCAAAAGGAATGCGTCTTTTTCAGAGGAAACAGAAAGTCTCATGTCAGAGGTTATAGATCTGTTCGCTCAGTTCTCTCCCGGCTTTGGAGCATCAGCATCGGCTGCTCAGGTCCCAGCAGGGACTGTATGGTTCTTTGAAAGCATTCTGGGCCTCAAATTTCTGACTATGATGGAGGCAAGATTGCTTGGGAACTGTCTTCAGGGTGGCATCCTGGGTCTCGGCTTTCTCCTCTGATGTTCCCTAGGTCCTTGTATGGAAGCCCTGGCTGTTTAAACTGGTGAGAATGGGCTCATTTACCTGTCCCTAAATTGACTGATGATGGACCTCTGAGGGAGGAGAAAAAGAGCATCTGGCTAAGGATCTACCCTGAAGACGTCGGAAGCTCTGGGTGAAGGAGTGGGGTGCCACTAATATCTCCATCTGGATACCCATGGTGAGATGCAGGTACCCATGGTGAGATGCAGGTACCCATGGTTGGATGCAGGCACCCTGGATATAGGTACCCATGGTTGGATGCAGGTACCCATGGTGGGATACAGGTACCTATGATTGGATGCAGGTACCCATGGTGGGATGCAGGTACCCATGGTGGGATACAGGTACCTATGGTTGGATGCAGGTACCCATGGTGGGATGCAGGTATCC
This sequence comes from Apodemus sylvaticus, assembly GCF_947179515.1. Lineage (NCBI taxonomy): Eukaryota > Metazoa > Chordata > Mammalia > Rodentia > Muridae > Apodemus > Apodemus sylvaticus. The sequence continues at coordinate 88,837,553 of NC_067479.1, forward strand.
ATGGTTGGATGCAGGTACCCATGGTGAGATGCAGGTACCCATAGTGGGATGCAGGTCCTCATGGTGGGATACAGGTACCTATGGTTGGATGCAGGTACCCATGGTGGGATGCAGGTACCCATGGTGAGATGCAGGTACCTATGGTTGGATGCAGGTACCCATAGTGGGATGCAGGTACCCATGGTGAGATGCAGGTACCCATGGTGGGATGCAGGTACCCATGGTGAGATGCAGGTACCCATGGTGAGATGCAGGTACCCATGGTGGGATGCAGGTACCCATGATGAGATGCAGGTACCTATGGTGAGATGCAGGTACCCATGGTGGGATGCAGGTACCCATGGTGAGATGCAGGTACCCATGGTGAGATGCAGGTACCCATGGTGGGATGCAGGTACCCATGGTGAGATGCAAGTACCTATGGTTGGATGCAGGTACCCATGGTGAGATGCAGGTACCCATGGTGAGATGCAGGTACCCATGGTGAGATGCAGGTACCCATGGTGAGATGCAGGTACCCATGGTGGGATGCAGGTACCCATGGTGGGATGCAGGTACCCATGGTGAGATGCAGGTACCCATGGTGAGATGCAGGTACCCATGGTGAGATGCAGGTACCCATGGTGAGATGCAGGTACCCATGGTGAGATGCAGGTACCCATGGTGAGATGCAGGTACCCATGGTGAGATGCAGGTACCCATGGTGGGATGCAGGTACCCATGGTGAGATGCAGGTACCCATGGTGAGATGCAGGTACCCATGGTGAGATGCAGGTACCCATGGTGAGATGCAGGTACCCATGGTGAGATGCAGGTACCCATGGTGGGATGCAGGTACCCATGGTGAGATGCAGGTACCCATGGTGAGATGCAGGTACCCATGGTGGGATGCAGGTACCCATGGTGGAATACAGAGCAGATGAGGAGATAGCAGTGAGAGAGCTGAGACTCTCCTCACTGCTTGCCTCTTTGCTTGGCATATGAATGCTGGTGACAGTGGTAGTCTCTTAGACTCAGGTGTGCACACTGGGACTCTTTCCAGCTCTGGCCTTCTGTGCCATTAAGTCTGAAATAACCAAGGGTCAGTGTTGGGGATTCAGGCTGGGTTCTGTAACTGCCCTCTTCAAATATAACCATGCAATTCGTTACCACTTAGAGGGTGATTGATGGGAACTGACAACCTAATGACACCGGGCTTGCTATTCCATATAGCACACAGGGCAGAGTAAGGGCTGGCGACCCAGGGGGGCCTTGGAAAAAGGAGAAGGGGCAACTGGCTCTTTTACCACTTAAATGTGGAGAAGGTTCCCATGGTGGGCAATTATTCACACCAAAGATTCTAAAACAAGAGGTTCAAATTTGGGGTGCCCAGTGAAACCTACCTTCAGCTCCTGATAAGAAAGGAGTGACTCTCTATGGTGCCCTTGCGGGCTGATGCCTTTGGCTGTCACCTGAAAGAATGACATGAGAAAGTGAAAATCTAGAAAAAGGGAGACAGACCCTGCAGGAGGAGTAAGGGACCTGGGCTACACTCTGCTCTGTTGACAATCTGTATGATTTGCATAGCCCAGTCACCTCTCTGCACCCATGACCTTTTTAAGCATGGAGAGTGAAGGGTTTGTTTTGTTTTGCTTTGCTTTGCTTTGCTTTGTTTTCTGAGACATAGTTTCTCTGCACATCCAGAGACTCTCCTGGAATTCACTCTGTAGACAAGGCTGGCCTTGAACTCAGATCTGCCTACCTCTGCCTTCTGAGTGCTGCAATTAATGGCATGCACCACCATGACCAGTGTGAGAGTGAGCTTTTAGTTTGGGAAACATTTAGTTTGAAAAGTGTTTACTGTTCCCACTCTCCATGGAGAGAAGTTGGACAATCTAAGAAGACATCAAAGTTCAAATTTTCAGAATCACCATCCTTACCAAATGGGTATTGATTTTACACCATTGCAAGACCAAGAAACTGTAAGGGAAACATCCTAGATGAGGGGGTCGCATGAGCATTAAACTCTAATAAAGGCAAGACTAACTCCTGGTGATAGGAAGCAGAGATGGGGAGTGACTGCCTGGGGCCGGTGGCCAACTGTACAGGGAAAGAAGCTAAGCCCCGCCTCAGCCACTAGTTTCCCCTACAGGCATCTTCTAGCTCAGTTGGATTTTCCTCAGGATAAGCAAGATTCATGATGATCATGCTGCCTGCAACAAAGAGCAAGAGAGGCCCCATCTTGGAGCACCCAAAGAGCTAAAACTGTAGGTAAGTTCCTACAGCCTCCCTGCAACAAGGGTGCAGCGTTTGGCTACCTTCCCCAGCCCAGTCTCTTCTGTACTTGTACAGCCATGTCTACAGTGGTGAGGACAGCCTACAAAACCACACGTCCTTCAGAGCAAACACTCCAGCTCCAGGCTCAGAGGTGCCTCCTGGAAATGACCTGAAGTCCTAGGTATCCCCCAGCTATGGAGAGGCACGCTCTGCTGTTCTCACCGACCTTGGCCTCCAGAAGCCTGAGGCCATGGTCAAAGTCTACCTCTGAGTCAATTCCTCCTACAAGCTGACTTTGAACCTCAAGGCACTGGATGATACTGAGTTCTTCCCCTCTTTCCAGCCTGAGTGACCCTTAAGGAGGAATGCTGTTACCGACATTCATCATGACAAGTGTTTGATATTTGCTAGAAGGTCCTCTGTGCATGATGGGAAACAGAATTCTAGGAAGGGGAGGAGAGGAGGCAGCACAGAGGCTGTGGTAGGTTGTGGAGGGGGAGGGGGTTGATCTCTGGGGAAGAGAAGAGCTGAGATGTGTGTTAGCACCACAGCACAGGGACGGTCTAGAGCCAGCGGGTGGGATGTCCGCATACTGCAGGCTTCTTTCTAAAACCTCTGACCCACACCTGGAAGACAAAGGTGTCCCCCAAACTGAAGTGTAGCATTGTGAGGGCTTGGCTTCACTGCCTTCCAGCCATTTCTTCTTCACTGCCTCTCTGCTGTTTCCAGGCCTTAGCCAATGCTGTGTGTTCCCCTTAGGTGCCCTTCCTTCATTCTAGAAGCAGTGTGTTCTAATTTGAATTCTAGCCCAAACACTAAAGCGTTTTAGAGGCCTGCCTGCACCTCTGTGCAGAATGAGTTGTTCCCTCCTCCATGTCCAGAGAATTCTTGGTTCCCTTCTCCTGCAGCCTCTGCTCTCTGACTCCATTTCCTTTCCCAAGGGCAGAGCCCGTGTCTGGTGAAGGCTCTGCTACACCTGGCACAGCTGGTTATTCAGGAAACACTGTTGAGGGGCTGGGTGTCCCCACTGTGTTTGGGGGGGGCACCTGTGCATGCTGGGTGGACAAACCCCGCCTATGTAAGGACAGCTGAACTCTAGCATTTAGGGCAGGACCCTGGGGCTTGGTTTGATCAGCCAGGCTGGGCGGCCACAGAGGAGCAGCCTTGGAAGCAAGAACCCGCCCTACTGAGCCTGTGATATTTACCAGACTGACAGCTCCACAGCCAGAGCAGCCTGGAGACAGGCACTAGCTGGAGAAAGTGGGTCAGCCTGACTCTTCTTCAAGCACCAGGGAGAGCCCTGGGGTTTAGTCATGGCAGTGACGGAGACTGAGCCTGTCATTTGCAAGCCTCCAAATGAAAGGGATTAGTGGCTGCTCCAACCTACTAAGGTTCTGTGCGACACAGGGTGAGGAGAACCAGTGGAGGTTTTAAAGCCCTGTGCACATTTACATATGTGTTTGTGTGACATGCACATGTGTACATAAGTGTGTCTAGGAGAGAGTATGTGCATGCATGCACATGTGTGCATTTTGTATGAGCATGCATGTGTGCTTCTGTATATGTACCTGTGCATCTGCAAGTATGTGTGCATGCCTGTGTGTTTGTGCCCCGGAATATGTGTGTGCGTGTTTGTAAGCATGCTCAAAGAACATGCACACCGTTCATGCCCACATCATGTGTAAGGGGGAATTCACTACCATGCGGGACAGGATCAGGGAAAGATGTAAGCTTCAGAGTGTAAGCCAGAGTGCAGAATTCTCCCGACCCCTGCCTCCCTTAGCCTCCAATCCCTCATTTAGAAAGCAAGCTGGAGTGTCTATCCTCACAGGGAAGGTGTCCAGGCTGGGGGCTCAGTGAATTTGAATTCCAGCACCCACTCTAGAGGCTTTCCAGGAGTTTCCCTGGTCCTCCCTGCAGGATGACAGTGCACCTGCCACAGGTAGCAGTGTTCCCGTCAGACTCTGCGTGCAAATAGATTCCCAAGCCTCTCCTTGCGTGTGTAGCATTCAGACTCAGGTTCTCTACACTCCCAGGTCTCCAGCTTCAGATTCCAAAGGGAATGAGGAGCAGTGTCTCCCTGGTGGCGGAAGATAGTCGTGTGTACACGGCTCTAGCAAGTTCTATGACGATGGGCAGCTTAGCTACCTTCTCTTAGTTCCCCCAGTGATGCTCCCAGTCAGTCCTTGTGTGGAGCTCATTCGGAGCAGACAGAACAAGAAGCACAGGCATTGTAAGGCAGGCTCACAGGAAGCCTCCAAGGGAGACTGCCTACCCCAAATGTGTCTCTTTAACTTCATCGTCACTGACATTCCAAACCTCCTCATCCTCATAGCTGCCGTCCCTTCTCTGAAGTATGAGAAAATTCATGTTCAAAGAAAGCTATGTTCTTTGTTTAGTAATTGAGTCCACCATGCGCTTCATACTAACCTTCTTCACAAAGGAAGCCAGCTTGCAACGAGGCCTTTTTCTTTGATGAGTCTTGTAGATAACCAAGCTGATGTTCTTTGGGGCGACAGCCTCTTTTTAAACTTCCCTTTTCTTCCGACAGTGAGGGGGTCATTCTGGCTCAGAGAGGCTGACAAGGGCTTCTGAGCCTCTTCCTGCATTTCCCATGGATTCTCTTCAGGATCCTCTTCCAGCCATGTATGACAAATTCCTGCCCTTTCCTAGTTTTGTCTCCTGCCGTGCTCACCTCCTTCCCTTGTTCTTAGGCTGGAGTAAACACCAAGTGCTTCTCAGATGAAGATTCTGGAAGCCTCTCTGCCTCTCTTGGTCAAGAAATGTGTGTGTGTGTGTGGGTGTGTGTGTGTGTGTACACATGGAGGTAGATATAGATATAGATGATACAGATGATATAGATGATATATATATGATAGAGATTAGATAGATATAGATGATATAGATATGATATAGATTAGATAGATATAGATATCAATGATTTAGATTAGATAGAGATTAGATAGAGATATAGAGGTAGATTGTTTTCCTTGTAGTGACAAAATGCTTTATTAAACCAAATTTAAAAAAAAAAAAAAAGATTTTTGCTCACTGTACCAGAGATGTCAGTCTGTGATCACATGACCATTTGGCAGGGGCTGGTGCACAGAGGTTGAAACCCTGGGGGGAGCCCGTGAGAGGGAAGCTAGCTCACCTCATGACAGCTAGGAAGCAGACAGACAAGGAACTGGAGAGGAGACAGGCCCTTCGAGAGTGTGCCTCCAGTGACATGCTTCTTCCAGTCAGGCCTCACCTCCTGGTGGTCCACTGAGGGAGAAGAAGCTGTCCAAAGTTGTCTGGGCATCCCCAGGCCCTTCATGCACAAGCCTTTGGGGATGAGTGTCTATATATTGAAACGATGACAGGCTGATGTAGCCTGTCCTCCAAAGACCTGTGTGGGCAATGCTTATTTCTCATCCTATTGTGTGACTAGGAAATGGAATAATTTTTATAATGTGGGATCTTATGGAAAGAATTTATGCCACTGAGTGTTTATATCCTAGCCACCATGAGGTGAAAAGCTCCCTCTGCCACACACTCTCACTGTGCAAACATTAGCTGGATGACCCCTTCCTTTACTAAACTGATTGTCTAGGGTAATTTGGTACAGTGACAGGTGACTGACAGTCATCCCTGGCTCAGCTCTGACTATGTTCTCTGGGGATCACAGTTGGCCACACCCTTTGTCCATCCTGGCCCTCTGTGTGGACTGCCTCTGCCCACAGGGAACATCAGGGTAGGTAGCAGAACCCCCAACCCACCTGTGTGTGTGTGTGTGCACTAGAGCCCTGTCAAAGCAGAAAAGGGGATCAAAAGAAGAGCATTTAGTGCCAATATGAACCTGATACCGTGGCGCTTTCCTTGCTAGGGGGCACCAAGCAGAACTGACTGCCTTGGTGGGCTCTGTGTCTGCAGAAGACTCAGTTCTAACATCACAGGACAGCACCTTCTCCAAGTTCCCTTTGGTGGCAGGGCCAGGCAAACCTTTCCTCTCCCCAAAACCTTTTATTTTTTTAATAATGGAAACAATCTCATTCATGAGGGTCTTCCCTGACAACCACATCACCCTCTAAAGGCCCCATCCCCCAATGGCATTGCCCTGTGGGTTCGGGATTTAAATGAGTTTGAGGGTAGGGTCACAAACCACAGTAGGCTCCTGCTTGACTTTTTTGGGATTCCTTTAGGACTCAGCCTTGGTCTCTCCTATTCCCCTGAACTTTGACTCAGACAGAGGTAGAAAGAGGCTGACAAACAGAAAAAAAAGAAAGAAAGTGTGTGTGTGTGTGTGTGTGTGTATGTGTGTGTGTGTGTATGAGATACAGAGACAGAGAGAGAGGGAAAGGGAGAGAGAGAGAGAGGTTAAGACAGAAAAAGTGGATGGACCTAGAGAGGAGAAGAGAGGCAGGGGGGAAAGAGTAGAAAGAGCAGTGATGGAGACAGAGAGAGCGAGCCTGTGGTGAGGGGAGAGGGGAGGGCAAGCCGCAGACCGCAGGCCTGGCCCAGGCAGCACTGGAAGGCTGGCTGGCCCTACACCGTCTGCCTCCAGCATGCAGGCCAGCTCACAGCGGTAGCAGCTGGACCAGGCACTTGGCTTTCTCTGCTGAGCCCAGGCCTCTGTCCCTGACCTCGGCACAGCTGCAGAACCTTTCTGCCCCTCTGCTGCAGCTCCCAGGCTCCCTGCCTGCTCTGAGGCCCACCGCCTAGGGAGTGGGCAGCAGTATCTGTTCTCCAAGCTTGTCTGTGCCAGGGAAGGAAGCACGTGCCATCCGCTGGGCCTATCCAGAAACCCATTGCATTGGCATGGAGATGAGACATGTGTCTCCCGTGACAGCATCTTGCCTTCCTAATTAGGGACTTACTGAGGGGTGTGTTGAAATCAGCTGGCATTTTCTGAGCTCAACAAACAGGGAGCTGGTATCTCCCCCTAGGGTAGCATGTTTCAGAGGATTCAGAACCGTCCCCTGTTCCTGTTTCTTGTATTTTCCTTAATGTCCTCAGCCTGTGAGGAAGACCTCATAAGGATCAGGGCTCTGAAAGGATGCATGATTTGTCAGGCAGGGTCAGCTTCTGAGGGGACAACCAGGCTCCGAGAGGCTACAGAGTCTGAACTCTGCTGTCTTCCTAGTCTGTGAACCAGGGCTAGGCACTAACTGTGGGTGGGCCCCAGGAGCCAGGTTGGCGGGTGCCAGGCAGCTACAACCCCAGCCCCCCACCCTGTGTTGTGGAGACAGTGCCATAAACTTCAGGATGCACTATGAGTCAGCTGCACAGTCTTTAAAGAGATGAGACTCTTTTTTAATTCTTTCCCTTGAAGGTCTGCTCATGCTTTCGGCTTTTCTGCATTTAACTGGGACCAGAGCCCAGAAACTTGCTGGGTGGCTGGGGACAAACATGGCCCTGGGACCTAAGGCAGAAGTAATTGATGTGGAATGAGATGAGGAAACTATTTCCCTCAGCTCCTTCTGAGTCTGACGCTAAGATCCATGTTGATTGAAGAGGAACCAGATGGACCCAATAGGAGTCGTAGGGTGGGCCTTGTGGGAGGGGGTCAGGAAGGAGGGGAAGGGGGTCAGGAAGGAGGGGAGGGGGGTGAGAAAACAGGGCCGGAGGTATCTTGTGGGTTGAAAGGTTTTGAGTTTTGCAATGTTGGGCTATTCTTCACTCGATGGCCTCAATATAATTCTGACATGTATTATACACCAGTAGGCTGTGAACTCCTGGGACACAGGCCTGGTCTAGAGAGGTGTCCAGGATCCTTCCATGAGTAGGAGGTAATTAAGGGCATGGATCTTTTGGCTTCTTCAGATCTTAGAGGTTGAAGCCATGTCTGCCTAAATAGTCAGGGCCTAAAGGCTTCAGCTGACAACTGGGTTATAGATGCATGGGGTCTGCAGCCAGACTATAGGGCTCCAGGTGACGGGCACGATGCTAGATAGTGAATCAGGATCAGCAGACTCTGCCAGACAGGAGGGAGGCAGAGCCTGGTGTGTGGAGATGTCCTTGGCAACAGCATAGGTAGTCTGGTGAAGATGCTGATGAAAGATCGTCCCTCCATTTCCAGATGCTTCTGCTGGATGAAGGAAAGGAGGAGGAAGAGGAGGCAGCCAGGGATAGGGAAAGTTTGAATGCATGTGTGCTGAAGGAGCTGGATGGGGAAGCTGAGCCTGCTTCAGGCCCCAGAACCGGGTTTCACTGGGAAGAGTCAGGAGACAGGAAGGTTGCATGTGGCTAGAAGCCAGCATCTTTCTGTGTGGAGGGAGCTTAGGGGTGAGCCTGTGGGTTGGGCTGGAATGACTGGCCCCAAATATCATTCCTCTCCATTTCCACGTCCCTGCCGTGCCCATGTGGAGCAGAATAGTTTCCATACTTCTTAGCTCGGGGCTCAGCTCTGTAGCTTGTTTTGGACAATGGACAACATCCCTAAGTAAAGATCCAGAAAGTCTGCAGCAGCCTGGAGGGAGGCTTGCCCTAAGGGATGAGGTCAAATTGAGGCCGGAGATCTCTGGTCAGCAGGAAGAAGTGACACCGTGCCAGTCTGTGACAAGGTCTCCTTTGGTTTTGCTTGTCCACAGGAGCCTTTACATTGTCCTAAAGTGGTGCCAGCCCTAGAAAGTGGGCAGGTCTAAAGAGGCGGAGTCATGGCTACCCAAGCTGGCCACAGGTGGATATCCAAGTGTCCTGATTTGATGAGGACAGCATTAGTGCCTAAATTGAAAAAGTCCAAAACAGAACACATGGGTGTCCTGACATTTATTATACACCAGTAGGCTATGACTCCTAGGACACAGGCCTGGTCTAGAGAGGTGTCCAGGATCCTTCCATGAGTAGGAGGTAATTAAGGCAGGGATCTGATGGCTTGCTTCTTCAGAGCTTAAAGGTTGAAGCCATGTCTGCCTAAATAGTTAGAGCCCAAAGGCTTCAGCTGACATCTGGGTTATAGATGCATGGGAACTGCAGCCAGACTACAGGGCTCCAGGTAACAGGCACGATGCTAGATAGTGAATCAGACAGGAGGGAGGCAGACATGGGTCACCTGACCTACACACCAGCAGCCAGAACCCGGCTGCCAGTTCCACCAGTGCCATGTCCACAGAGACTCTCCTCACCTTGTCAGGAGAAGGCTCACACGGGCCTCTCAAATGAGAGAAGCTCCTAAGGTGGCAAAGAGGTTCAAGTTCAGCTTGTCCCAGAAGCTGAGGACATCCATGACAGAAAGGCCCATCAGATAGCATCGAAGATGCAAGGACCACCATGGGAAGGTGTCCCATCACAACTGGGTACTCTCTGTGGCTTGTGACTTTGGTAGAAGGACCAGAAGAGACACCCAGTATGCCCACCATTTGACACTTTTAGGACTTCTCCTTCCACAGTCTTTTTTATCATTGGAGTGTGTGTGGAAGATTATGTATCTATGTAGACACGGGTTGGCAAGTATGTGTACCTATGTGGAGATCAGAGATTCACACTAGATCTCACTATTGTAGCCAAACTGCTGACTATGAAGACCCCAGAATCCTCCTGTTGCTCCTTCAGCAGCACCAGGGTCCAAGGCATAAACCACAGTCCCTGGCTTAATGTGGGTGCCAGTCCTCATGCCTACACAGCAAGCACTTTCCCCGCTGAGCCATCTCACTGGCTCCTGGCTCCGGGCTTGAGACTTGGATTCTGGTTTTCTGTGCTCATCTCAGGGCCTGCACAGAGAGGGACTGTTGTGAGTATGCAGAATGCTCAGGGCCATCTGAACACTATGAGTACTGTCTTTGATAGGAGGAGCCTGTGGCCCTCTGAGAGTAGAGATAGTATCCAGATCAATGGGAGCTGCTTCCTTGCTCAAACTACTAAGATCATCTCAGATTCCAGAAAAGCCTCCTGCAGTGGCCTCTGTGCTCCATGCTTATGATAACAGCAGGATTGTGATCTCTTATATATTGCTGCCCCAGAGAACTACCAGGTAAGTTCCATTCCTTCCTGACTCCTCAGTTTACCCCTCTGCACAGTAGAGATGTGCAGAGACATACAAGAATGTGGGAGACACTATGCTTAGCTATCTGATCCCATTAGAGGGGTGAAGATTTATCAGATTCTAAGATGTGGCTGAGCTTTGAACCCATTTCCTTGGAAGTGCGGTGGGTAGTACAGTGTCTGTGCTAGAGCTTACAGCTCTAACCAGGCTGGAAGGAAATTTCTGATGCAAAGTCAGGGAGTCAAAGGCTGCTTGGGCTCCAAACACCCCACTCTTCCTGGTTCATTATGCTGCCTTCACACTGGTCCACTGAGCCTGCTCAGACCTCAGCAGTTGGGGAACAGGGAATAAGAAATGGGCAAATAAGCCAGGTGGTGGTGGCACACACCTTTAATCCCAGCACTCAGGAGATAGAGACAGACAAATCTTTGTGAGTTCAAGGCCATCCTGGTCTTCAGAGTGAGTTCCAGGACAGCCAGGGATACACAGAGAAACCCTGTCTTGAAAAAACAAAAGAGGGTGTTGTAATTAGGGTAGAGCAGATTGGGCTGCTGCTTAGTAAGAAGGAGGAAGAGAGAGAAGGGCAGGGTGTCCACATCCTGTGTCCTACATGAGGAATGGAGTGTGACATTTGAAGAGAGCTTGGGTTATTAGAAAGTGCATTGTTGAGGAGTTACAGCCCTGGGTTAGACTGCAGCAGTCATTTCTGGCAGCTTAGATCATGGAAGAAGAACCCCAGCCTTCCATGTTTGGCCCTGTAGGGCTAGAATAAGTTATCTTCCACACTCTATCTCAGAGGGTAAGGCAAGGAAAGGCCCGCTTACTAGTGGTGCCGCTTGCAATAAGTAGCTTCATGACTGGCCAAGGAAAGGGAGAGACGCCATTAAAGTAAGTCTTCCACTACATTGACTAATAGGTGATTGATGGGTCGCCACTTAAATGTCCTAGAGTCAGTGACCCACAAGGGCAATATGTCATCCATATACCTCTAAAGGAGTGGAGCATCCAATCTAGTATCCCAAAGGATGCCCACCAAAGACACAACATGGACTCTTCCTACTACATACAAAAGCATAGAGTGCATCCTATAAAAGATCACTTTTCAGTTGTACCCATTTTCCAGATTTACAAACCAGGTACAGAAAGGGGGGGGGGAGGTATTGCCAGATGCCACACAGTCAGAATCCACCTGAGATGAGCTTTGAACTCCTTTCTGTCACTGTTCAAGCTCGAGCCATGGAAAGGTGCATTTTTACTTTGATAGGAAACATCAGGCCCCATCTTCTCTGCAACGACGTCAGAAACACAGCCACTCAACGAATGCCTTCAGGTGGGACAGCTAGCATCCTTCTCTAGGTGGGTGCTGAGATTTTTATACTCTGGCTACTTAAGGGGAAAAGGCTTGGCCTTCGGACCAGTCAGGCCCACGGTCTGAGTTCATGGCTGCCAGGCTGCCAGGTGAGACCTCGAGCCTTTAGGACAGAGCTGTGGGTATGCTATGCAGGCCATGGTGGCATAATGCCAGTCCTGGCTCTAGTCCCAGGAACTTCCGTGGGCTTCCCGAGCTTGCTGCACAAAGGGCTTTGCAAGCACTATGAGGACTACGGGACTGGGCCTTGGACTCAGTGGGTTCTAGAGTTCCCTAGCTATGCCTAATGGAAAAGAAAGGCTAGGCCACTTTCTGTGTTTTGAAGTATTGCTATCACAAGAGAAGCACACCTTTTATGGCTGATGCTCTTGGAACACACAGACCGACAGCCCTGGGGCCCCAGCCTCCCCTCGGCTGTTGTCCGGGAAGCTTGACCATCCAGACCACGCCTCATGTTGGCCACAGTTTAAGGGCCCCTAACAACTTTACACTGGTGGTTTGACTGGCCCCCATTTGCATGCCTCCCATAGCACATTGGCAGTCATTTTCGAGAACCAGTTGTATTTCATGGCGTGTGTGTGTGAGAGTTCACAGTCTTGGGAACTGCCAGCCGTGGGGGAAGCTCTAAAAATAAATGTTCTGCTTCTAGACTCTCTCACCTGCCAAGGGTCTTCCTTGATGGCGCTGGCTCAGAAAAACGTGGTGGATGAAGACTAGATTCAAATAAGTTGATTTATAAGCGACATAATGCTCCTCCGGAAAGGTTTAAATATTTCATGTATGTGGGGGACATCGATATCAGCTGGGAGAGAGATATGGGAATCTTGTTCCAGAGTATTGTAACATCAGAGGAAAGCAAGAAGTCATGCTGGTCCTGCCCCACCTCTGCCCCTCAGTTGGCTTAGTTGCCTTAGTTGGCAATGAGAACAGGGTTCGGGGCTCACCTGCTGGAATGTTCTGGAAGTTTCCTCCAAATCAGTTAAGTGTGAATGAAAGCTCTTCCAGAATCCCCGGAGTTAAACTACCCGGTATTGATACACCAAACGTTCTGAGTCCCAAGTCCCTGAGTCCCCAGGACCATAGCTATGGACAGAGCATTCCGGCTAGAGAGAGGATTCAGGCAATAAAGCTCATGCCATACCAGCCTCAGGACCTGAGTTTGATCTCCAACACTCACATGAAGGCCAGGCATCGTGGCGCATCCCTGTGAGGTGAGAACGCTGAGGAAGAGTCAGGACATAAACCTCTGCTTTCAGGTGTGCACACTCACACACAAGCACACCAAGGAAAAGCAGGCCGTGGTACCCCGACTGCCCCCACCTCCTGTGTGTCTCTTCTGGGTCACCGATCTTCTCTGTGTGACGACAGATGCTCCCTGGGCCCGTATCACCGGGCCATGATGCCTTTGCTACCGTAACTTCCCAGTGAAGTCTTGCTGAATGTGATTTCATATTCAGTTAGAAACCATAGGTCACCTTGGGGGTTGTTTTTTAACCTCTTTCTGTCTGCACTGGTATCTCCAAGAGAGAACAGCATACACAAAGGAACTGAGGGATTATCTTTAGTCCCTGGTGCATCTCTGCTGACTCGCTTCTGGAAGGGTGAGGAGTCTGACATGTGGGTCATCCCTAAACTTTCATGCACCAAGTCTCGGGTCCCCATTTCAGCACTACTGACAGATGATGGACCTTTGACAGGGGCAGCCAAGTGGGAAGTGATCCTACCTCATGACGGATGGCTCTGGATTCTTGCAGTGAGGTAAATCTTCCAGGAGTGGACTAGCTCCCAGGAGAGCAGGTTACTATGAGAAGAGAAAGCTAAAGCCAGATGTAAGCCTGACTTCTCCATAACCTGGAGGTTGAGGCAAAGGGACTATTATGAGTTTGAGGCTAGCCTGGGCTATGTAAGGAATTCCAAGCCAGTCTCAGGGTACGGAGTGGGAAAGAAAAACTTTCAAAGCAATTTTTAAAAGGGGCTGCATCGGCTAGTTTTATGTCAATTTGATACGAGCTTCATTTGGAAAGAGAGAACCTCAATGGAGAAATTGTTCCCCAAAAGATTGGACTGTGGGAAAGGCTGTGGTACATCTTCTTCTTCTTCTTTTTAATTTTTTTAATTTATTATCTAAGTACACTGTGTCTATCTTCAGACACATCAGAAGGGGGTGTCAGATCTCTTTACGGGTGGTTGTGAGCCACCATGTGGTTGCTGGGATTTGAACTCAGGACCTTCGGAAGAGCAGTCAGTGCTCTTAACCGCTGAGCCATCTCTCCAGCCGTGGTACAACTTCTTGATTGGTGGTGGGTGTGGAAGGGTTAGGTTCTCTGTAGGCAGTGCCACCTCTTGGCTGGTGGTCCTGGCTACTATAAGGAAGCAGGCTGAGTAAACCTTGAGAAGCAAGCCAAGAAGCAGCTCCCTTCATGGCCCTTCCCTAGATGATGGGCTACAAGTTATAACTAAAAAACCACCCTTCACACATGAGCACCCCAATTTGGTATCAGTCATGATGTTTTATCACAGCAGTCGATGCCCTAAGACAGGCAGGATGAGCCCTGAAACCTCCCCTTCCTCCATCTGAGGCATCCTATCCCAGCATGTGAGCTGTCTTGCACGGGCTTATGCAATGGATGCAGTTAGAAGCAGAAGCACAGTCTGCATGTTGCAGTCACCAGTAACTAGAACCAAATAAACCTCTTTCCTTTGTGTAATACCTGACATCGTAACCTGGAGGATGCAGCTATGGCAACACTAAATAGTTTGAGACAGATGGGCCTGTGGAGCTTCGTCCTCACTGTGGTGTCTTCCTGAGTGTGTGTGTGTGTGGGGGGGGACTGTCTAGCTGACACAGTGAGCGACAAGCCGGGAGCCAGGAAGTCTCACCAAGAAGGGAGTTAGAGGTCAACATCTCTGTTGCAAGCAGGTGCTGTGTGCTCGTTCCCAGATGAGGGAGACAGCAAGAAGAAAGCAAGGCATACTTCTTCCCCCAGTAGGAGAGACCCAGTCGGTCCCATGGACATGTCTACAGTGTGTGTGAGGTCTTTTTTAGTAAGTTTTACTCTTTGGGGCAAGGCATTTGAATGTAGTTTTTAGCATACGAACTGATTACAAGGGATAAAGAATCTTCTTGGAAACAAGGCACAGGACTCTCCGGATCTTTCCACAGCCCCTGATCCTGATAATGGGTGGTCCTGAGCAGATGCTGACCCCCGCTCTATTCGCTCTCCCTCACCAACTTTCCACTCTGACTTCCTACAAGGTATGGATGACAGGACCCCACAGCACACAGGCTGGGGCCGAGGAGCTTGCAGAGTAGAGATTTGATCAATGGCTGACACACTTGAGGTGGCCTCCACAGATTGCAAGGCCAGGAATGCTGGAGTCCAGCCTGACTTAACATTCTCTTCAGTAGGTACTGAAAATTACCGCATGGTGTGTCGTCCCGAGAACCAAGAGCACAGTGTGGAGAAAGATGGAGATTGGGAAGGAGGGAGAGAGAGAGAGAGAAAGCCAGACAGGCATTTCTGAGGGTTCTTCTCAAACATTGTACGTGCAGCAAAGAATATAAGCTAGGCCAATGGGAGGGTGGGAGAGGAGGGTGGCTTCTAAAAGAATAACAGTTTTATGCTTTTGAAACTGTCATACATTTATACAATGTATATTTATCCTTTCCCTCCTCACCGTCTCTTCTCAATTCCCCTGGTGCCCCTACCTCACCTTCCTCTAAACTTCACACCCTCTTTTTATTTTTGTTTTTAAGAACCCAGAGTCCAATTTGTGCTGCCAGTGTACAGATTAGTGTGAGGCCAGCCCCTGGGGCGTGAGCGACCTACCTGCACCTCTCAGGGATGGCTGTTATAGGGTGCTCGCTCGCGAGAACTCTTTAAGGGGATAAAGAGAACGGGAGTGGGGGTGGGGAGACTCAGGAGAAGCTGCCTAAAGGCTTAGCAAAGAGACCGACCGCTGTCAGCATCCTCCAGGGAGGAAGCCAGTGACTCTGTGAAATGAGGAAGATGGGCAGGTGTGGAGCATACTCTAGACATCTGAGTGACAAGATTGACTGATGGACAGGTGAGGTGCGTGCTGGGAAGGTGGAGGATATGACAAGGGGGTCAAGTTTCCTGGAGAACTGCAACGCGTAATTATTCTCCCCGTGTCCTTCCCAACAAAACCCACAACTCCCTACACAAACGTCCGAATCAAACATTCAGTCTGGACCTCGAATTTGCCATTGGAGTGAGTGTCGTGGTGTTCTGTCTGCACTCAGTGAGGATAATAGTTTTGGGTTTTTGAGGAAGAACACAAAGTACATTGTGATTTCAAAGGACCCAAGCAGTCGCAGTCTCCTAGCACCAGAGTCTTTAGCACGTGTCCCAAATGTCCTTGTCCGGTGCACAGAATTCTCTATTTACAATCCTGAATGGGGTCTGAATGGTCTTAGGCATGCCATGGGACCCACACCAAAGGATTGTACTGTTTTTCCTCCTGTAGACTCTGGTTTAAACCATGGCCACACTGCTGTCCTGGAGCAGGGTGCAGAGTAGCATTATGGGAGGTTTTATTGTTTTTCAGGCACATAGAAAATGGAAGGTAAAATTGCTCTTAGGAGCCAGAGGGGACACACAGGGAAATGAAGAAGAGCTAAGAACAGTGTTTGGCTGGGAGAGGCGGAGTCACAGTGAGTGAGTGAAACGGCTGTGTGCACTTGTCTTATGTATGTATGACTTCCATGTTCTACAGGAGGAGTTTCTTCCTGATGAATGGAATTAGTATGCATGGTGCACACACGTCAGTGACAAAATGAAGAACCACTGATGCAAGTGCAAGATATTAAAATATCTACCTCTGATAGTTGCTATTAATGTCTGAAGTGTCCCTGGTCCATCTCATGTGTGCATGGCTCCGAGTGTTCCTGTGGGCTTCTGTGATAAATTCATGCTTACATATTCTTCATACTTTCAGGTTTCTGAAATCAGAATGCATGTACTAGTTGTCTCAATGCGTATGCTCAAATATCAGGTCACTAGTGGATCTTACAAACCGCTGCCACCCAAAAGGAGGTGTATAGAGCTATAAAAATAGTTTCCCTTGTGTGCGTATAATTTGGTCTGTTGTGATCTCTGCTTAACATTGCATCATAAATGCTTGCACATGCTTTGAAACGGGTTCTGAGTGTGTGACTTTTCCAGAGCATGTAATATTCCAGTGTGGAGATCTCCCCCAAATGGACCGTGTCACAGTTCTCCATGCCTCTGATAACATTCCTGGGAGACCAGGGTTAAAAGGAGCAAAGGTTTATTTTTGGCTAGGGGTTTAAAAGGTTTGGGTCATGGCTGCTTAGCTCCATGTTTTGGGCCCCATGGTGGTGCAGGACACGATGCAGAAAGGTCAAGGAGGTGTGACTGCCTCCTGGTGGTCAGAAGCAAGAATCCTGTCTCTCAGGGACCCCTGCCTCCTGGCAGTTCTAACCAGCAAAGGCCGGGGACAAAGCCTTTCAAATGGACATTTGGCACCACTTAAGATTCAAACAATAACATGAACTCAGTTCTTCCCTTATTGAGAAACAACTTCTCAGACATGATATACCAAAGAAATATCCCACTCCCGTGTCAGGGGATAAATATTCAGCTTCATGTCACCTCTGAAAAAGGGCTTTCTGTGTGTGCAGGTGGGTTTGACAGGGTAGAGAGGGACACATACTTGTACAGTGGCCAGTATGGACTTCTCTTCTGGTTAAAATCGCAGGCCCTACTGTGGTTGCCTGCTGAGAGTGATCCCTTGGATTTCCAGCCAAGCCACCAGAAGGAAGAGATCCTGAGGTTTGACCTGGGCCCTTGGGAGGGACCAGATGTCCTGGGATTCACACTTGTGTCTCCAGATGAGCCCTGGTAGAGACTCCTGCCAGTTGGCACTGAGTCCCAGCTCCCCTCTCAGGAACTCTTGAAGCTAGGACACAGCTCTGTAGCCTGCACCATCATCCTTGAGTGGCCCTGCATTTTAGATCAAGTGCATCTTTCTGCTCTGACATGGAAAGTCACGATTTCCAGGAGACAGAACCTTGGCCAGATGCTGGGATTCCCATGATGCACCTCACTGAGAGCTGCAGGCAAGAGGCCAACCCAGTGGAATTTTCAACTCAGAACTGAAGGATGTTAGAGGTGGAGAGGGATTTGGAGGTCTGAGGGATGCCGTTTCTCTCTCTGCTTTGAATAAAATAAGCACTCCTCAAAGAGTCGTCATCGTACGATGGGTCTCCAAAAAAGCTGAGCGAGGCAGCTTAGAATGGAGGAAATCAAAGAGCTTTGTTGCTGGGAAGGAATGTCACCTGACCTGCACACATCTGCTCCTTGTAAACTGTGGGATTCAAATGACAGAGGAAGTAAAGATGGAGCAATGGCCGCCACCCACATACTCCAGAGCATTAGGGTTAGACCTGAAGGGTCCTCCACACTCACTGGACCGCTTTCCTCAGATAGTGTCACTCTTGTAGGGTAGGGCCGGCTGTGGAGTCTTTAGAAGGTCAGGATTGGCTAGGGTAGGCAGACCCTCTGGGTGGGCCTTTGAGGTTATCCCCAGTCACTGTTTCCTTCTCCACCATTTCTGCTCCCTGCCTCGCCATCCTGTGAGCCTCTGCACGCACTCCTGCTGCCACCACGAAGGGTACCGCAGCCTTCCCAGCATGAGGAGCTGAAGCACGGGAGATGAGGCACAGTAAATCTTTCCTCAAGTTACATCTGTCAGGTGATGGAGTCACAAGGACACAAAAGGAACTCATACACAGGCAGAGTCAAGCAGCCTCTTGAGGCACTCACTCATCCAGTTAACACAGTGTGACTTTCTGAAGGCCCCAGGAGCTGGGAACACATCTCTTCTCTCAGGCCTCACCAGAGAGTAACAGCCAAGTATCCCTGCCCTGTGGAACAGGAGAACGGAGAATTAAAAGTGTGTGTGTGTGTGTGTGTGTGTATGGGGGGGGGTCCACTGAGGTCCCTCACCTACAAACAGATTTGTAGATTCAAGGTTCTCCAGGCCAAACTGAGAAAAAGGAAGTGTTGAGGTAACCTTTCTTCACATTGTGTGAAAGCATATTTCTGTATTTTCAATTGTTAATTCTGCACCAGCAGGAAAAGCTGATTAACACAAACAAGTTCCCCAGAAGTATTTGCAGCACACAATTCCCTTCTCTACTGTCGCCCAAGTGTGCTATGCTAAACCACCTGATGGATGTTAATGAACTGCACCAGGGAGCCTTTACATATGATTTTGCTGCCTTGGATCTTATTTGCATGTTTTTGTTTTGTTTTAATTCAACATTTTAATAGGTTATACTTTTGTCTTGGCCTGTCCGGTGGGCTCGTTAGGGTAAATGTTGTGGAAGATGGATAACACTTTGAGATGCTGTAGAGGACCAACATGCCACCTCGTCCTCCTGAGGCAACACCCCTTCCTTCACCCAGCTCACACTCTCTCCCACTTCACACGTGTGGACTCATGGGGACCATGGGCGGGGCTCCAGGGTCCACATCTAAGGATGAAGCTGGGTAGGCCTTAATGTCAGTCCTCTCTAGTGTTTCTAGGTCTGCGGGCTACACCTGTTCTCTCTAAGGGAGTCCCTCCTTCCTTCCCACATTACACAGTCATCTGCAGAGACTTTGCCCTCTACCATGCCACGTAACAAGTGCATAATTTGTTGGTAGCGGCAATAACACTAACACAGTAGCTTATTTGCATATTAGCCTTACAAGGCCTGTCACCACCACAGCTCCTTCTAGCTTCACAGACACCTTAGGAGGTGTGAAGACAGGTATGATGCTCCTGTTGGAAGTGAGAAGTTTTAGGATCAGGAAATTCAGTGACAGGTTCAGGAAGACACCAGGACTAAATGGTCCAACCAGACCCCTGCATCCCTGGCCCCGATGCCAACCTGAACTCCTTTTGGTTCACCTTTCAGCCAAAGATGAGCTACCGTGTGCAGGACATGAAGGGAAGGGGCGGGAGGGGGGTGGCACAGGAAAGGCGCTTCAGGCTGATGAAAGAAACCCGGGTACATGGAGACCCAGGGAAGTTAGGGATGCAAGGCCAGAGATCCTGAAAGTTCCCTGGCTCTGTCCTTCACTGTGTCTGGTCCCACCTCATCTGGGGACAGTGAGCTGCAGAGGTGGCAGACTGACTGATGCCATTTCAAGTTGCTGCTAAGCTGGGAGAGGTCGGGGCTGTTTTGAGTGACAGGTGTAGAATATAGCTGATTGAGTGACGGACTGACTCAACCAAAAATAAACTCCGTTATGTTTGGGAAATCCTCCCAAACACAAACGGTGTGGATATCGGTTTGCGGGACCACTTGTGGGAGAAAGAGCGGCGTTCAGGTCTACGGTACACGGCGTGTGACATGCGGCTCTGCCAGGAAAAGCTGTTAGCAGCATGGTTCCACCGATAGAGGTAGTGGCTTCATCAGAAGGAGGTGGTGATCTTCATTTAGTCTGCATATATCCACGGAAGCGGAATTACCGAGTCAGTGATTAAGGGTGCTTTTTATAATTCCCAGTATGCGTTACCAGAATAATTGAAAGCTGACGTATATCCATCTTCCAGCCCATCACAAAGAGTGTTTCCTTCTCTTCCCTCACACCAACACTAAATATTGCCCAACCCACAGAAGTAAATAAAAATGTGTTCTATTTCAGTGTCCACTTGTTTATTATCAGTGACAACAAATCTCTTGCTGCGTGTCTTTTGTGAATATGGGCTCACATTTTTTCCAAGGTTTGGTTTGGCTTGGTTTTTTATTTATTTATTTATTTTGGTATGCTTACATATGATTTAAATAAGAGCCTTACCTTACTGACATTGGGCATTTGCTGTGGGGATTCCCAGGAGATATGATGCTCCGCTGCCTCTCTTTCTCCTTCTCTGGCTCCCGACTCCTGAGTGGATGCCTGGGTCTCCGCTCACATGCAGCGTCCCGTGAAATTCCTGAGAGTCTTCCAGACCATGTGCTCGAGACACTCCAGTCCCACGGCAGACACGCTGCGGCTCCTTCTTCCCTGCCTTCGCCACCATCTGTGCACGGCTCTGTCCTGATGCCCAGAGCTGAGGCTGTGGGGTGGGGGACATGCCCATAAGGGCAGAGGACTGCATGAATAAACGCCGCACTTCAGAAAGGGACAATGAAATCCCCCTTCTTTGTTCTGGGGGGAAGATGGGGACTTGGTGTTTGCTGAAGATGGCTGTTCCTAGACACACCTCTAAATCAAGCCAGAATTCTATAATTTTATAGTAGAGGGGGTAACAGAACAAAAGAGAGGTATCCTCGTGACAGAGTTCCCTTCCGGTGACAGACATCCCTCACCTGTCATACCTGTCAGTGGGGACAGACAACCAACCTGCTTTCCCCCACCTCTTTGTCTGGACCCCTCAGGGCACATTTGGGGTGCTTCATGTCTCTGACACTCCTCAGTTACCTGCAGGGTGGTCTTAGTGTATGTACCCTGGAGACCAATGACCTTCCTGGGGAGAAGATCTTGAGCCACTTGCCAGGGAATTAGCGACGACTACAATTTCTCGAACCTCAGAGCCTGCAGACAGCAGACAGGAAGGGTCTCTCAGTTCCCAGCCAACTCTCTGTAGCCTGCCAGGCCAGGGTTTGGCTCAGGGCCAAAGGCAGCCACCACCTGTTTTTGTTGTTGTTTGCTTTTTTTGCATAAAAATGACTTGGCTGTCTACCATCTCTTTGTTTATGTAACATCCAAGCTGAGATCTCGATGTGGGGAGACACTGCACCACAGAGGGTGTGGCCCGACACTCCTGACACAGTCACTACCTGCTTCATGGTAGGAGAGTGATGTGAATGGCACTGCTCTGGAACGATGCCTGCAAAGGCTACTATAGCATTCTTCACACTATGACAAAGAAGAGATGATGACCAGGCACAGCATTTCTGGACAAAGGAATGGATTCTGAGTAGACATGCCATATGCCAAGGATAGACTTCCCTATCCTCTGAGACCTGGGTTCTTTCCTGGTGATAAGCTTTTGGCTTCTGTGAAATAATGAGGATGGTAGGCTTATAGGTGGGTGCGTGTAAATGTGTGTGTGTGTGTTTTCACATGTGTGCCTGCACATGTGTTTTGACACAAGCCTGTAGAAGCAGGGAAGCAGGAAAAAAACCCTGAAGTGCCATTCCTCAGGCATGGGTTCTCTTTCCTTGGGGTCTGTTTGCTCTTCCGGACACTGCCTCTTCAGAGCGTGGATACCAAGTGCTTGCCACCACACTTGGCTCTTTGAAATATGCTTTCTAGAGTTGAGCTTTTTAAAAAAGTAACTCTTTTGTGGCTACATTTTATTCACCTAGGGAGTGGGCTTGTGTATTGTTTGAGTTTTGTTACATTTACTTGCTTAGTTACTGACTGACTGACTGACTTTGAGGGGGCCACGAGTGAGACACCGAGCATGTGGAGGTCAGACAGCAAATTGACGGAACTGGTTCTCTCCTTCCGCCATGCTGGCCCAGGAGATTGACTTAGGTTGTTTGACTTGGTAGGAAGCAGGTTCTCTCCCTCCACCACGCTGGCCTGGGAGATTGAGCTTAGGTTGTTTGACTTGGTAGGAAACTCCTCTACCCACTAATCCATCTTGATGAGAATAAACTAATAAAAAAAAACCACATATTCTTAACTGGAGCCAGAAGGATGGCTCGGTAAATGCCCTTACTACTGATGACCTAATGATGATTCTAGAACCTGCATGAAGGTGGAGGAGGAAAATAGACACTAGGAAAGTTATTCTCTGACCTCCTCATATGTGTTGTGGCATGGATGCACACACACACACACACACACACACACAGACAACTCCAAAATAGTCTCAACTGGATAAAAAGTTGTCCCCAAATATCTGAAAAACTTCATTCACTGGCAGGTTCTCCCAGTCAGGAGGCACTAATGTCCCACTTTGGATACTTCGTTAGAAGGTTTCACGGTGTCCATGTCTGTTCTTCTCAGCACTTGACAGGGTTTGAGAGCACCCCGCTCCCACCTCGCCCTTTCTGATTGGGAGTATGGCTATAGACCCTTTGGGAGGTAGGGCCTGCCTGGCAGGAGTAGTCCCCTGGAGATGGGCCTTTGAAGCTTACAGCCCTCTATCTACCCTGGGCTCCGTTCAGTGTTCTCCATTTCTTGGTCTACCATGCTGTAAGGAAACTTCACATACTCTAACCGCCTTCCTCACTAAGATGGAGTGAAAGCTTCTGAAAGGGTAAGCCAGAATCAATCTGTTCTTCTCCGGGTTATTTCTGTGAGGTATTAGTCACTGGGACAGAAGAGTAAATAATGCATCACCCATAATCTTTGTGTTTGAATGAGGACGGTGTGGGTAGTTAGGTGGGTGTGCACAGTGAATGTGCTCCTGTGCGTATCTGAGAGAGTATGGGCTAGTGCTTGCCACAGAGCACACATGGGACACAGAGGACAACCTCGAGTGTCCTCTGTCACCCTCCCCTGTTTGAGACAGGGTCTCCTGTTGCCTGCTCTGTACACCAGGCTAACTGGCCTGTTGGTTTCAAGGGACTCTTCTGTCTGCACTTCCCTCTAGCGCTCGGCACACTGGGATTGCAGACGCATGCTGATGTGCCTGAGTTCCGGGGATCTGAACTGGCTCGGGTCCTCATACTTGGGCCAATTATTTAATCCTCTGAGCCATCTCCTTGGTCCTTGGAACCATATAGTTTTTTAACCAGCAACATTTTCACATTCTTGTTCATTCATTCATTCACTTTCCTGCTAAGCACTAGAGACCATGTGTTACCTAGAGGACCTCAGACTCTCTGATCAGGAGATTGACTTCACTCTCAAAACCTCCTGAGGAGCCCTAAAGAGCCTCTGCTCATTTTGATAGCTCTTCATGAGAAAACCAATGCACAGTCAGAATTATTAAGACACATTGACTTAACAGTGTATCTAGTGCACAACCCACTATGTGTTAGCATACATATTCTTCATTCAAAATAACTGCTTTTCATAATAGACAGCAAGGAGTAGCGAGAGGGGTGCCCTGATGCTTTTGCAGTTATCTGGGTCAGTGGGAGACGGCTGCATTTGTCTATCTGCCCTTCCTTCTGAGTCTCTTGAAGTTTAGAAAGAACGCTTTGCCTTGCTCAGATTCAAGCCTTGTCTTTCTAGACCCCCTGTGGATCTTCTGCTCTGATATTACACCAAAACACTGCAAGCAGAACCGAGGCCCCGGCAGCACACGTGCAGCACCTGATCGAATCAACACCAGGGTTCCATCTGGCAGTCTAGGCGCACTCTGACCTGTGCACAACATTGGATTAAGATGCAGCGGTTGCTCACTGGCCACACACACCTTTCACAAGACTGACACATTTAATTACTAGATACCAAACCATCACATTCAATTCTTCCACCAGTGAGGATACCAGGACACCCGTTAAGTATTGGAAGGTGCCCAAATTCACACACACGCGGTGTGAGGTGTCCAGATTCCCACTTCATGGAGTTCTCTGCAGTTTAGTGTTGTTGGCGATGTTGCCCATTGTTGCAGTGGAAGGGACAGGCTCCACCCATTCCCCTTTGAGTGACTGTCTCCAGATACCACATCGGCATAGGCTCACTTCGATGTCACTCTGGCTTTTGAATGGATGGATAGCCAATGAAAACGCTGATTGTTTCAATCGGACACTTGAGACAACCACTGCTCTGCAGGAAAGCCCAGAAAGGCTTTATCTAAATTCCCTCTCAACATGTCACACCACATAGTAAAAAAGATTTGTGCTCCAGGGTGCTGATTAGACCGATAATTTGTTCTGCTCATCAAGGATGCATCTTATACACGGTGGGCACAGCAGGGCACAGTGACTGCAGGTACAGGCAGTGGCTGACATTTCCAGTACTGGTCAAGCACCATTGTTGCGTTTGTGCCGTGAGAACAAATGGCACATCTTGCCTTGGCGACATGATGTGAGTCATTTGACCTCATGGACTCTTGGAAGGGCTCATGACTACACTTTGGGATCTTCTGTCTTTGTGAAAGATATACATGGACAACTCTCCCCCCTGCAGTTATTTGCCATCCAATACTGAAAGTTTGACAGTGAACATCCATGTCAGAACAAAGCAAATGCTACCACTCTTTTGTTGCAGGGAAGCATGTATAACATGAGATGCGCCGTTCCAACCATGAAGGCCTTAGGTGCAATCACAGAACTGTGAAACCACCTCCTCCCTCCATCTCCTGCCGTCATCATCTTCCCAAAGAGAAACTCTGAACCCATGAAGCGGCGCTGACTGCTCATCCCTGTAGCCCAGGGACCTTGTGCCATCCCCTCCATCTCTGTGACTGACTGACTGGCCCGTTAAATCAGGACCAAATTGTGACTGGCTAGCTGGGTTTGTTTCACTTAGCATAAAGTTTTCAAGGTTCACCCAGGTGACAGATAGTGGTAAGGTTTCCTTCCTTTTATGGCTGACTAATATTCCATCATGTGTCTATATATTATATCATATCCTTCCATCCATCATGGATATCTGGGTTATTTATATTATTTGGCTATTATGCATTAAAATTTTTTATCACGGTGGTCATCATCATCATCATCATTGTAAAGCCTTGTCCAGCCTTCCAATCGATTCCTAATTATTGTCTCTTTGCCTGGCAGTGCATCACTAGATGCTCTCGGGGCCTTCTCCTCCAGCATACCTCACTCCCAGCCCACGTGAAGAACACTCCCAAGCCACTGTCAAGAACATCTGTCTGAAGTACGCTCACCTCTCAGGCCCAATGCCCCTGTCTCCTTGCACCCTTCCCACGCTGTCTGCATTCTCACCACCCCACCATGGACTCAGCCAACAGCTGCTCCATTTGTTCCATTCCAACAGCTCTCCATTGATCCGCTGTTTCTACCACTGAGAGTGCTGAGCACGGCCGCACCCTGGCCCGTTAAATCCGTGCTTGCATGTGTTCACGTTGGCAGTTCAGCTCGATAAAGACAGAGAGGTCTGCACGCCACGCATAGGTGTCTGGGAGAGGTTTCCCAAAGCTTGGGGATCTCATTAGACCACTGTGGATGCCACGCTCTCCCTACACCATCTTTATCAATCATTTAGAAATTTTATTATGGGATACAGTGTTTCACCCAGCCTTCTGGCTGTTACGCTACAGCATCCAATAAATTGAGCCTTGAACAAGTGGGTAAATTGGACCTTCATCGCAGAGAGCTTGCTGCGTGTTCTGCGAGACAGAAGAAGACAAATTTCACTGTGCGCCTGCTTCTCGGCGAGCTCCGGGAAAGCAGCCTACAGCAGGCAGCCTGACGCTGTGCACCCTCTGCCGCTCTCTGATCTGCACCCTTGCAGGCTCAGTAGGCAGAGCTCTGCACACCCATGCATGGTGAGGAACAGGAGTGTGAGACACAGTGAGATAGTAAACGTGAAACGGCCTGCCTTGAGGGGCCCAGGTCTCTGCTGGTGACCTCTTACTGTACACAGAGCTGCAGTGTCTGGTTTGGAGAAGGAATTCTCTAAGAGGACATTTGTAGAGCCGTATAATCTTACTCATTTATAAATAAGGCCAAGAGAGGTTAGGTCTCTGGGTCAAAGCCACACAGCTCACAAATTCATTTGCAGATGAATTCCATGTCTCTGGACATTAACTCTAGTGGTTTTTCTTGTTGTGAAAAATAGGTGACAATCAGACCTTGCCTTAGATGACAAAATAACACAATATGTTCACTGATCCCGTTTTAGACAATTACCTGCTACTACCAACAAGGGGGACCCAAAAGAATGAAACATCTCCTGGGTGTGTGATATTCATACACTGTGGCATTTAATGCTAAGATCACAAAGCAGGGCTAGAAAGGTTATGAAACCGTACATGTGTGGGTTGTGCATATAGATGTACATGTGGCACTAAAGCAGGAGGAAGTGTTGGACCTGGAGAGACTGCTCAGTGGTCACTCTTGCCGAGAACCTGGGTTTGGTTCTCAGCACCTCCATGGTGGCTTACCACTAGCTGCAACTCCAGTTTCAAGAGATCTCATGCCTTCTTCCAGCCTCTGCTGACACAAGGCATGCACATGATGTATGAAATACATACCCTCAGGCAGACACTCACATACACAAAATAAAAATAAACAAGTCTTTGGAAAATAAACCCAGGAGAGTGTTTGGTGGAGTGGAGGTGGCGGTGTGGGGGAGGAGCAGGAGGGTAGTGGGGGGAACGTGACCAAGGTGCAGTCATGTGTCCCTGAAAATGTCTTTGTAGAGCCCATTGTCTTGTATGCTAAAAAAAATTTTTTTAAAGAAAGGTCACGACATCACAGAACTAGTTAGCAAGAAAACCAGGAACCCATCCAAAGAAGGCCTGCTTGATTTCAAAATTCCCATTCTGTCTGCCACATCCTGGAGTTAATCTGATGATCTTGGTCCACTGAATCAGGAAAGGCCATTTGGCCCAGTACATTGACCTCGGACTTCAGGTCAAGAGCTCAGCAATCCTTCTTGAGTAGTGTTATGAAACCCTGAGTATAACTTAGTGTGTGTTCCCAGAAGAACAGGTTCAAACTCAATGAGGAATGGAAATAAATTTATGACTCACAGATCAATACACAGATCCAGTGTATAAGTGGAGAATCCACCTGCCGAGGGAGAGATATTTCCAAAGCTTTTATACCTGTGGTGGCACTGGGACCCCCACTGCACTCTTCCAGTTCTGGCAGAGTTGCATTCTGTCCCTCCCCTTCGGTTTGCACTGTCACCTGAGAAGAAGTAACACAAGGCTAGAGGAAGGATTTCAAGAGCTGCTCATTTGGAACTGGGCTGGCCGGGTATCCTTAGTGGACCTGTGCCTAACTGGTCTCAGAAAACAGAACATGAAGGAGACAGCTTAGGAACAGAGCATCGATTGGAGTTTTACCAAAACTTCTAGAGGTTTCTATTTAAGGGTGAGAAAAGGTTGGGGATACGCCTGTTGGGTCTGAAAGGCCAGTCCTGGATCTCCCTATCTCTCAGGTTTATAATTTCACCTTGTTTCTCCAGCCGTTCTGATGCAATGGCCACTACAGCAGAAAGAACTCTTGACAGAAGAAAGGCAGGTCTGTCTCCCAGGGAACAATCGCTCTGTTGTCTGAGAAATGCCACCCAGTACAACAGGTGATATGCCAATACGCAGGCCCACTCCACCGGTCTGAGTTCTTATTTGTGTTCTTTGGTCAGTGTCAAGTTTGTCCTGCTGGCCAAGAGGCAGATTTTTACTTGTCTTGTAAGGAAGAAGGAAGAAGGCTTCGGGGACAAGGTCATGGGTCCTCTAGTGCCATTTGCGGCACATTTACAGGTTTTCCTGCTTATCCATGCTCCTCTGCAGACTTGATCAAGTAAGAGACGTGGGGAAGGGAGGATGGCCAGAGGGCTCAGAAGGCAGAGGGAAAGCCAAAGTGAAAGAATACCCAAGCCCCTCATGGTGGACGCCATACCTGGCTACCAAATACTCAAGACCCCCAAGGAACCCAGCCCCTCACACACTAAGTCCAATTATGACCATGGCTTTGCCTCTCAGGCGGTGTTTCTAGTGTTAATAGACATTTGTCATATCTAAGGAGCTGAAGCTCGAGGAGAGGCCAGGGATGAAGATAGGAACCTACAATGCCCAGGACAGAGGCTCTTTCTGAATGTTAATAGTGCCAACGCCAAAGAACTCTACAAGAAGAACACAGGCAACCTCGGGCATCAGGTATGAGTCTTGCTCACTGGTCATCTGCACAGGTCACAGGGAGTGCTCTCAGCAAAGGACCACCCTGCACAAACTGCCAGTAGTGTCAGGTTGGGGCTCCTCTGGTGGAAGGTGTGAGGTCCCATTCTGCTTTTCTCTGGTAACTGACTGTGAATAAGGGAAGCCTAGGAGAAGAAAGGGTTTATTTGAGTTTGCAGTTCAGGTCACGGCCTATCACCAGGGGAAGTCAGGCAGAACCTTGGAATAGAAACCATGGAAGTGCACTGCTTGCCACCTTGCCCTTCAGCCCATGATTAGCTAGGTTTTTTGTTTTGTTTTGTTTTGTTTTTTGTTTTTCTTCCCCTAAAGCCCAGAAATATCTTCCCAGAGATATGATAATGTTCCCAGTGGACTGGGCCCTCCTATGTCAATTAACAATCCAGACAATCCCCCGCAGACATCCCTACAGGACAGTCTGCCTGATCTGGGCAGTCTGTCAATCACAACTCCCTTCTCAGGCAACTCTAGGCTGTATCAAATTGGCAATTAAGGGATAGAACCCTAATTCACAGAAGCCAGACATGGTCAATTGTGGTACAAGAGGAAAAAAAGATTTAAGACCTGCCTTTCCAATCTCAGAAAGGGCAGAGGCAGGCCGCCCAGCATGGGCATGCAGGACCCCAGGGGTTGTCTCTCCACACACCACCACGGGATCCCTCAGAGTCTACCTTTTACCATTAACAAGGGCATATTAATTCCCAGAAGACAGCATCCAATTGCTTAGCTAGGTCTAAGGGCTGGGCAAGGTCACAGAACTTCCAGGTCTCAGAATCAATGTATGCCCCACCTCCATTATCAAATGCTGTGATTGGCTCTGTGAGACAAGGCTTGGGTTCTGTGTCCTATGGCTCCAGTCAGAGGAGCCACACAGGGCAGTTTGTCCCCTAATGCTTGGGTGTACTGAAGTAGAATTCACTAGAATCAACCTTGCAAAAAAGAACGGGTAGGTGTGTCCCCATTTCTTACTTTGCAGATTAACTTGACGAACATTACATCATGCATACACGCCCTGATACGGGGACACTCAGAGCAAGCCCCTGGGAAGAGATGCCGAGGGCCTAGTAAAGCCGAGAGCAGCTGGGGGCAGAGAAAAAGAAAGAGCAGAGTGTTGAGGGAAGGTACCAAAGGGGGTCAGGTCAGTGGGAAAGAGAAGAGTGCGTCAATGAAGGCTGGGGTTCTACCTGGGCTGTGGTGATCTGCTTGACTTACCCTTTAGCCAGAGAGGAGTTATTCAGGCTAGGAGAATCCACAGGATCTATGCTATCGCTCCCAACAATGTATACTTGGGGGTCTATGAGCAGCAATCGGGGTGGGCCTTGTCCATTACCACCCTGCATGTTATCAGTGTGAGAACTGGGTTCTCAGCAACCCATCCCACAGCCGGATGAGAGGCCACTGCAATGCTGGCAGAAGGGTCCCTGCAGCTGTGCCTTTTATTTGTTTTGTGACTGAGAAACAAGTCTGTAGTGGGTGCGTGGGGATCCATTGCACTGGCCACAGGGCAATTATTTATTATGAGTCTTGAATGCTTGCCTGATTGTATAAGGTTTTATTGTGGTTTTACACAGAGCACAAGAACGCAGACAGGATCATTTCCATAGCTGAGGGGAAAAGAGAGTTTTGGGGGTTCAGTGTGCAAGCTCCAGGCTCACCCCTGGCCAGAGAGGTTCATGACAAAGTGAGATGCTAGTGAGTGTACCACAAATCGCTTCACACCCCTTTGTGCTCAGCCATCCATGGGGAGAGCCAGAGAAAAGAACTTCCACTTCCTCCCAACAATGGTGCTATTTCCTCTGTTAATAGACCAGAGAGAAGGGTGTTGTGGGTTTCCAAACTGCAGTCCCAGACAGATAGAGCTGGGAGCAGAAGGCTGGGGCCTTGCTCTGAGCAACCGTGCTTCTTAACTTTGCTTTGTCTGTTTATTTATCCACCTTAGTTTTCTTTCTCCTCTTCTCTCAACCCCACCTTCTTTTTCCTTCTTTAGCTTTCTCTTCCCATCCTCTGACATCTTTTCTTTCACCTGCATCTTCTTTATAATTTTCTTACCCTTTCCCTTTCTGTCATCAGCAGCCTCGTCTTCTGCATGCTTCTTTTAAAGGTTTATGTTTTATTTTTATTTTATGTACCTGCCCCTTTGTATGTACTTACGTGTCTACATCTATGTGTGTACCATGTTCCTGCAGTTCCCATCACAGCCAGAAGAGGGCACCAGATCCACTGGAACTGGAGTCACAGTTTGTGAACCACCATGTGGGTACTGAGAACTAAACCAGGGTCCTCTCTGCAAGAGCAGCCAGTGCTCTTTACCACTGAGCCATCTTTCAAGCCTCTTCTACATCTTAATCAATCTTCCCTCTCCTCTTTCTCTCTTCTTCCTTCTTCAATCCCACTATTACTGACAGAAAGCAATGTGACAAGGAACACACTTACTGATGCTTTTTCAATCAGCCTCCACAAAATCCCATTGCTTCTAGAGTACAGAGAAAAAGTCCAGACTTCAGAGAGGTTTAGTGACTCATCCAGGGTCACACAGAGAGCAAGTGATGGATCCCAGCCTTGAACACAGGTAGGAGTAGCACACAGCATTCCTAGTCTCGGAGCTGAGCTCTCACACCCCACCTTGACCTGCTTCTTTTTGGAGACCTCTTGTCCTGTCAGGCAAGATCAGAGATCACACAATTCTTCACACTGGCTGTTTGGTCTCCGTGGAAAGTATGGAAACCCAGGGACTTCCTCTAGCTCTAAGGTTGCTTTATGGATGAACTAACGGGGGCATACCTGCTCCAACATTATGAACTGGAAAATAGAAACCCAGACATGTCCTTGACTGAGATGTTCAGTGACTTCCTGCTAAATGAGACACATAAGATGTCATTATGTTTGTCATACCGTATCTCTGATGCCAGAGTCACAAATTCCTTGCGGGCAAGCCTATGCATATATGTTAACACATTTCTTTGGAATGTGTAGTCAGGGTTGAATATACATACATACATACATACATACATACATACATACATACATACATGTGAATGACCGACCTGGAGGCACTTGGGCAATCTAATGAAATAATGTCTGTGAATGCGCCATCACCCTCACTGGCACCTGGGCCCCTCTGTGTCTCAGGCAGAGGCAACACATAAACAAGGCTCTTTCTCTTACTGCCCCACCCCAATGGCCAGCATTCAGATTTCTGCCCTTCTGATAGGAAACCATTAGCATCTCAGCTTGATCTAAATTTGCATTTATCTTCCTAGGAATTAGCTTCAGCCGGTGCACCTGGTTAACGACATTTGCATGTGCTTCCACAGGGCACTCCTGGGCAGGGCGTCCAGTCCCTGGGCCCTCCCTCTGCGCACTAGAGTGTGTGGGCAGGAGAGACGGCAACAACACAAGTTTCAATTGCTCCTTCCCAGCCTGGGATTTATCTCATTGCTCTTGCTGGCTTTTGTTGCTTTGTTTTGTTTGTTTGTTGAGACAGAATCTCACTCCGTAGCCCAGGCTGCTCCCACACTCCCTGTCCTCATGCTTAGCCCAGGCTGCTCCCACACTCCCCGTCCTCATGCACCTGCCTTCCTCCCATGTGGCAAGGCCGTGGGTAGGAGCCACCATACACGGCCTGTTACTTTTTAACTTTATGACATAACTCATGAAAACGAAGATAAAGAGAAGCCATGCCATATGTCCTGGGAGACATTTGGGGCGAGGGTGGGGTTCTGCAGGTGTCCTATGACGAGGAGTCACCGAGTGCCCGTTTGGATGCCAAAAGAAACACAGAAGTATAGGGGTGAAGAGGTGAAAACGTTAAGGGCACACACAGTAAGTCACCTGTGGCACTGCTGAGCAGTGACTTTGCACAGACAGGACACGGCACAGATGTCGACATGCACACGAAGCTGAATGAGAGGGTTTCACACAAAGCTGTGGAGTGTGAGACACGCCTTCCCCTTCCATCTGCTTGACTGGGGCTCTGACCTGAGACATCAGTTAGGGGTTCCTCCCAGAGGAAAGCCTGAGGTATGCTGGAGCCAGGTTCACGTCTCCGTCAGTTGCTGATGGATCCCAGTGTCTCCATGTAGTCCAGATGCCAGGGTGTGAAGGCCAAGGGGAGGGGCTTCCCGACTGCTGAGTCAGTACCCAGGACAGTACCTGGTCCACAGGTCTGGGTTCAATAAATAGATATGGGCTATAAATACAGCCATGGACTCCAATTCACTTTATAACTCTCCCTAAAGTGCAGGTTTCAGATCTGTTAACAAGTGAGCCTCTGACCTACCCCAGGTGGGCCTCAGAGACACAAAAATAAGAGGGAAATCTTTGCCCTTCTCCAGTCCGGCCGAGGCAAATATGTACCACAGGAATAAGAACCACATCTGAAATGTGATGGCTCGTGGGGGCATTCTTTCTAGTTGCATATCCTTCCATCTCTGTCTTTCTAGATGTACCAGAGCTCCAAGACCAGGAGGGAAAAGTGTCTCCGGTATCAAAGAACACCTTACTTACCCCACTAACATCTCAAGACACTATCCTTATTTCCATGGGGATCCCTGAGGTGGTCCAGGCCCCCAGGAAATTCTCAGCAAGGGTGGTAGTCTCCATCATGGTGGTCCCAGACCCCTCTCACCCACCCTGGCCCGAAGACACATGATCTGGGCTGTTTATGGGGTGTGGGCTCTGACGTGTGGGTGGCGGGCTCCTGAGCCACTGGGCAGTAAAGTTTCAGACACAGGCCTGTTCCCAGCTGCAGCTGCCACATCAAAAGACCAAACGCCTGCAAACTTTGCCTTAATTAAAAAGTTACGGTAATCCTCAGGATGGGGGCCAGCCAGACCCCCTGGAGACAACCGTTCTCTGTGGCCACAAACCAGGTCCCTCCACCCACCCTAGGCCCTAGTAAAAGCAGCGGACACTGTGGGCGCCACAGGTTCCTGTGAAATGGGAATGGACTTGCCCCCAGGCTCTTGGGCTTCCTTGGCTTGCTTAGGAGGGATCTATAGCCAAGCCTCTGCACAGAGCTCCGGCTTCCGGCTTCCGGGGCTAATCTCCCTTCCCCACACATCCATGCATTCTTTAGGGTCTTTCCCAGTTTTTCCTTTCCGAAGCCTTAAGTCCCCCAGGCCCACCGTAGAGAGCCACGGAGTGTGCATACCCAAAGACTTTCCATTCCCCACCTGCAGGCAGCCTGGTTGCTGATTTTTTTTTTTCATTGTGTGGATGGGCCAGTGGAGAACTGGCATCCAGGACAGGCTTGCCCACAGCCATCAACTCAAGGACCAATGCCAGAAGCTATCCACATCCCCTGAATGAGCTCACAGATGTGTGTTACAGAGAGAAATACTCACCAAGCCAGAGCTATCCCGCTCATATGAGGGTTCTGGAAAGTGTGGAGGGGCAGAGGGCTGGCTGTGAGTAAAACATTCACAGGGCTAAAAGTTGGGCTCCTAACTCAAGGCGGCCTAGAACTCACTCAGCACTCTCCTTTCTCAGCCACCAGGGTGCAGAGGTTTTAGGCATGCACCCTGACCTGCTTTGAAATGCATCTGTTCCTAGCTGCAGCAAGGAAAAGCTTATGTCAATGGTTTTCAACCTGTGGGTCAAGACCTCTTGGCAGGATCAAAAGACCCTGTCACAGGGGTCACTTAAGACTCCTGGAAAACACAGAGACTTACATTATGATTTGTAACAAGAGCAAAATTACAGTTATGAAGTAGCAACAAAATAACTTTATGGTTGGGGGTCTGAGAAACTGTTTTAAAGGTTTATAAGGTAGGAAGATTGGGGACCACTGTTTTGGGTGGTGATCCATAACTTCTGCCCAGTGGCTAGCGTTGATTTATTTGTGTTAAGTTAGAGATTCTTTTCTGTAGCATGACAACCTTAATTAACCAAAAATATATTAAAATAGCCAGGGAAACCTTGGGGTTACTAACTGGCCTCTTCTTCAAGGACCCGCATACACACAAGCCAGGGTAGATGGGGGAAGATTTCAACTGTCACTTAAGAGAGCCATTTACACACTTGAAGGTGCGTGTGCCTGCTTCCTGATGTGGCCTCATACCTGTTCTGCAGCTTCTTGTGTGTCCAGAGGGAGGGCTAATGTCACAAGGACAGTAGGGAAAAACCAGGAGTGTTAGAAGGACACACCTCCCAGAATTTCGGGATCCTGCAATCCCTCTTCTCCTTACACTGCCTGCTTTCCCTCTGATGAATCTTCCAAAGCTCTTCTCTTTGTCAGTGTTTGTTTTTTAAAAGGCTTCATAGTATGGACCAGTAAGCTAGATAAACAAGGCAAGGTGTCAACTCCACTCAAGTCTTGGTTGGACATCTTTGCTTGGTATAGGAACAATAAATACATCTGTACACAGCAGACCATCCCCCCACTACTCACAGAGAGATACACATAGACATATACATGCAGACACAGATGTACACACACACACACACACAAACAGACACACATAGACATAAACACACACACACACAGGATACCATCTCATTCTATTCTTTCTGTGATAATCCAGCAGGATAGATATATTGATTCCCATTTAACAAAACAAGAAAACCAGGCCTCAGAAGACTCAAGCAAACTCCCAGAGCCCTGCAGCCAGTGAGCACCAGAATTGGGGTACACATCTACAGTTTGCTTCCAAGGCCACCCCTCTTGCTCTCACCCACTGCTTCCTCCCTGCAACTTGGAAACTTATACTCCAGGTCTTACCATGTGCAGCTAGGATCCCGGCAAGGGTGCTAGAATCCAAGGCCAAGGTGGTCAGCACCCGTGCGTCCTCCACTGTGAGAAAGTGAGGTTCTCATGGTGGTGATAACAGGGTGCCTGAGCCTGACTTACTGGGATTAAAGAAATATCAGACCAAAGCATATCATTCTATCTGCAATGACCTTCATCGCGGCCAGAGGAAGATGCTAGAAAACACTTATTTCTGTAACCAACTCTCTACCACTTCAGTCCTCTTCTCTGTCTGGGGACTGGGCCTGGGCATCAAGCTCAGCACAGTTAATTTCCTCAAATGCCACTCGTTAGGAAAAAAGCAGAGAAAGGCAGTCATTTCCTCCCTGGTTCCTGTCGCAGGTGATTGGATCGCAGGAGTGTATGAGGGAGAATCGAGCTTGTTTCTGGGACAATGGAATTAAGGAAGGGGCTCTGATTTATTCCTAAAAACATGGCGGTGCTGTGTTCCTTCTCCCGATGCAGGAACCCAGTGGAAGAGCGACTGGCTAAGGAAGGGAGAATTAAAAACAAAGTCACCAATCATTGGATTATAGGAGCGCGTGCACGTGAATGTGCACGTGCTTGATTGTGCTCTGGAGTCTGTAGAGAGGAGGGCCATTTAAAAAAATAAAAAGGCGCTGGCTTCAGCAGGATTTCTGTAAGGGAGGAGGGGCTCTGGCAGCTGGGAAGGAGAGGGAATACGGCTGATGCCCACACCTGGGCAAGGTCTCAGACCTTCCATGCCCACTCGCATGTATTGCCTTTCCACTCATGTTCTGGGTACACCAGGCTCCCAGCCACTCCTCAGAGAGAGTGCTCATTCTACAAGACTGCATGCTGTCCCCACCCCTAGCTCTGTCCAGTGCACCTGCAGCCTGATGCTTTCCCACCCCCACATCTGCCATGCTAACCCCATCCCTTGGGGTCCCTTCCTGTGTCTCACTTGTAGGACACCATGCAGCACTGGTGTGCCTCTTCTGGAAGGCTTTCCGAGGTACCCGGCTTTGGCTGGCAGCCCCTCCTCCATTCTCCATGGCCCATATATCTACCTCAGTGCAGTCACCAGGATCCAGTGATAGGCCTGCCTCCTTTCTAAGCTCAGAGCCCCAGGAGAACAGAGCAGAGGACCCAAACACACACACACACACATACACACACAAACAGACAGACAATATCTCTCTCTCTCTCTCTCTCTCTCTCTCTCTCTCTCACACACACACACACACACACACACACACACACTGGATCTCACATAATGTTTATCTCACAGTCAGCACCCAAGGCATACAAGACTATATGGTGCATGCATCATATAGCAGTGGCCTCTAATATAGAGGTGACACAACTGGGGATAACAGGGACTAGGGAGTGTGACCTTGGTCATTGGTGAATGAGGGTACCCAGTCTAAAGGTCCATTTGGGCTATTCTTGGCTCTCTAGTTGTATGTCTGCTGTAAAACAGAGACAGGGTGCACTTAAGGCTGGGCCTCCAGTGTTGGGGCTTCCTGTCTTTGAAGCAAAGCTGTCTTAGGTCTAAGGTACTACAGGAGGCCAATGTCTGATTGTGTCTGTATTGGAACAAGTGTAGGGGGTTGGGAATCTAAGTCTGCACTGTTTATGATCTTGAGGACTTGAAAGTGAAAGTACTGGCCCGGGTCAGAATAGGCCCCAGACAGAAGCTATGAATTCCCTCCAGCTATAACAATAGGCTACATTGTCTTCCTACCCAAACACCTACCCTTTACTCATAATGAGGAGCCCACTCATAAGGAGGAAACTATGAAAAGAGGAAACAGAGAAAAGAAGACAGCGTTTCAGAGGGAATGGGATAGGAAGAGCCACCTGTGGTGGCCGAAGGAAACACGAAAAATGGAGTAAGGATTTGATTGACAGCTGTCTCAACTGCTGGAAATCAGACTACCCATCCTCCCACAAGGCCTTCTGGGACAAAACCAAGAGCACATACCTACTCCCTCTCAGCATATATCCTGAAATGTCTACTGCATGTGACCCTTTGAGAACACGAGGACCTCAGAAAAGCAGCAATAAAACCTAACAAAGAAACATAAGGACAGACGAGTCCAGAAGAGCAGCCCTCTCTCCCATGGGAACTGCCATGACCTGGGTGGGTAAGGGTTATAGGTGGAGAGATGAATTTCCGGAAGTAGCCATGAGGGTGGGGTGGGGAAGGGCGGTAGGAAGTAAGTTTGCTCAGTGGCAGAAGGCTTGCTGTAACTGGAAGGAGGGGCTGAAACAGGATGATGGCGTTCAGACTTTTTCTGAACACAGCCTGTGTATAACCCCACCCTTCCTGTGCTGCACCATTCACCAACATAAGTCTTGCAACCTTCGAGGCAGGCACTGCAGCCTCCTCATCTCAGGAAAGGGAAGACCCAGTCACTGAGGTCCAGGGGCTGGCCTGCCATGCCAGGGTTGGGGCGGACCCGACCCGCACTTATCTTCTACATCCATGGTTCAACGTGGTCAGAATTCTCCCATAGCCCATTCCCACCCACAGAGATTGATGCAATTATCCTGAAAATTAGGAGCTCAGGACCATAGAGTCTGGGGTGGCATCGTTAGGTCATTCCAGGTCATGCACTCTTGAAGCAACAGTCACTTGTAGGCTGAGGTCTTAATCAATTGAAAACTTGCTGGGGCAGCTCTGCCCCTGCGAGGGCTCTTCATAATCCCAGCACTCCATAGTGCTGTTCGTTTTCTGGCAGCCCACTGCCCCTGAACAATGAGTCTGAAACACAGAGAAAACACCTTGTTCAGAGAAGTGACAGGCCACCATTTGTGTTGGATGCCATCGGTCATGAAGACAAGCCTGGAGGAGAGAACTCCATTATAAGCAAAGATGCCAGTTATTGGGAATCCTAAGGTCAAAATAGAGGCCACATATCTTCTACACACAGCATCCCACAGGACACAGCCACCTTCTAGTCAATGACAAATTGCAATATAAAGGTACTTTTTAAGATGAGCCCGGGGCTGAAAGACTCCTATGACCCAGCAATGTCACAGCTATTATATCACCATGTAATACAACTTGAGTGTGTGGTGACCCTGATAGAAAGAAAATTACTCCAACAGATCTATGAATGTAGGCCCACACAATCACATCTAGAACCATCCGTGTTAGGGGTTTTGTGTCTTTCTTCTTGTGTCACCTCTGTACTTCCCGCCCACTTATGGCACTCTACACATCTAGCACGTGACTTGTCTCCTCTGAGTTGCAGTCAGAGGCCACATCCAGTGACTGTGTAAGTCACGCCAGGATGTCAGCAGGATGATAATAATATCTGCTTTCCAGAAAGTAACCCTGTCATTAAGCCATAGACTTCCTTTTCCAGCAAGGAATAAAAACCAAGGACATGGGGACATGGTGGCTAAGCTTCTCTCTTGGGAAACCCAGGGAGAAAATTTCTTAAGAAGTGTGCATGGATGGTCTTTTCCTTCAGTCTTTGTCTCTGTATCTTCTCCCAGGGGTATTTTGTCCCCCCTTCTAAGAAGGACCAAAGTATCCACACTTTGGTCTTCCTTCTTGAGTTTCATTTGGTCTGTGAATTGTATCTTGAGTATTCTGAACTTCTGGACTAATATCCACTTATCAGTGAGTGCATACCATGTGTGTTCTTTTGTGATTGGGTTACCTCACTCGGGATGATATTTTCTAGTTCCATCCATTGGCCTAAGAATTTCATGAATTCATTGTTTTTAATAGCTGAGTAGTATTCCATTGTGTAAATGTTCCACATTTTCTGTATCCATTCCTCTGTTGAGGGACATCTGGGTTCTTTCCATCTTCTGGCTATTATGTATAAGGCTGATATGAACATAGTGGAGTATGTGTCCTTATTACATGATAGAGCATCTTCTGGGTATATGCCCAGGGAATCCATCCCATATACAGCCACCAAACCCAGACACTATTGTGGATGCCAAAAGGTGCTAGTTGTCTTCTGATATAGCTGTCTCCTCAGAGGCTCTGACAGTGTCTGACAAATACAGGGGGGGATGCTCTCAGTCAACCATTGGACTGAGCACAAGGTCCCCAATGGAGGAGCTAGAGAAGAACCCAAGGAGCTGAAGGAGCTTGCAGCCCCATAGGAGGAACAACATTATGAACCAACCAGTACCTCCAAAGCTCCCAGGGACTAAACCACCAACCAAACAGTACACATGGAGGGACCCATGGCTCCAGCTGCATATGTAGCAGAGGATTGTTAGACATCCAAGAGAGGAGAGGCTCTTGGTCCTGAGAAGGCTCAATGCCCCAGTATAGGGGAGTGCCAGGACAGGGAAGCAGGAGTGGGTGGGTTGGTGAGCAGGGGAATGGGATAGGGCTTTTTTTTCAGAGGGGAAACCAAGAAAGGCTTGAAATGTAAATAAAGAAAAATATCTAATAAAAATATAAACATACTGAAATAATCACAAAGAAGAAGTGTACATGGGTGAACCTGATTTGATGATTGAGGAGAAGCTTAACTGGCTGGACCTCATTGTCATAACATCAGCTGCAGAGTACCCCACACCCTTCCTAGCTCTGCAGCAAACCCATAGATGCTCTGAGTGCACACGGTTCTCAGCAGCTCCAGAAGTGGACCTTCCCTGAGGCTGCTGCTCCCAGTCCCTCCACCTTCATCCTCTACCCATCTCCTGTGTGTTTACTCTCTGCTGAGTTCAGCAAGAGGAGGAGCAGGCATTCTTATAGGACTAACTTTTATTTTATCTATGAAAAAAAAATCATCAATAACTCTACCGCCCTTCTGAGTAGGGACTTGCCAACCCCCTGGGATCCCAGTGGGTACATTGTTCTGACGAGCTTGGAATCCCTTCTTAGGGATTTTTATTTTATACTGAAATTTTTAAGTTTGTTTTTTTTTTTTTATGTGTACCAGTGTTGTGCCTTCATAAATGTATGTGCACCATGTGGGTGAAGTACCCACAAAGGCCAGAAGAGGGCACTAGATCCTCTGGAACTGGAGCTACTGAGAGTTGTGATCCATCATCATGTGGGAGCTAAGAATTGAACTCAGGTCCTCTGGAAGAACAGTTAGTGTTCCTAACCACCCCGACTCCTACTACCTTGTTGGGGATTTTGCCTCGAGACAGAAATCCAAAATTACTGATTTGTCCAGGTCTCCCCAGGTGACACTTTAGTACTGTGGTTTCCTGGGATGACAGACTGGCCCTGTCCTTGAGCAATACACACACTCTTACAAAAGAGCTTCATTTGGCCATCTGCAACCACCAGACAGTAGGTGGCCAGTTTGCATTGAGCATTTCATTAGAGGGACTATAGCTATGCCCAGAACCATGACTGACTCCTGGAGCCTATACAGGGACTAATATCTTTCAGCTGTCCAAAGAGCCTTCTTCCTAGGACCTGGCCACATTATTTGAAATTCCCTTGGACAGGAGAGATGGCTCAGCGTGGGAAGGCACTTGTTATACAAGCCTGGTGACCTGAGTTTTATCCCAGAACCCACCGTGGAAGGAGAGAACTTTTATCTCCACACAGATGCCATAGCTCCTGCATGCCTATGTGCATGTGTGTGTGAGTGTGTGTGTGTGTGTTTGTGTATGAGTGTGTGCCTATGCACATGTGTGTGTGTGTACAAATAACAACAAGAACAACAACAGCAACCCTCCCTGCTGCAGGGTCAGACTGGCTCACGAGCGTGGTGACCCGGCCTGCCTGCCCCTGGTCTCCTGCTCTGCCTCCCCAGCTCTTTCATTTTGTACTGCTGCCAGATTCAAGCATTCATCGCCAGTGAAATGATCGATGCTGTCTTTCACCTCGTCTCTGTCTCGAATGCCCTTCCTTTCCTAAATAACATCTATTCCTGCTTCTGAATTAATCTTCGCGCTCCCGTCCGTCAGCTAGGAAGCCTTCCATTAAGCACTCCAGATTTGAATTATATTCTCCTTCCCCTGCTCCTGCAGCAGTGAGGATGGTGGTGCTGCACCTCGAATAGTGGTGGCTTCCCGGATATTCTAGGCAGAGATCCCCTTTGCCACCCCCTGAGGCCCTTTACTTGTGTTTGGGAAGGTGGCTTATCAAGTTGCCCGCACGGGGAAGATGCCATCAGAGGGAGCAGAGACCTGCCCCCCACTTCTCAGGGAAACCTAGGGTACCCCTCTTGTCTATCAGCACCAACGTCTGTTACGCCTGCTATTCTTGCTGACATACAGCACTGATCTAATCACGATAACCAAGGTGGCCTGAATACCCAGGGATGTCCGGCACAGGATAATT
Source organism: Apodemus sylvaticus (assembly GCF_947179515.1). NCBI lineage: Eukaryota > Metazoa > Chordata > Mammalia > Rodentia > Muridae > Apodemus > Apodemus sylvaticus. The sequence goes on from NC_067479.1 coordinate 88,878,912, forward strand.
AAACAATACTTGTTTGGCTAATGCTCTTTGCTGATCACTATATCAGGGTCTTATGACAGCATACTCATAGGATGGGGGATAATGAAGGCTAGCAAGGACTTTGGACATACAACCTGGAGTCCTAATGCAAATCTCAGGCTCAGGGTGGCTTTCTACGGCACCCTGAGTGTTGAGCAGAGGCAATATTCTGTATGGTCTGCTGCAAGGGTAACATCGGAGTACATGGAGGACCATCCGTGGCTGTTGAGGGGTGGGGGGGCGGGACTACAGATTCACGAAAGCATCAAGCCTGAAATCATTGGGATCTTGAAGGCAGTTGTAGTGTGAACTCCAGAGCTCTCTGTCACCGCACTCCCTTGCTGGGATCTGCAACCACACTCCCAGGCATTGAGCATTCAGCTGCTGGGCAGGGAGGGAGGCAAGGGAGGAAGAGTGGGAACAGCCAACAACTCCTGGGGACAACTGCCTCCTCCAAGCCTTTTCTGCCAGGATCTGAGGAAGCCTGTTTACACGGGTCCCCCCTGTGGTCTCTGCTGCTTAATATGCCTTTTGAAAATGATGCTCAGTAGGATGTGTGCACATTTGTAATTACAAAGACCCGGCTGGGTTTTTTTTTTTTTTTTTTTTTTTTGACAATCTGTGCCTACTAATTTCTCAGTGGCAAAGAAGGGAAGCAGTAAAATGTCCCCAACCCTGCTTCAGGAATGGGCAAGTATACCTGAGCGGTGTAGTGAATAGAATAGACGTACTTCTATTTACAAAGTCTGTTTATTCCAGACCAGCTCTGCTTAGCCCAGGGAGGATCTGGGCCCTACTAGGAAGGCATGAGCTGTCCAGGGTGGCACAGGGGCATGAGGAGGTCACGGAAAGCTTCATCCTGTTTACCCTGTTCTTGTGAAAGCCATGGTGTCCCTCCATATCAACCCTGGCAGGACCGGGGAGGATAAAGCCAGGCATTCCCAGAACTGAGGTTATTTCCCTCAAGTGGTGGGCGTCCTGCCACAGAAAGTGCTCATCATCGGGAGGGGAGTCGAGGGTGAAGCCCACAGGCAGAGACAGCCTTCCCGGTAACTGAGATACCGACCTGGGCTCACAGGAGAGGGATGGAGCCTCGGGTGGAAAAAGGAGGGCCCGCTGAGACCACAGCCAACTCTTTGAAACTGAGCTGTGGTTGAAGCCAGGTCAACACATTCACAGGCCTCCCGCGTCCTATCAGTGTCTGGGTGGGAAACCCATCTGGAAGCTGCTGAAATGCAGGGTCCAGCTCTGCTTTTGCAGAACAGTGGCTCTTTGAATCAAGGTATCCGAGCGTTAGGTTTCCCCAGTGTTCCCAGGGCTCAGACTTAAAGTTAAGGCGGGTATGGGGGTCGGGGGTGGGGGCAGTGGTGCAGAACTTGATGGAGTTGCTGATAGGTCTCTGCTGGCTAAAAGTGATGACACTGGCAAGAAACTGATCTTTCTGGAGAGCAGAAACTCAAGAGCCCTCAAGTGCAGAACACAAGGCCAGCTGTGTGACCTACTGTACAGGCCTGGCTTTGATACCTAAGGAGGTAGAGGCAGGGACCACCTGGTATTGGGTATCGGTCTCAGACCCCGAAGGAGCAGAGCACTAGACTACGCCCTCTGATCTTGTCTCCTCCTTCTTTGCATAGAATCAGAACACATTCAGGCCAGAAGCAGAAAGCGTGTAATCGCTTTCCTTCCTCTGTGTCCCAGACAGACAAATTGAGATCCAGATCTGCGGCCTCTGGGGATTTATCCTCAGGCAACAGTGCACAGATACGGGACTCAGGACTGGTGCTACGGGTCTCCCAAGCACTGCTAGCTTCAAGTGGGGAAAGAAACAAAAGTCACAGCCTGAAGAAGAAGGCCTTTGTCACCACAAGGCAGATCGGAGTCACAGCACATCTCCATCTGGCCTTCTTCGCACTCATTTTGGGAGCCTGCTGTGTGCTGTTCCCCACTGTAAGCTGATGCCCACACCATAGTGTCTGGCCAAGGCAGATCTCAGTTGTTGGTTGTGCTTGTTTAAAGGCTAAGTCAGTCTGTGCAAAGCAGACCCCGCTGGGCTTGGCTCCCTCACAGTCAGACCATGTGCTCCCGGTCTAGTCCACACCTGCCAGACTGAGAAAGACAGAGGTCATTTAACAAGAGTGCTACCTTTACACAGACTACTAGGGACAGCCACAGACCTGGGCTCCAGCAGTGTGGGTGTGACAGGGCTGGGGCAGGAATGAAAGAGGTTGTCCTGAAGCATTTCACTATTTGAGACCATTCAGATACCAGAAAATACACCTTGTACGAGATGGCTGATAAACATCAGAAATGTTTTTTTTGTGGAACAAAAGACTGGAAATCGGAGGTGAGAAAACCAATACAACTGGCTTCTGGTGAGGGCTGTCTTCTGTATGCAGACTGCTGAGGTACGTTTCCTCACAAAGGGAAAGAAGGAGGGGAGAAAGAGTGAGGGCCAGGAAAATAGCTCACTAGATAAAGATAGCTCGCAAGATCCTGTTTGATCCCCAGAACCCACACAACAGAAACTGGGTGGCGGCTCATTCTTAAAATCCTCTTGCCAAAGGAGCCGAGATGGGTTCCCTGAGCACCCAATTCACCCTCTCAGCAAGCAAGGCCAGTGAGAGAACCTGTCTCAAAATAAAGGTGGACAGTACCCAAGGGATGACGTCCGAGGTTGTCCTCTGGCCTCTACACGTATGTACATATGTTCTGCATGCACGTGTACATGAATGCACATGAAAGAGTGAGAGAGCTCTGTCTTTCCACTTGAGGGATTTAGAACTTAGAGTAAAATGATAACCATTCTAGAATGAGTACTAGATCCAAGAACCTCCCACAGAGGCAATGAGAGAGACAGCCCTTCAGCCCCTCAGTCAGATGCCCACACAGCCTTGCGGAAGGCTCATTGTTCCCGTTGCATGGGATCAGAGATCAGACATGAACAAATGATATATGGAGACCTCCATTTTCTTCTGTGTGTTTGGCTCTTTGCCGTCTGGAGTGGGCAGCCCCAAACGCCACCAGCATTGTGTTCCTGTCATTTCCAATTCCAAATACACGGGACTGCATGTAAGCTCTGGGGTCCCAAAGTACCCTGATGCCACAGACACATGAGGGTGCCGCAGTGGCCACGTAATCACATCTCCCTGTGTGATTGTGAGGGCTTCTTAGCTCCAGAGGAGATGAGAACGAGATGTGCAAGCTGTGTTCATCGGCTTCTCCATCCCGGAAAGCTCAAATGAGGGCCACAGAGAGAGGCTGCTGGTTATAGCAGGCCTCAGAGCCTGAAGCTTACACAACTTTGTGGGGACTTGAGTGACAGTTGTTTTAGGGTATTTATTTGCTAGGATAAATAGACAATATAATTTAAATCTTAAATATCCCCCAGAGGCCCATGCATTAAAGTCTTGGTCCTTAACATGACACAATTGGGAAATAGTAGAACCTTTAAAATAAGGGTCCAAGGAGAGGTCTTTACATCTTTGGGGGTTTTCCCATGAAGGAGATAGTGGGACGCTGGCCTCTTCTTCCTCTTATTTTGCTTCCCAGCCCTGAGGTGCGCTCTAATCCACCAGAGCTTCTACCACAGTGTGCTACCTCACCACAGGCTCAAAAACAATAGAGCCAGCCGCAGGCCAGAGTCTCTACAACAGTGTGCCAAAACGTGCCTTTGCTCTTTGCAAGGGATATGTCTCCAGACTTAGGTTAGAGGGGTAGATAGAAAGCTGACCAGCACACAGGCAGCTGAGTGTCTGCAGAGGGTGAGGAATGACTGGCTCGGGGGAGCTTCCAGTTCTCAGTGAACTATGAGAAATCTCAGTGCAAGAAGAACATTCATTCAGGTTTCCATAGGAGCTGCAGGCTGTGACTTCTGTGAGCCTTTTTTTTTTTCAGCTCAGCTCACTCTGATTTCACAAGCATACTGCTTTGTGGATCGCTGGAGCCAATGGACAATTGTCCGTAACAGTGGCGAGCACACCCAACCATCCACCAACATGTCCTCTGGAGTTAAAGGTGGCCTTTGTGCTTACAAGACGGTAGCCAGGCTTACGACATAGGGAGAGCCGCACACAGACTCGTGAATCAGAATCTGCAATTTCCAAGTTCCCTCGTAATTGTGAATCAAATATGAAGTTTAAGCCTCACAGACTGGAAGTGGTGGGCTTGCTATGATGGAGAAAAGTCTACTGCAGGATCGTTGAGGCTCTGGTAGGTAATCCCACTCCTGGACAAACGCTCCATGCACAGCCTTGGAGAAAGCATGGCGTGCTCTGAATGGCTTTCTCATCTGCAAACAAGGAGGCTGGACTGGTTGCTCTTTATTCTCAACCTCACAGGCATCTCTCCTATGAGATGGGAAGGCGGGGGTCCCCTCGGCTAAAGATCAGAGAGATGCTTGCTGTGTAAAACACTCCCTAATCAGCCTTATGTCAGGTCCCCGCCCCCTGACTAACCACAGTGACAAGTCCCAGGAGTGTACCTTGTCAGGCTGTGAATAAAGTTCAGGCAGCTTGGATAATTACCCTGACACGGCCTAGAGTTAGCTTCCCAGCAGCTCAGGAACAGGCCTTCCTGATTATAGGAACACACACACCATGGCTTTGGGCAGTTTCCGGCAGTACCACACTGCAACTGCAACCTCGGGCCGGGGGTCAGAGACTCTGATACGGTTTGGTTCCCTGGGGCCTCAGGAACCAGGAAGGCAGCTTTCAAACAGAACCGTAGGGTTATTTTCCAAATATGTTTGTGAGTGAAGCCCTGTAAGCCTCTCAGACAACTCTGAGCTGTTCTCACCTGGTTCTTGGACCTGTCATGCCAAGGACTCTCCACAGTCACACCCGCAGCCAACACAAGCTATACAGGATGTGCCCTCCAGATTCTTCAGCTACATTGCCTCTGATGTGCGCCTCATCCTCCCAGGCCGCAGGTCGCTCAGCTCACCACAGAGCCATGTGGATTCTTCTATTCACCCCTACTGTTTCTCTATTCATTTCTACAGTTAAATATGATCCCTATTCATCTTCCAGATCCATATCCCACCCTACCCTGACCGCCGCACCTCTCTGTCTCTTTCTCTCTCTCTCTTTCTCTCTTTCTCTGAGGCATATTTTGGCATATGTGTTTGTATACCTGTGCATGTGCTTATAGAGGCCAGAGGTTGACACTGGATAGCTTTTTCTATCTTATTTTTTGAGACAGGATCTCCAAGTAAACCTGGAGATTACTGACTGACTAGACCAACTGACAAATGGGTCCTGGAAGCTTCCTGTCTCCACCTCCCAACAGGGGATTGTAAGCATGTGCTGCCACGCCTTTTAAAAAGCTTTATTTTGTGTGTTTTTGCCCACCCCTCCCTCTCTCTGCTTCGCTCTCTGTCTTTCTGTCTCTGTCTCCATGTGTGTGTGTGTGTGTGTGTGTGTGTGTGTGTGTGTGTGTCTGTAGTGTTCAGAAGAGGGTAGTATCTGAACCCCTGAAACTGGAGTTATTGATGAATGCGAACCACCGCTGTGTGGATAGTGGGAACGAGACCTGGGTCCTCTGCAAGGGCAATCAGTACTTGTAAATGCTGAGCCATCTCTATCCATCCCCCCTTTAAACATGAGTTCTGAGGATCTAGGCTGCGGTCCCAATGCTTGCAGAGGGAGTTTTGTAGCCCCCTGAAGGTTTAGGAACCCGCATTTTTACAGAGTCCTGGGCTACGTTTATTCTACTAAATACAACATTGTGCTTTTAGACAGTTTCTCCAACCTAGAACACTGAGTGCTGGATTGGCAGGGATCATGAACACACACACACACACACACACACACACACACACACACACACACTCAGTCAACTCTCTCTGCAGTTTGACACCAAATGAAGAAGTCCTGTGTCTTGCAGAGATGGGGACTTTCTTAAAGTGATAGAGAGAACAAGGACTCCTGTGTCTTAGTCCAGAGTCCACAAGCTTGCAAGTTTCCCGTATGCTGTGCTGTGCACAGAGTTCAAAGGTCTCGCCCAGGCATAGCCTTTCATCTGGAGAGAGAACTAGAGTAAGGGCCCTTTCTCCACCATATCTCCAAACCAGAGGGAACATCCTGAGCTCCTGCAGCCAGGAAATGACAGCTAGGAGCTGGGAATGTCTCCACACGTGCCTTAAGCCTGTGCTTTTCCAAAATACCATGCTTTGGTTTCCTTCTTTAAAGAAAGCAATGCCTATTAAAAGCTCCATTCCTTTGTAAGTAGGAGTAGCAGAGCTGGCGTAACAGTCAAAAGTCTGTAGGCAAAAATTGGGGGAAGGGATAGAAACATTTTTGACTGTTGGGGAGGAAGGGTGTGTATATGTTATGCATGCATTATAATGCTGGTGCTGGACCCCAGAGCATCTTGGTAGGAAGAATATCTTTTTATTGACTTTATGTGCATGTGTGGTTGGTATACGAAGAATTTCAAATGTGGGTGAGAGTATATGTGCACAGTACAGCATGCATGCTGAGGTCAGAAGACAACGCTCTGTGTTGCTCCTCATGTGCTCTGCACCTTTAGCATGAGTCTGGGTCTCTCACTGTCCCGCCCTCTCACCAACTAGACCAGGCTGGCCAGTTTGCATGCCCTCTCACCAACTAGAACAGGCTGGCCAGTTTGCATGCCCTAACTTTTAAGGATCCTTCTGTCTCTACCTCCCCTCTTGCAATTGCTTTTTGATTGTAGGTGTGGGCCACCACGCCTGGCTTTTTAAGTGGGTTCTGGGGTTCTAAACCTAGGTCCTCAGGCTTGTAAGGCAAGTGTTATGCAACTAATCCATCTCTTCGGCCGTTCTGTTTAAAAGATTGTCGTCTTCTTCTTTCCTTCCTCTTTTCTTCTTCTTCCTCTTCTTTGACATCTCACTAACTTCACTGGTCAGCTTCCCAATGAGCTGTGTTGAAAGGCTTTGTTCACTGGAGAGGAAAGGGAGCAGAACGGAGGAGGCAGCAGAGTACCTAGGTTTGAAAGTTGCTCACTTCTGGGCTGAAACCCAGCTCTGCCACTGATGAGCCATTCGTTCTGCCTCTGCCAAGCAGCTCTGTGTCTCTAAGCCTCCATTTTCCTCCCATCTATATTGGGAATAATAATAGTATCAGTCTCTCGGGGGATTTCATAAAATAGGGAAACAAATGCAGGCAGTTGCTGGTGTAGGACTTCAATCTGATCCACAAGTCCAAAATTAGCTTTCTGGAAACCGGAAGCTTTAAAATAATTTCTTTGGCAAGGAAATCTAATCCCAACTAATGGAGACAACTTGAATTGTTATGGTGGTGACTGAGGCTTCTTTCTCCAAAGTAGAATATAGAGATGATTACATGTTTGACAGCAGAGTAAAACCTTAGAAGAGCCAAGAGAGTTAGGTAACATACACTCCAGGTAATGCATTACCATTGAAAGTCTAGGATGGGCATGCTGGAAAGATGTCTCAGTGAGTAAGAGCACTTGCTATGCAAAGCTGAGGGCCTGAGTTCAAATCCCCAGCATCCGTGTAAAAATCTAGGCATGACTGCCTGTGACTGTAACCCAGCATCAAGGAACAGAAACAGGTAGATCTCAGGAGCTCATTGGCTATCCAGCCTGGCCAAAATGGCGATACTCTGGTTTAGTGAGAGACCCTGTCTCAAGAGAATACGATAGAAAGCAGTAGAAGATTACAGCAGACATTTGGAGTTAGCCATTGCATTGTGCACACTCACAGGCACACACACATACATACACTCACACACATGTCTAGAGTGATATGAATTCTAAAACACAGATAGTCAACAAATACTTCACACCATACATTGTGGACCTATAGAATACCCATGTGTTAGTTTCATTCCCTGTTGCTGCCATCAAATAACAAGAGAAATTCAACTGAAGGAAGAATGGATTTATCTGGTTTGGAGATCCAGGGGAAGTCACAGTGGCAGGTGCTTGAGAGAACTGGGGAACTGATGACACCACATCCGCAGACAGAGAGCAATGGGTTAATGCTTGTGCCCACCTCACTTTCCCTACTCTTTCATAGTCCAAGACCCCCCACCCCCCACCCCCAAGTGAGTGGTACCTCCTACCTATACCTACAATAGGCACACCTTCACATTTCCCCTCACATAACCAAAATACTCCCCCACAGACATGCCCACATACCCACCTGATCTACACAAGTGACAATTAAGATCATCACACCTGGCCATGATGACTGCTCAAGACTTAAGAGATATCATCCTCTCTGCCTCCAGCACTTGTTCCAAAGACACAGAATCAGGGATGCATACAGACCTGCGCTGAGCTATTATTCATTATACCACCATGACTGAAACCATCTCTCTGCTTGTCTAATTTAACTTTCTACATATAAGCACCATCTTTAGTCAGTTTTGACTAAATGTCTGTGTATGCGGCTGTTAGCTGAATAACCGTGGTTGATATACAGAGACTCCAGAATCAGTCAAGGTAGGTAGAGGTGGAAAGTGGAGTGACAGTGCTGGAAAGGTCATCCACTGGTGTCATTCACTGGTGTCATCCACTGGTGTCATCCACTGGTGTCATCCACTGGTGATAACTCTAGTACTGATAGGAAGGTTAAACAGAGCTTTGTAGCATTGGGGTAGTTCTTGATACATACTGGGGGAATGAATCAAGGAAATTCCTAACATCCTTTCATTTTGCAAAGAGTGATGGGGGGAGTTTTATACGAGATACAAATTGTCTGTAATTAAGATATGTTTTAAAGATCAAATGTGCTATGCATAAAACAAAGGGTAATGATAAGTTGAGAAGACTTGTTAAGGTTGAGTCAGAGACCTAGCTCTGAGCTTCCTGGCAGCCAAGAGCAGAAGGAAACATGAGTATGTGTTCTTGGAGCAGTGTTTTGGAATTTGTTGTTGCAAAACAAACTGTCCCAAAACACATTGCCCTAGGACAATTGCTGTACTCATTCACTGTGTCACTGGCTAGGAATGTGGAAGGGGAGGGGGCTTGACAGTCCATCTCTGATATGTATGGTATCGACTAGGGTAGCCAGAACCGAAGGATAAGTTTTGAAGGCGGATTACAAGTCACAAGCCTGGTGTCCCACTATTCATTGGCTTATCATTTTCTAGACAACATTTCATCCTCCAAGGCCTAGGGAGGGTTGAGTTTTTTCTGTTTATGTGATGATTGTCCTAAGGTATTTGCATTGTGTGCATACACATGGTGTGTTATGTGAATGTATGTGTTCAAGTGTGTGCATGTGGGCATGCAGGTGTACATATGTGTGGGTGCGCAAGGAAGCCAGAGGCTGATGGTGGATATCTTTCTCAGTCACTTCCCACCATATTTATTTATTTTTTCAGATAGGGTCTTTCACAAAACCTGGCCCTCAACCAACTTGGCTAGACTAGTTGGCTAGTGAGCTCTAGGAATGCTTGTCTCTGCTTCCCCACACAGTGGGATGACAGACGCTGGACTCTGAGTCCAGCTTTTTATGTGGGTGCTGAGAATGTGAAAGCAGGTCTTCAAGGATGCACAGCAAGCTCTTTATCAACCAAGTCATCTTCCAAGACCCATGCTCACACTTATAGTTCCACAACTGATTCCTCAGAGTCTGTCACACAAGCAAAAGCATCCAGAGCTGGCCCAGCACAGCACAGTTTCCACCAGATTGTCTTGATCAAAGAGTGAGAGAGGACCCACTGAATCAAGGGGCTAGAGAATTTGACTTTAGCTCCTATTTGGGACAAAGGACAATAATATGCCCTAGAAAGCGTGTGGGATGGCAGGCACCGGCATGTCTGTCTTTGGAAGGAAGAACTGCCAATGGAACATGAAGAAAGCTCATGCCTTTGTAGGGAGGAATGACATCACCTCCCAGGCCTGAGCCTGTGGGATGAAGTGTATGGTATGTCATCAAGTACCAGTGTCCAGAACAGAGGGAGCAGCTTTGAATGTTGAATGTTATACACTTAGTAGCACTGAAAAATATAAAAACAACCAAAGAAAACAAATAAACAAAAAGCCCACTTTGTATCGTAGAATTTGGGTCTTTAGAAATTAGTTATGGTCTTTGAAACCTACATTTTTCTTTCAGTTGATTAATGTCCATATAGTATAGCATCTTTAGTGATGCCCAGCCCTGGTCCAGCTCTGTAAGGGCTGCATAGTTGTCCACCAGTCAACCACCTTCCTGGTCTTGCATCTGGCAGATCCAGTAACACATAGCAATGGGTAGTATGGAAATCTGAAGTTTTCAGGTTTGTTCCAAGATCTGCCTGTGTGAGGTTCATGTTAGATGTGAGATGTTTAACCCTGCGTTCTAGTCTAGGCCTGGAGAGGCCTCTTCAAATCCAGACTTCATGAAATGTCCCACAACCTAACAGAGCAGCTAAGCAAGCCAGAAGCTAATTTAACCTTTGACCAATCCACTGTCTTTCTGCCTCTCTTTGGTTTCCTGTAGGAAACCATTCCTTTTCTCTGGCCATCCAGCCCACATGTTGGGCTGCACATTTTGTGTCTAGACAGCCGTTGGAATCTAGAATCACCATACTTCTCAACAGTACTAGATCTGTTAGAATTTCCCCTTAAACAATATCTAGATATAGAGGCTTGCTAGAAGTTCCAGCGCTTGGCCCAACTCACCCATGGGTAAACTTGGCTTCTCTGGCTGGGGAAACTTGAGGGTATGGCTCTGAATCTACTTCCAGTTGACTGAAGCTGCAATACTCATGGGAGCTCCTTGCCCTGCCCACCAGAAAATCTCAGAGCAGGGTCATTGTTAGGGGCCAGCCCTGAGTGAGGACGTGGCGTCTCTTGTTCTTGGTGATTTGCACAGTGGCTGGCCCTCAGCAGCCAGTGGACATCGATTCTGCATTTTTTCTGAAAAGAGATTTAGAATGCATGGAGGGTCTACACCCTGGCCAAGGGTGTCAGTAGGACAGACTGCCGGGATCTGGCTCCATTGATCCTTCTGATGGCTTCTGACAGTCTATGACATGAGAGAGGACTTCAAGGACCTTCTTCTCAGTGCCAGAATGCTAACAACTTCCTGGGCTCTCTGGCCACCTCCTGGATTCCACCCTGATGTGTAAGGCAGATGTGGAGAAAGCTCCAATTCCTGACTTGTGTTAATATGATTCTTTTTTGGAGACAGTGGGGGAATGAGGGCAGCAGATCTGGGTCTCTGCTTTGGTGTGCTAATCTGCTAGGTTTGAACCTCCAGCCTGACATTGCCCTTGATGAAACCACAGCCCACTGATATGGCAATCATCTGTCTACTGAAAACTCTCCATTACTCTACTTCCCTCTCTCAGATCAGGCCACCTCCGTATCCCCTTCCAGGATGCCATTTGTCCTACTGTCCAAGCCTATTTGATAAAATGTCACTGTGCCAGCTGCCTACTATTCTGTGCACTCATAGAATCCCGGATGGGTTCATTCATTAAATTCATTTAGCAAATGCCTTCCTTATATCTATTTGTGTTCAGTTCTCAGAGAGCTAATGTTTTAAATTAATATATTAATAATTATAATTAATAAGTGAACTAAATAATCGGATTTTATTAACTTATCCAAAGGATGACTCAGTGTGTTTGCATGGCTCCTGGGTTCCAGCCCTCTTGCTGGTGGTCACCTTCCCCATCTGAAGAGGAATCTAGAAAGCTTGCACCCTGGCCCATTCTGATTCAGATTGGCTGCAGGCCAGGGCTTCTTGCCCTGAAGAAAATCCTCCCTTTTAGCCTTACTTTGATCCTCCATCTCAGGCACTTTACTTCCACAGACAGGTAACAAAGGTTAAAATAGATGGGCGGTTATTTCTAGAGCCCAGTCTGTCACACTTATCTAGGAATCGCAGTGAGTCGCCATAGTCATGTCTCCAAGACAGACAGAGCCTCGGAGCTTTAAAGCTTTGGCCCCATATTCCAGCAGCAAATTATTTGGAACAAAGCCCTGGAGTCCTGTCATCCTCAAGGAGTTGAGGTAGAAGGACACTCATTATTGCAAACAACCCCTCAGGTATTTTCCTAGGATGTGGTGCCTACACCTTATCTTACTGGGTGGACGTTACAGGGAGTTCTGTGCTTAGGCTGAGGTGCTCCTGGACAGGTTTGCAGCAGGGAAGAGTCAGAGAAACAAAGCTAGAGCACCAAGCTGAACAACTCAGTGTTATTTTCTGTGAGGGGAGAGCCCTTGGCACCTGGACAGCCTGCCCCAGCCTTCTTCCCGAGCGAGATCTTGTCTTGCACCATCCGCTTTCTTCTTGTGCATTTCCAGCTCCCTGCTTCCTAATTGAACAATTCCCCTTTCTTCCTAAACTGCGACCTAAGTCCCTAGCCCTCTGCCTGTCTGATGGTGGAGAGCTGGGTGCATGCTCTTAGGGATCCCTAGAAGGATGGCTTTGAGGTTTTAGAAGAAGAGGAAATGTCTGGAGCCAGTCATCAGATCCCTCCCATTCAAGTACCACCAAGCACAGTTGTTTCCTTCCCCTCTAGAAGTAATTCTTCTCGAATTACTAGTAGTGTGCAGCAAGCTTCCAGATCAAGGCCCACTGCTCTTGGCTTGGGAACTGTTTTTAGCACAGAATCTTCAGTGCAGACATCTCTGCAGTGGAGGGGGCAGACCTCTCATCTTATCAGAACACTGTGTGTGACTCCTCCGCCCTGTCCCTTGCATGACTTTACACCTCCTTAGGACAGCTTTCAGAGAGCCTGCTGCCTGCTGCCTGTAGTGAGGGAGCCGCAAGGGACTATATGTGGATTTGTTGGAATCAGGCAGAAGGAAGTGAAGACACCCTCTCCTGATACATGACATGTGAGAACATTCTCTTGACAGCAGCAGCCCCCGGTAATAGTAACAGCTCCCACGGCCTCCGACGCCCATGGCCGTCACCTTCAGCACCCTGCCAAGCTTCACGGCTTCCCTGAGGCAGGAAGAGGAGGGGAGAGAGAGGCAAGAGGGCCTGGGGACCAGGGCTCCGGATAAGTATCAAGAGGCAGAGATACATTGGTGGAGAGATGGGGTGCCAGTGACAGAAGGAGAAGCAGGGGTAAAGAGGGATAAAGATGGTAAAGAGAGGAGACTCAGACTCAGGAGGCCAGATAGATGTAGAAGATACAGTGACCAAGATAGAGACCCCTAAAAATGGCCATGCAGAGATATGGTTTCACCTAATTACCACCCCCAAACTACCTTAGGGCCCCTTAAGTCCTGCATAGATCCTTCTTGCCTTAAAACCCAGCAGCTTCCTAGGGGAAAGAAGTTACAATAGAGGCCTCACACCAGGCCAACAGTGCCAGTAACACTTGGAGCCTATAGAGGTCTCCAGGACACAAGGTTCTTTGGGCTTAGGCTCTGGGAAACAACCTTCTCCCTGATGACAAGATGGGTGGTAAGAGTTGGGGATGAAGACTCTGGGTAAAGCTATTTATTTCAAAAGAGAGTATCTTTTTTAAAAAATGGAAAATCTGGCTTTCTCCCATTTATAAATAACCCTTTCCCACCCCTACTCCCTCATTACAAGAGAAAACAAGGCCCACTCATTACGGAGAACTTGGGAAGTATAACAAGATGCAGGAGCAAGGAAGGGCAGTCCCATCACCTGATGATAGCCGCTGTGGGCAATCTGCCCAATCTCCTTCTCCTCCTCCATCAGTCCACAGAGCCATGTAATTAGCAGTAATATGCCACGGGCATTTTATTAAATATTACTTGACATTGCTACTTTCATTAGTGCATGTATCCTAATATATGGCAGAGTGCTTTTTATCAAGATGATCCCTCACTGTGTATCTTGCTTGCATCTAACTTTGTCAGTATGAAGAACACGTTCATAAATATCTGTCTGCTCACATCCTTGCCTGAGTTTCTGATTATCTCTATGGAAGATGTCAAAAAAACAGAGAAAGCAAGAGAGAGACAGACAGACAGACAGACAGACAGACAGACAGAGACAGAAAGACAGAGACAGAGAGAGGTGAACAGAGACTCACTACATCAAAAGCCACCAGTTTGTGCGTGTCGATAACATGTACAATAACATGTCTGTGTGCTTGTATGTGGAGGTCATGGGTTATGCTATGTGTCCTCTTCAGTTGTTCTCCACTTCATGTTTTATAGCAAGGTCTCACTGATTTACCCTCTGTAGCCACAGCATCAGGACCAGGCCATCAGTACAGGTGGTCCCACAGGCTTTGTGAGCTCCATGGGCTCACTAGGCTCCATGAGCTCTGAATGATAGAACCCTAAAGCCACCTTGAGCCACGTGTAGCTACTTAGATTTACATAAGGAGTATTAAGACAAATGTAAAGGTTTCAAAGTAAGTAGGCCCCAGTCACAATCCTTGCTTGGATTTGGGCTAATTGTGCCCCACTCCAAAGGCCCTTGGGTTAGCATTTTAGATCCCAATTAGTAGCCCCACTTGGAGGTGGAAGAATCCAACTCTTAAGAGATACCTCTTGAGTATCAAGTATGAGGTCCTTATACCACTGGAGGAGCACCATTTTGTTGTGACTATTGGTTGCCACAAAGAGGCTATTACAAAAAGAGCAGGCTGGCCCTCCTTCTCTGTGTCTTGATGGAATTGCAATCACTGGCTTGCTCTTGTCATTGCTATGGGCAGTCAAGGTGTGGCTCTCTCTTCCGAGGCACCTTGCTTCTGGCACCGACATTCAAGGAGGAAAAAGTGACTAAAGGTCATTTTAATCATGGTGATGGTTTGAATGGGAATGACCCCTAGAGACTCATATTTGGAATACTTGATCTCCAGTTGGTAAGCTGTTTAGAAACAATTAGGAAGTGTGGTCTTGTTGGAAGAGAAGTGTCACTGGGGACAGACTTTGAGGTTTCCAAAGCTCACACCATTTCCAGCATCCCAGTTAGTTCTCTCTGCCTTTTACTTGTGGATATGAATGTAAGCTCTCAGCTTTGGCTTGAGGACCATGCATGCCTGTATGCTGCCATGCTCCATACCATGCTGGTCATAGACTTCTGTAACCGTAGGCTCCAAATAATCTCTTTCTTCTATAAGTTGCCTTGGTTACGGTGTCTTATCACAACAATAGAAAAGTAACCAAGACAACCATATTTTGGTGCTTACCAATAGATGACTGTAGTAGCAGACAACAGAGATTCACAACATTCCTGTCATTGAGGAAGACTCTCTTACACATCATTGATCAAGAAGATTGACACCCCCATTCTGGAGTGGTCCCTCCTCCATCATTGATTCCCTCCCACCAACTAGTATGTGTCTTCAAGGCTCATAAAGAACCAGCCCTCTTGAAAACACAAACTTGATCTCACTGGTCAAGTCCAAAGCCTTTACGATCCCCTTTTACTTGTTAGTGCCTCTTTTCATCACTGCTTTATTGCTGTGCAGAGACACCATGACCAAGTCAACTCTTACAAAATAAAGCATTTTATTGAGGGCTCGCTTACAGTTTCAGAGGTTTAGTCCATTGACATCATTCAAGACGCAAGGCAGATATGGTGTTTGAGGAATAGTCTAGAGCTATATCCTAATCAGTAAGCAGAGAGAACAAGACAATGGGCCCGGCATGGTCTTTTGAAACCTCAAGCCTACCCCCAGTGGCACATTTCCTCCAATAAGACCACACTTCCTAATCCCCCTAATTCTACAAAAGAATTCCACTCCCTGGTGACTAAGTTTTCAAATATATGGGCGCTATCTTATTCAAACAACCACAATGTCCATATTAAGAATTAACAAGAAGCCACCCACACATCTTTAAAATATTTGACCCCAAATTTCTCCTGTCTAAAGGAAATGCAGGGACAAAAATGGAGCAGAGACTGAAGGAAAGCCCATTCAGAAACTGGCCCAATTTAGGATCCATCCCATGTTCAGGCATCAAACCCCGGCAGCATTACTGATGCCATGTTGTACTTGCAGACAGAAGCCTAGCACTCTAGGCTAGGCTCTGAGAGACTCTACAATCAACTGACTAAAACCAATGCTGATACTTACAGCCAATCATGGACTGAGGTCAGGGACTCCTATGGAAGAGTTAGGGGAAGGACTGAAGGAGCTGAAGAGAATTGTAACCCCATAGGAAGAACAACAGTATCAACTAACCCAGACCCCTCAGAACTCCCAGAGATGAAGACATCAACCAAAGAGCATACATGGTCTGGTCTGTGGCCTCCTCTACATTTGTAGCAGAGACTGTCTTGTCTGTCCCCAGTGGGAAAGGATGTGTAGAAACTTGATGCACCAGGGAAGGGGGATGCTAGTGGGGTGAAGAGGGAGTGAGTGGGTGGGTGGGGGAACTCCTCTAAAAAGCAAAGAGAAGGGGGAGGGGTGAAGAATTTATGGAGGGGGATCAGGAAGTAGGGCAAACAACCTATAATCCCTTGGGCACAATGATGGATAGATACTACATCTCACACTCAATGAACCAAAGTTGGGTAGATTGAATGAATGTACCTTACCTGGCCTCCTACTCTGCATATTTTTTTCTTTCAAGTGTGTATCTGTCACAAGTGTTTCTTCACTACCCTCCTCAAGAACGTGTGGCTCAGTTGCCTCTCAGCCTCTTGGCCATGTATACCTCATGAAGGCAAGGACTTGCTCTTGTTTGTTGACTTCTGAATTCACAGAACAGGCTATATTGCATAGCAATCAGTAATTGCACAGTAAGTATCTATGGGCTGTGTTCCAGACCCTTGATCTTTTGTGTCCTCAGGGGCTAGAAAAGATGGAAAGGAAACAATCTTCAACCATGGAAGTTTGTGCTTCAAGCTCTTTGTGTTTATAATCTGATCTTATATTGTGTAGCTAATGTTCACATTCCTACGACCAAACACTGTTTATTTTGTGAAAGATAGGGTTATTTATACAATATGAATTATTTGGTAATGATTTGATCTAAAAGAGGCTGATAGATGGGACCATTTCTGATCTGAGAAGGTGCATCAAGTACTCAGCCTCTGAAAGTTACACAAAATAGGTGATCTATGGCTGGAGTGAAAATAAGTGAGATAAAAGTATCTCTCTGTGCCAATTCTGTGGTGATGATTTCTGGGAAATTTTGAATGGTAGCTAGTGATCATTTGACATCTGTTTTAGGTAGTTTTCTTGTTGTTATGACTAAATACCTGACAAAAAGCCACCTAAAAGAAGAAAGGTTTGTTTTGTCTTTACAGTGTAGTAGATACAATCCATTGTGGTGGGAAGGTGTGGTAAGAAGAGAATGAGGTGGATGTTCACATCTTTTGCAATGAGGCACCATCTCCCAAAGGTTCCACAACATTCCCAAACAATGCCATTGGCTGGAGACCAAGTGTTCAGACACCAGAATCTGAGAGACATTTCAATTTTAATCAGTTGCTGTTTACCATAGCAACTTATGCTGGCAGTGCAGGGAGAGACTGAGGAGTATATCAGGGAGGAAAATCAGGGACTAGACTTGAAGTCATCCAATGTAACATAGAGAGCCCCTCACCTCTTCTCTGTTTTCCTTCATGTGAACCTTTATCCAGTGTCTTCCCAAAGGCAAAGTTACAAAGAATCATAGCCCTGTCATCCAGTAGGAAAATTTAGTCCATTAACTTTTATTGTACAACAGTTTTATATGTTTCCTTCTCCTTAAAGTTGACTTTATGTCTACCATGCACATTATTTTGACATCTCTTCTGCCTGTCGCTGCCCTCTCCATATTTTCCTCTGTCTTCCCACTCCAACAATGGCTCCCCTCTGTTTCTTCATCTCATGAGTAAGCACACACTTCTCTATCCCATGAAGATGAAATGGCAAAGGGTTATTCTGCTTTCACTGCTCAATATCGCTTGGCTTTGCACCCCTTCACTACCGCCCGTTCTACGCTTCTCCACAGGCCTAACTTTTTCCCAAAATAGTTTTATTATAATTAGCTCCAGACTGTTATTTGATTTTTTTTTCCCTTTCTAATATGTGTCATTTCTGATTCAGGTCTTTATTTAGCACTTTCATTACACATTCCAAGAAACTCTATAATTATCCACTTATATTTAATCATATATAGATTAATTACTCACAGCTATGTTTCTCTCTCTCTCTCTCTCTCTCTCTCTCTCTCTCTCTCTCTCTCTCTTATAGTTTCTGTTCTGGCTTTTGAAAATCAGAATCCCATTTGGTGTGGTGTTTTTCAAAAAAGTTAAAATTGCTTTGACGTCCTTTCCCTCACGATTATGCTTAATTGTCTCCCCTCATATGGGGCTAGTCTGATTCAAATGAGTACATGAAAGCACTGATGTCACTTCTGAGAGTCAGCCATGGGGCACTTGCCAGCCTTGATGGCTCTGTGGGGAGGGGTGATAACTGGCTATGAAGAGGGAGCTTGCTATAGTGCGTGGACACAGTAGCCCTATGGAGTCACTCATATGGAACAAAATGAATGATTCTTGCCACTAGCCATGGGGACCATCGATTTAAAGATAGACCCTCCCTTCTGATTCTAGTTGGTTGAATGTCAGACCCCTGGAACCTCAGAGGGAGGCACTCTGATATCCCATCACTTCTTCAGCCATAGTCATACAAGAGGGCCCAACCTGTATCAGAGGGGGCTATGACTGCTAGGCTGTCTCGGGTACACTGCACAGGATCCCAAGTCTTTCTTTTGGAGTTTTCATGGATGGGGGCCTCAGGAGCCTCTACTTCTTGAATTTTCTCTTCAGTGCTCAGCGGCTGAAACTCAGACTCTTGCCAGCATGAGAGACAGAGTGAAATTCTGTCAGACCTCAAGAGCCAGCTCACCGTGTGCATGCACATCTTACTGCTCAATGACCCTGCACTTAGCAGCTCTGAGAAGCAGTGTGATTGGATTAGATGGGGAGGGAAAGCACTTCCTTCTCAGACTCCATCTGTCTACTGATGTAGCTCCCTGAGCCTCAAGAGGAAGTGAATCCCACACCCTCCCGAGACCGGTGCATTGTCTGTGATGCAGCCTCTCTTGATGCAGATAGGTGTGCGGTGGTCTCTCCACCACATGGTGGGAGTCTGGAGGCCAAAGCTCCTTTTTTGCTCTCTTCTGTTCGCTGGAGCTGTGTAAAGCCCATGAGACTTCTGAGAAAGGTCTCCCCTCCCCAGCAGCTTGAGGGGAACACTATTCCTCCTCTTTCGCAGAGAAGAGCATTGTTGAGTCTATGCAGTCTCAACCATGGGTATATTTGCAAGAGCTGGAAGTGGGAATGATATGGCAATCCTTCTTATTTATTTTTCTTTTCCTGTTACTAGAATGGAATATCCAAGGCCAGGTTTTACAAAGCAACAAGATTTAATTAGTTCCCAGTTATTGAGGCTCAAGGGCATGGGGCTTCTCCTGGTTAGTTTTGCTAAAAGCCCTATGGTGATGTCATCATAAAAGTGGGATTGGCTTAGAGGGAGGGACCATCTGGTGAGACAGGGTGTCCAAAAAGGAAGGGGACAGCACTTTTTTCTATCAACCTTCTAACTCAGGGTCCCTCAGAAATTGCTTTAATTCATTCTTCATTGGTGACCCTAATGATCTAATTACTTTTCAGTGTTCCATCCTTACAAGCTCTGTACCACATTCAAACTCATGGTCAATACCCATAAGCCCTTGGAAGGCAAACTACATCCTAAGCATAGCAGGTGGGGTCACACTCAAACATCCTAGCTAGCCCGGGCTCTCTAACATTGAGGCCATGTGCTTCAGGGACTTGTAACAGATGTCAGTGTGAGACAGGAGTGGCGGTGTCTTGGTTCTGTACAATCTCTATGGGTCCTAGTCCAGTTCCCAGACATCTGTCAAGAGGATAGTCCTAGCAAACCCAAGAGAGTCAACTTGGACTCCAGGCGGCACATGCCTGGCCTCCCATTTTCATCTTATGCAAAAACCTCACTTCTGTGGTCTGTTCTTCCAGGGATGCCCATGAGCTGCCTTCTTGAAAGAAAGGCCACTGAGCTCAGAAATGTTTTTAGCACTTGACAAATCATGTCATATTTTACATTTGAAGTTTACACAAGCAAATACAAAGCAGAAACCCAATAAAGAGAGCAATTGAAATTCACTGAACCAAAACTCCTCACACACACACTCGGTCTCAGCTCCTGCCCCTCCTTTTAGCCCTCCGTATTGCTCTGTAATTTGTGGGAGCACTTTTTTGTAGATGATACTTGGGGAAAGAAAGACAAGTCTCATGGAGACTCCGAGAGACGTGGGGTTCACACCAAGTCTGGTTTTTCTTCAGCTTTGCTGCAGATGGTTCTCACAGCAGGGTCCACAGACTGGCCTTGCCTAAGGACATTTTGGAAGACAGGTTCATTCAACCCTAGCTGTTCTGAGTCCTGCTTATGTCTGAGAACCCCTGACCTTCTGGCTAAGGAACTAAAGCCAGCCACATTGTGATGAAGTTTTTACTTCTGTTATTCAATGGTCTCATGACTTTGGGTGGTTTGCTTCAATACTTGGTTACTTCCCTGATAGGGAATTCTCTCCTCTCTCTCTCTCTCTCTCTCTCTCTCTCTCTCTCTCTCTCTCACACACACACACACACACACACACACACACACACACACACACACACACACACACAAACTGCATATAAAGTACTTAGGACCATATTGACAATGGGTTGATTGCCACTGGGTATTTGCCATCATGGTTGGTTTTTTTGGAATAGTTCCACATCCACACTGTAAGAAGAGATGGGCATTATGGAGATGAACCGTGTGATGAGGACAGAACCAAGGGTTAGTAGGACTGGAATGTAACTTGACATAACCACATTTTGCCATCTGGTCTCTGACCTTGCCCAACACAAGACAGTCTTGTGTCAGCATTTGCTTTGTATATCAAGAATCCGGAACCATCTTTTCATTACTGCCCATGGTCCTCAATTATGGGCCACCAATTTAAAGAAAAGGGCTGTTTGCAAAAAGGAGGCTTGCTCCCAGCTGAGGTTTGGGGATTGGCTTCAGGTAGCATATGAAAGTTTGTTCTCAGCCTTAGGAGACCTTCCCTGAGGCCACAGATGGATGACACCCTCCCCAAGGCACTAGCAGGGAATCTCAGTTCCCCTTTGTGTTATAATGTATCTTAGGATACAGTACCTTAGTAACTTAGCCAAAGATATCCTGTGGCAGGGTCAGGATTTGAACCCGTGGCCTTAGACTCTCTGCCTAGTATGCTTCCTCCATCACTACACTGTGTCTCACCTGAAGGATCATAGCAGGCAAGCACCAAGTCTGACCAACTCAATATACAGAGAGGACATTGACGTCCAAGGCACCTGAAAACCACTTAGAGGTCTCCAGCCCTGGAAAGGCTGAGCTGCCCCAGCAGCCTAGGTTGTACTCTTAACATCAAGATGTGGATGAGTCCGCAGCTCAAATCCTAGTGTCAGGCATTTAAAACTTAAAACAGGTTGACTCAGGACAGGTAGAGTTAAGGAGTGTTTTCCAACTGTATGATACTTCACTGATAACCAGCAATCTTTGAAAACTACTTTACACCTGGAATGGTTGGTCTCTTCTTTGGCTTACAATATGCAGTCAGACACCTCCTCTCACTCTGCTCAGCTGGAGGATAGTGTGTTTGTGTTTAAAATACACTGAGTGATGTGCCGGGTGGGGAAGGGGAGACTGGGGAGATGGCTCAGATGCAAGCATGAGGACCTGAGTTTGACGCCAGTTCCCATGTAAGAAGCTAGTTCCTGCAATATGCAAGATGCACGTGATCCCAGTGCTGGTGAGGCCTGGACAGGATGCTCCCTGGGGCTTACTGGCCACCTGAGTCACTAACACCAGGTTCAGGAGACACCCTGTCTCAAAAAAAAATACAGAAGAAAGCAATAGAGGAAGATGCTTGATGTCCACCCCAGACCTTCCCACTCACATACAAGTACAACCGCTGCTCTAAGCACATGCGCATGCACTCGTGCACACCACACACGCGCGCACACACACACACACACACAAATAAATAACTCTGGATTAAGCTAGGGTGTTTGGTAGGTCAGGTGTACTAAAAGTATTTTCATGTTAAGATATTTTCATCTTAATGTGAGTTTCGCAAGATGGAGCCCATTGGAAGTAGAGGGACAGCAGACAGCTACTGTGTGTGTGTGTGTGTGTGTGTGTGTGTGTGTGTGTGTGTGTGTGAGTGTGTGTGTGTAGCATCACTTAAGAATCCAGTCCTCTTTCCCCCCTAGGCATCCACCCAGAGTGAGAAGGAGCAATCACCTAGGGTGCGGTGGGAGTGTATCTGCATCGAGTGTCCCTGTCCCACCCCAGAGGTCCGCTGGGGACATGCTTGGCTAGCAATTGCAAGAAGCTCCGGGAAAGACAAACAAAAGGTAACTGGAATGTGCCCCAGGGGGCCCATTAGCTTCCTGGAGCCTCCTGAGCGTTCCCAGGGGGGATCATGGCTGGGCGTGTGTGATCAGCGGCAGGCACTGTCACAGGCAGCTGCTGGCATATTAATATTCCAGATAAATGGCTTTTGGCTCAGGCAAAAGATCCTGCTTGGGAGCAGGCTTTTCTTTGAAGCTCCTGAGAGGGGCAGCTTGCAGAAAGAGGCGAAGGGAAAAGGCAGCTTTGCAGGGAAAAAAAAAAAAACGATTCCACTCCAAAGCCTCTGCCCCAATCCATCTCTGTTTATTTAGTGCCTCTCCCTCTCCTGATTCATGGCAGGCTCACAAGAAAGGAAAGCTAGACAGGGAGGAGAGGAGGGGGACAGGGAGGGAGGGAGGAAGGGAGGGAGGGACTGAGGAAAGGAAGGAAGGAGAAAGGAGGGAGGAAAGGGAAAAGGAGGGAGAGAAGAGGAGGAGGGAAGGAGAGCAGAGGGGAGAGAGAGAGGGAGGGAGGGAGGGGGAGATAAATAGGAGAGCTTGACTGCATACAAGGAAGCCTGTCAACAATTAGCCAGGAGGCTGAGGTGCTGAAGCCTCAGAGCCTTCCTGAGACAGTCTACACAGGCAAGCATCCTTGGCAGCTCCCGGCCACCCCCTGACTCCTAGCTCCACCGCATCTGTGCTATGAGACCCTGACTGGGCTACTTAGACTCTGAGCTTGTCACACACACACACACACACACACAGAAGAGGGAGGGGAAAGCATGAAACCCTTTCTCCTGGATGGTTGAGCAAATGCAGTCATAGACACAAAGCAACTTCCTTTTGGGAGGGGATTTTTAGATGCCATCATTGTAAGGCAGAGGCTTGGGGCTGCCAAACTGACTCAGAGGGTAAGAGGGCTCGCTGTGTAAAGATGAGGAACTGAGTTCCATCTCCAGCCCCCACACAGGAAGCACGGCCACTTGCCTACCTGTAACCTGGAGCTGGGAGGGAGGGAGATGACAACAGGATCCCTGTGGTTGGTCTGCTGCCCCGTGCAGCTCCAGGTTCAGTGAGAGACCCCATCCCAAGGGAATAAGACAGAGGGCGCAGACCAGGGCGCTGACGCTGACATCCTTCTTTATCCTTTATTGAAGAGGATGGGCGTGCATATCCCTGTGCATACACATGTGCTGAATGTGTATGTCTCTGTGCTTAATAAATACAAATACACACACACACACACACACAGAAAGAGAGAGAGACAGAGACAGACAGACAGAGAGACAGAGACAGAGAGAGACAGACACAGAGACAGACAGACAGAGACAAAGAGAAACAGACACAGAAATAGACAGAAACAGACATACAGAGACAGACAGACGGACAGAGAAGACACACAGACATGCACACAGAGAGACAACTGAGACAGATACATGCACAGAGAGAGAAGGGGGGAGGGAGGGGAAGAGGGAGGGAGAAGGAGAGGGAGGGAGAGGGAGGGAAAGAGAGAGAGGGAGAAAGGGAAGAAGGGAGGGAGGAAGGGAGGGGGAGAGAGAGAACACAGCAGCGTTGAAGACAGATGGATCCACCCAAGTAGCCTGAGCAGAACTACTGCCATTCATTTCTTCTGACTGCTGAGGCATGCCAGGGCCATGAAGCACACAATAGTGTAAAGCCCCAATTTTATAGGTGGGGGAAACTGAGGCATGCAAGAATAACTCATTCAAGTAATTTCAATGCCATCGCTGAATAAAGTCTTGTGTTTCCATCTCCCTGGATGCACAGATTCATTTAACAGAGGCCTCTGTCTCTGTTCTCTCAAACCCTGTAGACAGGCCATCTTTGCCATGGCTAGTTCTGATAAGACTTAGATAGCCCCAGCCCTCAGCTGCATGAGCATAGCCCAGAGGAACCCACTGCAAACAGGTGTCAGGTCCCACCCCAGAGGGCAAGTGTGTACTGCGTTCAGCATTTTGGGGTCTACAGTGCCATTGGTAGCTCTAGAGAGGAGCATGGTGGAGGACTGCTGAACCTGGTCCTCCATCAGAGGAAGGGACAGTGTTCCCTGCTCCTTGGATCCTGAGCAGGATTGCCTGCATCTCAGTTTCCTTATCTATGACCCTGCAAGAACCAAGCAAAACATGGTGCCCGATTCCGTTAATTAAAGAGATGCTTCCGTTGGCCCGGGAAAAGTTAGTGAGGAAACCAGACCAGTGTGCACAGTGGAAGATCACCAGCACGCTAGTCACAGAGGCCATCGCTTAGGTCATATCCAGGCTTGGCTACGCAGGGCTGGCTGGTCCCGGCAGGAGGTAGGTATTGAGCACCATAAGAATCCACAGTGGCAGCCATAGGATGGGGCTCTCAGTGTTCTCTGCTCCCTCGCCAGGCTGTTGCTGCAGGTCCTCCAGTCTTCATCTGGGATACAGACCACAGCGCCACCCATGGCCAAGCAGGAGCAGTGCATCCTGGACAGGAAAGGCTGCTGGGGTACTTGGTAGGATACTTTGCAGTTCAGTACTCAGTCTCTTCCCAGGCTTTAGAGTCACAAAGGTTCCTTGTTGGGGTCTGGCACAGGACCACTGTTGGAGCAGGTGACTGTCGCATCTCTCTTTTTCCAGGATCGGTGATTGTATCCGTGCTCAGAAGATCTTGATTACCTCTCAGGGCTGACAGGAGAAACAGACAGAGCCAGAAGGAGACCGTGACAGCCCTTGGGCCAAACCACAGTCATTCTCAGGTCAAGAAAAGAGAAGATGATAGAGTCAGGCAAAGAGGAGGAAAAACCCACAGTGCTCAAGGCTAAGAAAATGGTTGGTAGCCAAAGCGCTGCCCCGTGTGCTTGTGTGAGCCTAGAGCAGACACACAGAGCGGCTCCTGACTGCCCCTGGGGACAGTCCATGCCTTCAGTACCTATGTGTACCAATGTTTCTTGGACATCAGGGACAGCCCCTGGGAATCATGAAAATCTTTTATGTGCTTGGACAAAGCTCGAGAGCCAGATCCTGCCTCCTTGAGTGGAAGCCCCCAGCCCTGTAGCTAATGCCTCCCTTGGAGGAACCCAATAAAAAATGACCATAGAATCAAGAAATAGGAATTACAGTCAAAACCTTCTAGAGCTGTCAGGGGAAGGGGACTTCAAAGACTCAAAGCAAGGCCAGAAAATGGGCTACTCTGAAGGCAGTGCGTTTTTCGTGCTATTGTCCTTGAGATCACACCCACTAAAGCCACTTAGATACATCTGTCTAATGCTAAGAGTCTTTGATTCTGGTGCAGTCCCAACTTCCATGCCTGCCATTGTCCAGAGCACCCTTGGGAGGCAGACATCAATTTCCTTCCTGTGACGGGGAGTCGTTATCTCAGATGATTCCATCTCTTGACCCTCCCGTTAGTAAGGCATTCCTCACAGAATCTAACAGCTCTGCCTGTTCTCTGTGTGACACAGCCACCCATTAGAGATCTCAGAGGATCCCTCTTCACCTTCTACAAGGCCTCCAAAGACACCGGGTGACCGGAGATCTCACAGACATAGTCTTTGTCAGACACGTGGGGAGCCACAGAGTATTGTTGTTCTTGGTGAAGGAAGGCTACTTCGAAGACACGTGTCCTACTTTAATGCAGACAACAATGACATGCCAGAGGCAGTCAGAGGCCACGTGGGTGACAAGGTGAAGAAGTGAACTGGATCTGAGGCTCTCTGATATTTACTGACTGGACCTTGAGGTCTGGATTACAGTGGATTTAAAGTATACCATATTCTTATGAGGGCACTGGGCCCCTTCATAGCAGACCCCATGACCTTTGTGACCTTCAGAGAGGGGACAATGTGTTCTTCAGAATAGGACTAGACAGCCCAGGCTACTGGCTTTCCTCCAGCAATTCTTGGGGCTGCTTCAAGCTGAAATGTCTGGAAACTTTCGAGGCTCATAAGCAAATGGCCTCACAGAAGTGCTTGTTAACATTTCCTCTGTTGGAGACTAAAGCAGACAAAGTCAGAGCCAGTGGGCCCCCCACATCCCCCACAGTACCCCTGAGTCTCATTCCTCTTCTACTATAGTCCAGCCCTGGAAAACTCACACCCTTGTCTAAACACCAGCCCTGAGCAGACCCAAGTAGAGGCCATATGTATTAGATTATATTATTGTTTAAAATATTCGCTAGTCTTTTCCATGGAAGATTATTCCTCCCTACCCCATTAGGCTTGGCCATTTGATTCGATTTAACCAATGAAATGTGGGCAGAAGTGAACTATACAGCTTCTGCACAGAAGCTCGGAGAGCTATTGACTTCTACTGTTTTCCCTCAACCAGGAGCCTCGGAATGCCTGGGAAAGACACTGCTCTCTCAACTCTGCTGGAATGCAGACAGAACAGAATAAGCTAGGACTTAGGAGAAAAGATAGGGAACATGAGGAAGAAGCAAGGCTTTGCTGTGTTAGGCCGCTGGGGCTCATTTGTTACAACGTTGTGCAATTTAGGCCATGCTGACTGATACATCTAACAGGGCAGGAAGCTTGGGTATTGCTAAGACAGATATTTCCTACAGATCAAAACTCCCATGACATATGTGAAGAAGGGGAAAAAAACATGCAGGCAAATCTAGAGGCAGGACAGCTTGGTCCTCCCAATTCTCTCCCACTGCCACCCTCTCTGCCTTCCAACTGGGAAGGCACAGTCAGCATCTCCCCACATTTCCCTCAGCCAGGAGGAGCCTCTGATAGGGATGGTATAAGACCCAATTTTTCCTCAAATATTGATCTTTTATCCTTGGGAGAAAATAGTTTGTGCTCCTTAAATAAGAAAGGAAAACCAGCTCTGGAATTGATTCCTGGGTAATTTAATCACCTTTTGTTCAGACAATGCAGAGCTGGCACTATGATTATCTACATATTGACTCATGGGCTGCTGCCTCAGGAAGCCGAAGACAGAGGGGGTGGGGAGGCTGTGGAACCATCCCTGTCACAGCTGCCTCTCTGCAGGGAGGTACATTAACTGTCCAGGGCCATGTCACCTTCCAAAGTATCCCAGTCATGGGCAGGGGGAGCATGTGACCACCTCTGGGCCTTGGGAATACAAAGCACACGGCTGACAAATCTCTGAAGAACTGGGGAAGTGGGGAGTCGGTGGGGGGTGGTATGGTTTTGAGAGACTGTTCCAATCTCTTATGTTAAGAAAACAAGGAGGAAAAACCTCTCTTTCCACCACTGCCCAGGCACCATGATATCCTGGCCAAGTCATGCCACATCATGGAGATTCAACTTTATTTCTTTTAGACTAAGTTTTTTTTAACTGAGTGTATGCACGTGCCTGTGGGTGCTGCACATGCACAGTGGAGACTAGAGGTAGACTCAGTCACTCCCCGTCTTTTCTTTAGGGACAAAGACATGAACCCAGAGCTTGCTGGCTCCATTAGACAGCTAGCTAGGCAAGCTTTGGGATCCTCCTGTCTCTGTGGCCTGGTGCCAGGGCTACAGGCATGCATCGTCAAGCCCAGCTGTTTTTGTGGGTGCTTGAGTCTAGACATTAGTCCTGATGTTTGAACAGCAGATACTTTGCCCACTGAGCCATCCCCAACCACGGCTGCTCAGTTTTACTATGAACAATTGGAAACTACCTTCCATAACTCACTCTGCGTGCATCAGTAGTCATTGCTGAAATGCCTACTGTCTCACAGATAAATAAAGCTAACAAAAGGAAAGGTAGGTGTGATATCAGAAAGACGAACACGGACTCCTGCCAGCTTCAAATGCATGCTTGTTTCCCACAGGGGAGGGGGAGCGTGGTGAGGTGTGGCCACGTGCTTTTCCTTGGCCAGTGGCACAACAGCAATGGGAACAAAGGAGACTTAGGACGCTCTGGTCACTGAAACTTGTCTTTCCTCCATGAGCTTAGTGATCCTGAGACTGCTATGTGAGTGAGCCCAGGCTAGCCTGCTGGAGGATGCCTTTCACAGGGCCCATTTACTCCCAAGACTCAGGCTCAAAGCCTGCCAGGCACAAGTGTGTATGAATCACACTCAAAGCATCTAGCTCTTGGCTCACCCATCGAGCAACCATAGAGGCATGAGAGTATCCAGGGAAAATCCCGAGCAGAGCGCTGGGACTCTAAGTCTGACAAAATAATTGTCACTGTAAACTATTAATTTGGAGAGTGATTTGTTACACAGAATGAGCTAACTGATACACAAAGGCAGACATTGGCAGTACATCTTCATGACAGATTTTCTTACTTCATCATTACTACAAGCCCATTTGGTAGGTAGCATGCTCTTTACGGCTGAGGCTGCTGAGACAGAGAAAGGCTAGCTCACTGTCCAGAGATGCTGGGTGGTAAAGGGGAGCCTAAGACAGACTGTAGCTCCCAGTGGGAAAGGGCCTAGGGCAGGGTTGGTGAACAGGATCCATTTGGAATCTGCCCTCTGGGGCTCAGAATCCCTGCTGCATGGGTGACAGGGCTTCTGTCCCGTGTCCCGCCCATTGCAGCTGTGTGTAGAAGAAGCCTGTATGCTGACTCCAGAGAGCCCTGAAGATGGGGTCGTGATGGAAGGTATGAGGGGAAGGGGTCAAGGCAGTGCTTTGTGGCTGAAATGGCTCATAAGGCCAGCTTATGGAAGCCTGCTTCCAAATGATCAATTCCAATCTCATTATGACCACAACTGCCATTAACTCAGGAGCTAATTGCTATTAGCGTACAGAAACTCAAGAGGGTTTAGCTGCAAAAATTCCATGACACGGGCCCATCTCATTGCTCAAATGGTCCCCATTATTAATTCCCTTTGACTATTAGCTTATGACTGCTAAGTTACGATAAGTTTGTGTAAAGTCCTTGAACCGGATGTGTGTCCTCTGTGCACATTTCATTATGGGGGGGCTGAGTGCCCTCAGAGGCTCCATATGGTGATTTTCATCTTTCCTTGAGGTCTAGGCTTATTAAAAAGCATCAGGAAGGTTCTCGATTTGGAAGACAGTTCTGTAAGCAAAAGCCTTAACAAAAACCAGACTCTGCTCAGCATTTTGATGCAATTAAGGTCTTGGCAAGCACAGAGTGGGCCTGAGCAGCAGCAACAGTTAGCAGCACAGAGACCCTGGGAAACTCTAGGCGGCCCTCATGTTGTAGTTGGGGAAACTGAGGACTGGCTAAATGGCAGCATTCAGGTAAGACAAAATGACCTATCAATCTTAGGCTCACAGTTTCTGGTTTCGATGAATTAGATGTCAGGTATGCTGTAAGACCAACAGAAGACAAAGCATCACTGCAGCCCTCCCTTAAGAAAAAAAAAAGAAAGAAAGAAGAGGAAAGAAAAAACTACGTGCTGAGAAACAGGCCAAGCGACTATCACTCATTCCTCCTCCTTGAAGAGAGCCAGCTGGATGGCTCTCTACATGACAGTGTGTAAAATTAGACATATTTAACGGGTGACGACAAGGTTTTCTCTGTCTACGTTCAGGAGCCTACCGTAATGAGATCCAGTTGGTTTCTTAAGAAAAATAGGAGTGTGTGCAATTACTGAGTTCACCGTTTGTTTCTGTTTAACTTTGTAGCTTCTTCCCAAGATGCCTTGGGGCATGTCTGGAAAAAAATGTCAGTACTCGTTGCTAAGCAGTTCGGCCCTTGAGGTCCCAATTCAGAGTCCTTTCTAGCCAGGTCTTGGGGCATCAGAGTAGGGAAGGCTGGGGTGCCCAGACCCGAGAACAGCATCTCTCTCTCTGGCTAAGCTCTACAAGTCTGAAGTATCTCCATTTCTGCCAAAGAGGAGCTATACTTTCCTCATCGTTGAGTAGGAAGAAGAGGAGGCGGGGTGCCTTCGGGCCTCTCCTCATCCACATGTCCATTCTAAATCTCTTTTATTAGCTTCAAGCTCTTAAAGGCTTGGAGGAGGGAGGCTGTGAGATGGAGCTAAGGAAATTGGAAGTTGAGTGCTGAGCTCTCTCCGGGGTCAAGGTTTCTGAAGGGATCCTAATTAAAGCCAAGTGAGCGCAGGCCTCAGCTCAGCGTGTTGGCCTTGGGAGGCAGGGATTGCGGGAAGAGAAAGAAAATAAGAGACTAGAGAGGTCAGGAAGAAGAGAAAAGGAAAAAGCAGCAGCCACGGAGAAAAGAAAGGAGAGGAAGGAAGGAGCCAGCCAGAGGGGGCTGCGGGGAGGGCATCCCAGAGACTGCAGGAGGAAAGAAACAAGACAAGAATCTGGGGAGGCGGGAGGAGTGTGAGCGGAGAGACAAGTTGGTGAAAACGAGCAAACTGTGCATCTGTCGGTTCATTTCTAGAACATACAGAATAGAAATGGCAGTCTCTCAGACCATGGGATGGAAGAAGGTATGGTCAATATGAAATGCCCGTCCCGCAGACCATGGGATTGAAGCAGTTACAGCCAATATGAAATGCGAGCACAGAGCATATTTTCTTTGACTCAGACACCTGACTCGGTTTTGGCATCAGGTGATTGTGTATATGTGTGTACATGGCACATACAGGAATCTTTGCCAGATATTATGAAACATGTTACAGTACCTACTGGCTATGGCCAACGGCACCCCAAAATCTGTGGCCATTTGAACTCTATGTTTTTCCCTGCTCTGGCTGTCAACAGCTACAAAGTCATTACTGTTATGATCTCAAATATCTCATGGCTTTACAAGGACCACACCAGGCCAAACAGTTCCATGAGATGTTTATTGAAAGGGGAAAGGGCAAAGGTGGCGGTGGAAAGAGAAGAGGGGGGAAAGAGAGAGAGGGAGGGCTGCTTCTCTTATATATAATGGGTGGTGATGTGGTCACAGGTAAAGGTGAGCCCAATGGATTCTGGGAATATGGTGGCCGTTGTCTTAGCAACAAGTGCTGTGTTGTCATCTATGTGATGCTGCAGGTTTCAGAGGTCCTGGTACCAACAATCTTCTCTTCTTCTGCTTCTGCTTCTGCTTCTGCTTCTCCTCCTCCTCCTCCTCCTCCTCCTCCTCCTCCTCCTCCTCCTCCTCCTCCTCCTCCTCCTTCTCCTCCTTTTCCTCCTTTTCCTACTTCTCCTCCTTCTCCTCCTCCTCCTCCTCCTCCCCTTCTCCCTCCCTCTCCTCCTCTTCCCCCTCCTCTTCCTCTTCCTTCCTCTCCTCCCCCCTCCTCCTTTTTGTCACACTGGAAAGATACAGTTATGTTTTCCTAGAAATAAAGTCATTGGTCCTTAGGCTTCTGGGACAGTCAGGTGAGGAGAATCCAGGAGATAGACCCTAGTTAAATTTATTTTCCAGAAGAAGGTTTTTGGTCCCCGCCCTCTTATTGGTGAGAACCAGGAGTCTCCTTTTACTAGCTCTGTCTCTTTCTGCTCTTTAGAATCTCCTCAGGTGATTTGGCTCCAAAAGCCCTGCAAAGAAGAAACATGTGCATCCCACTAGGATCCACAATTTTCTTTCTGGATCCCAGGGATCTCTGAACCCTGAGAACAAAACAAAGTAAAACAGAGCCCAGTTTAGGTCACGCAGGTCCGTTTGCTCTCTTAACCTGTGTTCATTGTATTGGTTCTACTAAGGAAAACAGACCACATGCTTACGTCCAAAACAGAAAGAGAACATTCTAATCTGTTTCTAGGGAAAAGTGAAAAGGACTGAAGATAAGATAAAAATCTTTGTTGCTCACGTCCTCAGGGGCGGGGCAGTTTGCAGGAGCTGCTTTGTAGACTGCCCAGCGGTCTTGATACTCTGTTCATCCTTTACTCCTGAACTTCAACTGTAGCATTTGATGACATCTGTAGCCCTATCATCCACCAGCCTGCCTGGGGTGGTGTCAGCAGTGTGTCTGAAGGAAGGGGTAGAAGAGATTTGCAACTCAGATTCCAGCAGCAATCCCTTGATTGGCCCCAAGTTCTTCAGCCCCTTGTCTTCTTCATAATCATCTTCTAATCCTGGTCTGTTTCTGCCGCCAGGGAGCTCCCCCGGAACATGAAGACAATTGATACATCCCCTGGTGTGTGCTAGGCAGTTTATGTCTACTTGACACAAACTAGAGTCACGTGGGAAGGGGCCCTCAACTGAGGAATTGTCTTCATCAGATTGGCTTGTAGACATCTGGGAGGTATGTTCTTGATTAATAATTGGTGTAGGATGATGCAGCCTGAAGTAGGTAATGCCACCACTGGGCAGGGGTTCCTAGGTTGCATAAGAGAGCAAACTGAGCAAGCCATGGAGAGTAAGCCAGTACAGGATATTCTTCCGTGGTCTCTGCTTCAGATCTTGCCTTCCCATTCCTATCTGAGCTCTTCTTGCCCTGGCTTCCTTTGATAGTAGACTGTAACCTGTAAGATACAATGAATGCTTTACCCTTTGAGTTGATTTAGTTGTGTCTAATCATAGCAACCACAGGACATATGGTAATTAACCATCAGTGGTCCCTAGAGTCTAAGTTCAAATTTAGTCCTACTGTGTGCCAACGCTGGCTTCATGTGCTGACTCTAGAGCTTGAATAAGTCAGGCCACCCTGGAACTGTTGTACTAGGGAGATCAATGATCAGATGACAATTTGTGGGATGTTTTAGACTGAGAAAGGTGATAGGAGAAGCCAGATGCAGGGAAGGAAACCTAGGTTTCAAGCTGGATCACAACCACTGGGCAAGCATCTCTGAAGAAGGAGATGAAGAGGGAGAGGTCCTATGTCCACTGCACCCACGGAGTAAGCCTTGTATTTCCACTCTGGGAAAGAGCTAGCACTAAGGGGCTACACATCCACTTCCTACCTGCTCTGATGTGGCTGGCATCTACTTCCACCATGTTTATATCTGACCTCGACAACTATAGACTGACCCTGAAGGGTAGAGTCCAGTGAGTACTTGCCTTATGTCACAGCATCTTTGTGACACTGGTCCCCATGGCCTTGACTGCTCTTGAAATCTTTCTAGCCTCTCATCTTTCTTGACCATTCCCTTATGGGGTTCCCCTTCCTGGCCTTCCTTCTGGAATCTTCATTTATTTTTCTTAACTTTAATTTTTTTCAGGATTTATTAATTTACCTTATATATATGAATGTTTTGACTGCATGCATGTGTGGCAAGTGTGTGCTATGCGCATGCCTGTTAGATATCCAGGAACTGGGGTTATGGATGGCTGTGAGCCACCATGTGGACACTGGCAATAGAACCCAGGTCCTCTGCAAGAGCACCAAGTGATCTTAACCACTGAGCCATCTCTCTAGCTCCTTGGTACCTTTGTTATCTAGGTCTTCCCCTTGCTTCCTCCATGGCCTTTCCAATGCATCAACCTCAAGCTGGTGATCCCACTCCTTTCCCCGAGTGATAGACCCAGGGCTCCACTGGGCATGCCCAGTATGGGCAGCCATAGGCCTCCACGTCAGCCATGGGAAACTGATTACCTTGTGTTCATGTCACTCATTGCTGTGCCAGGCTCAAGCAGGTGTCCTGGGAGCCATTATGCACCCTCTGCTCTTACATTTCCCTCCCAAATTTGATAGTTCCTGCTGTTTTTATACCCTCCAAATAGCTTCCAACTTTATTTCTGCATTTCTACCAGTTTCTACATTTCCAAAGTCCTTACCACCTCTCTCACCTCCCAAATCCTGCCCCTGATCTACATAAAGCTTCCAGAGTAATCCTTTGAAAAAACAAATTTGAACACATTCCTCCTGCTTAAACCCGTTCTGTTCTCCCACCTGCCCATGATCCATGCTCCCAGCTGTCCTGCAGCCTCCCGGGCTCTGGCACCTTCTCCTTCCATGTCACCATCTGCACCATGTGGCCCTCACCCTGCCTGATACTCCGGGATTCCAGACAAACCCACACCTTGTCATTCCAGATCCTTGGCAGTCCGGGTGAGAGGCCAGCTCCTGAGCTTACCCAGGCTCCACAACTTGGAGCAGCTGGCTTTCTCTCTGCCCTGTCTACTTAACTCTCCGTTCTTGAATCTGCCTCATCAAGTCGGGTATTCCCACTCACAGACCCCTCCGGTGAGATGGGGTTCCTGTCCTGAGCATCCCATCACCATCTTAGTAGTAACTAGATATGTCCAGTCCCAGGGGACCAGGAAGAACCAGCAACACAGTCCTAGTTATCTTTTCCATAGGCAACCACACCCACAAGAAGAACAGCACTCAGCTAGCACAGTGAATGAATGCATCTGGCCTCAAGAAGGGAGTGGAAGACACAACTGGTATCAAAGCACGAGAGCACCTTGGCTCTTCCCCTTAAGATCTGTGAACTCTTGGGTGGGTCCTTAATACTTTGAACCTCTGTTTTATCCCTTATAAGGCGGCAGGAGCTCCTGTCAGCTCATCAGAGGCTGCTAGAGGACTGTCTGAGGGGGCATCCTATAGAGTGTTCTGGCTAGAGGCTTTTTTGGGGGGGTCACCGAGGATGCTGACACTCCCCACGGAGACACATACCCTTCTCCTGGTGCTCCAAGGGAGTTCACGCTGCCATTCTGGTTTTTCCTGTTGAGGGACTGTTGCAAGATACTAAAGAGTATTTGCAGGGACGTGCCACCATCAGATAGAAGTCACCAGCTCAGGACACCTCCCAAATGATGAGAGCAAGGGAAGCCCTCCTTGGAGGTGCAGGATAGAGGTTTCAGCAAGCTAGAGAAAGAAACCTGTTGGGCAGAGGACAGGCATGCTTTCATCGTCCTTTGACTAACTTTCATAATGCCCACCAAGCAGAGAGTGTCTTGAAAATTTGCAAGTCACAAGGAAGCTAGAGAGTGTAGACTTGGGAGATCCCTTCTCACCCTGAGAGTATAGTGGGAGTTGACTGCCTAGAATACAAAACAAGGCTGCTCTTTCCCGCAGAGGCTCCTCAGAGGGAGAGGAATGTGTCAGGTGTCTAGCTATGTCTTGTTGACCTGTTCTATGCTCATCGTTACCTGGGTCACGTACTTGTGTTCCCGAATCCCCACACACCTGTCCTATGAAACGTGGCTAGTATTTACACCTAGGGCTTATAAAAGGGCATGTCCCTCTCCCTGGAATCTGAAGATACTGAGCAAGAAACAAAGCCCTACTGGAGATACTTTTAAGGAGCTATATCCACCTGGCGTAGTGGTGGCCCCCTAGCTGGTCAGTCTTGGCATAGCAGGGTCTCTAAAAACACATTCCACAGAATCCCTAAGCAGTTACCAAAATAGCAGTAACCAATTTCTGTCACCACAATTTATTGCACAGCCGTAGGCCCACCTTGCTTTCCTCTTGGGCTGTTTTGGTTTTTTTTTTTTTTTTTTTTTTTTTTTTTTTTTTTTTTTTTTTTTTTTTTGTACAATGAGAGAGAAACATCCAATGCATACACTGTTCTTTTGTTATCTATGTTTGTCCGTGAGCCTCGCTAGTGACAGGTGCTGGGGCAGACAAGTCATGTGCCAACTCACCAGAGCCCAATGCTAGGGAATCAGACCACAACCTTCATGCTGAGAAAGGAAGCCAAGAATGAGTGTCCTTCTGATGTGTGGCACAGAAGAGAGGCATGGTCCCCAGATGTATGCTTGGTACCGTGAATGTGACCTTACTTAGTCACATTTAGAAAGAGAATCTTTGCAGATGCAATTAACCCAAGGATTATTTAGATGAAGTCATCCTGCAGTGTCCAGTGATATATGTACTTAGAAGAGATAGAGTGGGGGAAGCAGAGCCAGGGAGAAGACAGGCCATGAGACATCCTAGGCTGGTGTAGGAACGAAGTGCCTGCAAGTTAGGAGAGAGATGGGTGTGCACACCTTCTCACAGGCCCCAGGAGAGCCTAAATGCTGAACGCCTTGGCACCCTTTTGTGCCTCCTGGATGGTAGAAAGATAATTCTCTGTTATCTAACGCACTTGGTTTGTGGTTTTCTGATTCAGAGGCCTAAAGAAAGTAAAGCAAGTGTCTGTCCCAGCCTTTGGCAAGGTTGCCTTAAAGATGTACACGGAGGTGACGCAGGAAAGGAGTCTTGACGTCAAGACAGAGGTTAGGGGTGAGAAGGGAGAAAGGTAGGAGGCATCCAAGAGAACTAAACAGCAGCTTTACTAAGAGAGGCCAGGAAGCAGGAGGAAGTAGGACTGCTGAAGGCTGACTCCATGATTAGCTTGCTTTTCAAACACAATGCTATCCTTTCCCCCATAAGTCTAAGTACTGTGGTTAAGGATTTGTTGAAGTATTCCAGCAGTGAGTAACCTGGTCAGCATGAGTTTGGATGCTCTGCTCAGGAACCCACGGGCAAGAAGGGATCAGGAACGAAACATTGGAGGCCATCTGGCAGCAGTATCAGGCTAGGACTGTAGGAGCTGGGCTAGGCAAAGGCCATAGTGGCGTACAACTTAGGGGACAGAAGGGCAGGAGAGGGGTATTATTGATCAATGGTGCTTCAGCTGCCTGTTGAGTGAGCAGGGGCCCTAGGAGCTGCCCAGGTAAGGATTTGTAAGTGGTGGTATAGTTCCACTGGCTACATAAGAGGCTTCTTAAGTCTATAATGAGTTTGGTTTGGGGACACATTGCATCCTAGTGGGACTGCTGAGAACTGACTAAAGCACATCCGTGGCCTGCACAGTACCCAGCCAGAGGGTTCTCAGTATAGGCTGCACCCCAAACACCATCTGTCGGACCATATTATGCCACATTCTGCAGCGAGAAAACCATGCCCCGGCCCTCATCAGCATCCACCTAGTCCCAGGGAAATCAATCGGTCTGGCTCCAGCTGTCGAAACTAGAAGCAGAAAGGAACCTTGGACAAATACTCCTCAGCTCAGCACATTTCTCCATCTGGGAAGGAAACCAGGTGGATGGGGAGGGGAAGCAGGCCATCAGAAGGTTATGAGGCCATAAATAAGAGATTTGTGGTAAATAAGCTGGTGAACATATCCGCTGGCTGCTCGGTTTTTATCACTCACCTAGAGAGCAGAATTCCCCCGCATCTTTTCTGCAGGCCAATAAATATCCTTCAAGGAGCCCATATTTACATAGCAAGCAAGGAGGGAGGGGAGCACTGCTGTTACCCAGGTTCCATGTCAAGAAGGAACAATGTATGACCCTAAAGAGAATGGCTTCGCAGAGGATCAATGCAAATGCAGTTTCTTTTCCCAGAGCGATGCTCCTGGGCAGAGTTCAGCCCAAGTTCAAGGATTGCACTCAGAAGTGCCGGGTGCTGGATGCCATGCGCTGAGTCTCTCCCCTTAGGATGGGCTCCCAGCATCAGCTACTGGCTCTGACACTCTGTATGCTGACCACCGCCACCCAACGCTGCCCCCTACACACACACACACACACACACACACACACACACACACACACACACGACATAGAAGATACATAAGGGATCCCAAGTTCAACCACCAGGTGTCATTGTACAAAAGGATTCTCCGGTGTGTGTCAGGCACAGTGGGTAAATAGAGGCAAGGGCGGCTAAACTGCACAAGGAGCAGAAGGGGCATCATCTTCACCTGGAGTACAGAAGGAAGCCGGGACTTCCGCTAAGACTCCAGGTCAGGCCGTGTGATCCTGGCATGGGAGGAGGTGGGAACACCGCTTCTGCAGCACAGTGGGAAGGAGGGCCCAGGTGGCTTTGTAGGGTGTGGCTCTCATGTCTCCTTCAGCCCTGAGAGGCTCTGTCCTTTGGGTATCATGACCCCTTCGGGGTTTAAGGCAGGATGGTGGTGTCCCAGCGGACTCAGATTTCTGGGAAAAGCAACTATTTCCCTCCTGACTATGAAGGTCATCTGAGAATAATGCCCATCTCAAGTAAGTCAGCTGAACATACCTCTCATGTATATTCCCACCGGAATGAGCCAGGGGTGGGGCCCTACAGGCAGGCCTGTGCTTTTCATCCTGGAAAGGAAGGAAGAAATAGAGGGATGGCCTGTAGGTAATTTACCCAAACTCACGCAGATGCCAGGTGGCTAAGCTAGGATTCCAACTTAAGTACAGCAGGCCCTGCTGCCCATGGCTTCACTTGTCTTGACAAGTTAGCTTGCAGTTGGTCAATCACAATCTGAAGATGCTAAATAAAAAAAATTACAGAAAGAAACTGCTCATAGACTTTTGAATATAGGCTGTGCCATTCAGAGTAGCGTGATGAAATCTTATATTGCCCGGCTCTGTGTTGCCTGGTTATGAATCATTCCTACAGCCTGTGAATACATGCTATATCCACTATCCACCCATTAGTCATTTCATGGTCTTCTCAGTTCTCAGGTCAATTGCATATGAGGGCTCATGTTTAAATGCAGCATTTAAAAAAATAGTTTGAGAGGGAGGAAAAGAGAGGTAACCGGCTCACATAATTTGCTACAATATATTGTTACAACTGCTCCATTTTGTGGCTCATCTCTTATGGTGCCTAATTTATAAATTAACCACTGTTGGAGGCATTACATGTAGAGAAAAAAATCACGCCTGGGGCTGTGCCTGATCGGCGTTCTTAAGCACCAAGAGACTTGGAGACTGTTCTCAGCAGATGGGGTGCAGGAAGGGCACTCCTGGATTCGGCTTATAGAAGATTCCAACATGACGCAGCTCGGAAAGAGGCAGAGAAATCTCAGGCACCGAGACAGCAGAGGGAGGGGAGGGGAGCACAATGTTTTGTCCTCCACCTCGCACCACTGCGGGTGTGATTTATGGCCCCAAGTGTCATCGTATAGAATGTAACATCCTTTAAACACCAAGCGCACACGCTCTGAACACACACGCGCATTTGCATCTGACCACAGTACATTGTTGTGCTTTATAAAGAATGAGGAAAACTGCTTTCTGAACATCTGGTGGGGTTCTCCCCCCAAGCCCAGATGTGGTAGATTATAAAGACAAGGCAATGTATGCCAGCAACAATTTCCCAGTGCCGCTCCAGCCAGTACACGCTATTCCTCTTTAGACTCCCAAACCCTCAGTCTCCGGGTCTCTAGGACACTGGTTTGGGTCACCGTGTCTAATTGCATTCTGGGTCTCAGCTGGTAGAGAGTGAGCTGCTGCCCCCACTTGCTCTTAAGTGCTCAGCGGGGATGGCAGGAGAGGGAACCGTGGTATGTGGGGTGGGTGATTGGCTAGGCTCTATGATAAACCCCATGCTGCTTTCCTCGGTGAGCCTGGCCCCTAAGCACTCTCGTTGGGATCTCGGGTGGGGTGGACTGTTGGCTTGCTTGTTCCTTAGGAAAGCTCTCATGGATACCAGTACCAGCTCCAAGCAGGCCTTGTCAGCCATTGCCACGTCACCACCCCACATCCTGCTCTGCGGGATGCAGGGAACTCAGACAGGGCGATGTGCAGATGTAACAAAGGATGTCTCTCGGTCCAGGCCTCTCTACCTTAGAGGAAAAGCTGCATGGCGTGGAAAGCCATGGGAGAGGAAACCGTGGGCTCTCAGTATCCGGTAGAGAAAATGTCAGTCGCTCATCTCACACCAACTGCCAGCGCCCCTAGACAATAACACCCAGGAGATGACACAGGGATAGGATGGATGTCACATGAAGAGATTATCTAACCTCGCTCCCAGATGCGAGCTTCCCTCTGGGTGACGCAAGGTGGCTGGGCATGTCATATGCATACCCCCAAAAGAGGTGGCCCCAGATCACCTGACCAGATCTAGACTGGACTGGCAGTAGGTTCTGGAGAAGGACTGGCAGTTTGAACCTCAACTCTACGATCACTTTTGGATGTTGCCCATGTCATGCGCGTGACTGGAGACTAGAACCTACTGTCCTCGCATGGCAATGATGTTCATATGATGCCACAAAGTTCATGTGGGTGTTCGGAAAACTGTGAGGTAGACTCTAATAAGAAGATTATTAAGGTAGACTTATATAATTAAGAAGAAACGGTACCTCCATGACCAAGGACAAACTCTCGCTGCTATAACAGCTTGCACACATCTCGTCCACAGGGACAGAAGCTGGGCAGCACTTGTTTCTGTTTCTCTGTTGTTGTTATGCCAAAATACCTGAGACTGGGTTATTTCTAAATGATAGAGGTTCACTTAGAGCCTTCATGATTCTGGTGGCTGGAAGTCTAAGATTAGGTGGCAGCAAGTGAAAAGGGCCTCACCATAAACAAGAAGCAGATGGGTAGCTACATGTGCCAAAGGGACACATCAGGAGCAATGTCTTGGCTTTCAACAACCCGCTCTGTCTGGGTCACTAATCCACTCCAGCAAGAATTGACCCACTAGCAGAAAGGCCTTACTCTTGCTCCAAATGATGCAGACTTAATCTTGTCTTCAAGGCCCCACTTTCCAGTGCTTCCCCCATGGTAACCAAATCCCATGTTGGTTTAGGAAGAGGAAAACCATTTTCCAGCTGTCTCAGCTCCAGCCAGACACAGGCTCTAGGATAGACCCGGAGCCTGGGTGAAGAGAGCAGACTGCCACCCACCCATTATTGCTGGGCGATTTTCAGAGTATGATTCTCTTCCCAGTCTTCATCTGACCCTCCCATAAGTTCCTGGGCACTAAGGAAGGGACCACCTGTCTCACCACCTGTCCCTGCACAGCTTCCCCTGGCCTTGCACATCCTCAGGGCCGTTAGCCACCTCATTAGTCCTTGGTGTCAGGAAGTCTGGACAAGGGGGAATTTGCTCATTTTTTTTTCCAGTTATTCCAAGATCTAGGGCTAGCATTCTTCTTTCTTTACACCTTCATTTTCTTATCCAGTTAGTGCGCATTGTCCATGCCCTGAGCAGCATGGGTGTGGCTTTAGATTCAAAAGAAGCTGGAAGAGGACTGAGGAAATGGTTTAGTCAGTACAGTGCCTGCTGTTCAGACATGAGGATCTGAGTTCAAATCCAATTCCCCGCATAAAAGTCTGGGCATAGTAGCAGTGCTGGGGAAACAGAGACAGACAGAAGCCTATGGCTCACTGGGTGTAGCTCACTGGCTCACCAGCCTAGCGGAATTGCTGGGCCCCTGCTCCAGTGTAAGATCATGTCTCACAAACTGTGGCAGATGGTGGTCCCAGAAGACATCTGATACTGACTTCTGGCCTCTACACACATGCACACAACATGTGCACACTCCTCCCTCGCACACACATACACCCCTAGGTATAAAGATGGTTTGCAGGTATGAAACCAACTCACCTGTGTTCCATCCTACCCTCTCACAGCCCCTGAGCTGGAGCATTAGAGGTTATTTAACTTGGTTCCCAGATCCAACTCATGCCTCTAAACTAAACCAAAATGATAGATAAAGTAGAATTTTCCATCAAGGCCAATGTAAGTTGATAGATGGAAAACTTTGGTCATCTAGCCCAGAGCTTGGCATCAACCTCCACCAGACACTGAGGCTAAAAAATCAACCTTCTCAGGTTCGACAAGAGACACAGCAGCCCCTCAGCAGAGCTGAGACTCCCAGAGGCAGCAAGATGACTGGGCTCTGGTTTTCAGAAGTGAGGCTGGACCTCATTTTCTGGAGCAGAGTCTAAGCAGCCCTGTCCCCACTGTCCCAAGAGTTCTGCAAGGAGCAGTCACAATATCTGTCTGAAACAGGCTTTTCTTCAATGGAGGCCATCCATATTCCTCCAGTTGACTCCGCTGTGTCTTCCACAAATCTAGTTAAGATAGGTTGTCTCCTTCTAGAGAATGGATCTTCTAATATCATCACCTGCTGTGGCCAGGTTAGTCACCAGAGTCCTCTGAGGATCACTGTGGCAACAGTGCTTCTAATGCACCAGGGAGAGGGAGGGTGAGAGGAAGGCCGCCTTCGCTCTCACTGACTTAAAGTTTATAAATGCAAGCATTCCTGTTCAGGATCTTCCCCTTTGCCCTCTGCCTTCGGGGTCTCACTAGTCTAGGACTAGGTACTACAATGTCAAGCAAGAGCCTTTAAGATGACCTGTCACCTCCTCCCTCTGTGACCTTGGACAAGCCACTCCCTCTAGGAGGCTCAGCTCGACTACTCTACAAAAGTCACTCTGAGCTGAAATGACAGTTCACAAGGGTGGGGTGGAAGCACACGGGAGCACACTAAGTGCACTCACAGTTAGGCTTATAGATTCTGAGCATTTCTCTGTGGCTAGGAACACCGTCCTCATGACAACTCCCTGATGGGGGCCACAGTATGCCTCATGTCTAAGAGACCAACCAGCATGACCCGTCACAGTAGCCCATGCAGGTCATGTTCCAACTCCGGCAGCCTTCCCAGCAAGGGTCAGATCTGAGAGTGTTTCTAAGGGTGACAATGATGCCACCCATTTAGTACAAACTGAAGCCCCTTTGCATTCTTACAGCTGAGAAGGGCCTGGGAGGGTGTAGTTAGAACAGGAGATGAATATAAAAGTCTCATAGGAGGAGTGCTAAGAAAGACAAAATGAAACTCCTTTCAGTGAGCAAGCACTTCAGTGCTGTGCCCATGTCACCAATGCTCCCGAGAGGGCTCAAAGCAACGTCCTTACATGATTAGGACTCGCCATGGGAGCCTGGTGGCACAGCCACACTCGCCTTAGCTTTTGTCAGGAGCTGTGAAGAGAGTCAGGCTCTCATCAGATAAATCTTCCCAGGGAGACTCTCTGGTAGGGGCACCCAAGAAACACTGCTGCTAGAGAGGTCCCGGACCCCTAAGACATGGAGGGTATCCTGCCCTGAGAAAGGCTTTGATGAGCTTCCGGGCTCCCAGAGCTCAAGAAAACCACTCCCCTCTGCTCCTTGAGGGTGCTGGTGCCATCCGGTGGGGATGCTCAGAGCCAGTTCCCTCCCAAGGTAGTAGAAAAGGAGACTGTCCAAGCATCGCTGCCATTTAGGTAGGAAACTCTCTGGTCACTCCAATCAACCCTATAAGCTGTCGACATTGCAAATCCTTGCCAAAAGCTCAGCATGGAGCCAGCTGCTGCCCTCCCAGTCCTTCCCAGACAATGAAGGAGGAGCAGAGACTTGACTTGAGGCTTAGCTGATGTTCATTTCCACGTGTACCATCTAAAGGGAAGGCTCCAGCTGTGCCTCTGAGGGATTCTTGGTCTACAGTTTACAGATACGCTAGGGGTTAAATGACTGGTGATTGAGATTTAGGTGATTGATGCAGAATGTTGGCAGCCAGTTAAGTTTTCTGGGAGATAGTTTTTCTCTCTGGAAAGACCTCTGACTCCACGACAGGTTAAGCACTGTGAAGATGGCTCACCGTGTTCCTTATATTAAAGAGATGGCCTGACCTTAGTTATTTAGGTCTTGCTCTGAGATGTAATTTAATGTTATAGTCCATCTGTCACTTCAGGTCACATGAAGAACATTACTGCATCTTCAATTGCCTAACTCTTGTTGGGGGTAGATTTGGCACTGACAAAAGACCCATGCGATACATTCTTTTTTAAAAAAAAAAAAAAATCCACCTGGCAGTGGTGTCACACACCTTTAATCCCAGCACTTGGGAGGCAGAGGCAAGCAGATTTCTGGGTTTTGAGGTCAGCCTAAGTCTACAGAGTGAGTTCCAGTCAGTCAGGGCTATACAGAGAAACCCTGTCATGGAAAAAAACTGATACCAAACTAACACAAAGACTTTGGAAAAAGACATATGAAGACCTGCTGCTTTCGAAGCTCCATGTATGTGCAGACACCCGCACACGTGCACACGCACACGCACACACACATGCACACATTTAAGTTTAAGTGGAGTTACCCTATAGATGGTGGGAGGAATAATACTCCTCCCCAGTGTCATGGGCTATCAAATGGAAACTCTAAGGTCTGGGCTACCTCCCTTGGAGTGGTTGGTCAGTGAAGTTCCAAAGATCCTCCAAACAATACAAGCTACCACTATTGCTCTTGGTTACCATCCAGAACGCGATGTAAAGAGCCTACCGTTGAAGACATCACATGCTTGAATCATAGGATGCAGAGAAATCAAACTGGAGAAAAAAAGAGAAAAGGGGAGAGAAGGTGATGCC
The DNA here is from genome assembly GCF_947179515.1 of Apodemus sylvaticus. Classification (NCBI taxonomy): domain Eukaryota; kingdom Metazoa; phylum Chordata; class Mammalia; order Rodentia; family Muridae; genus Apodemus; species Apodemus sylvaticus. The sequence continues at coordinate 88,923,002 of NC_067479.1, forward strand.
TCTGACATCGTGACTGCTCCTTGTCCCCCAGAATAGCAGGCTCCCCTCGGCTCCCTCCTTGCTCCTGCCACTCTGAGCAAAGCCTTGCCTTTGATGCCCCTAGGACTTTCTGTTTTGTTTTAATCTCATTACTTATGTTCTGATATCACACTGAACACTTGGTGAGGGTCACCAACCCAGGTGTGGTGTGCTATACGAGAAGAACTTTCCACGCCCGGCTTTTCCATACGTATTGTTTTGTTCCCCCGATGATTTTAAATGGTGGCAAAGCACACATGAGCAATCACACAAACATGTAGGCGCCTACATGAAGTAACTGATGTATCTATAGTAAGTCACAAACTGGCCTGTGATTGACCTGAGACCCTGTTATTTTTCACTAAGTTTGAAGAAACAGAGGCACAAGAAACTGAGCATTTTGCTGTGGTCGGGGTGTCAGGGTATCATCCAGAGCCCTGCCCTCTGATTCGGGCTCCCTGCTGAGGCCTGGCACTCTCACTACAGTCTAGCTCTTGTTGGGATAAGACCACGTGTTTACACGGCATGGGAATGACTTTCTCTGAGGAACATTTTAGACACATAACAGATGTTTTAAAATGTTGTTTGTTATTTTTTATCAGCATATATTAATTATATATAATGGGTTTTTCAGACATATGTATGACTTGTTTTGATATTTCCACCCTTTACCCTCTTTTTGTCCTTTTCCTAGCGACATCCCTTTCTATTTTTATGGCTTTTGTTTCTTGTCCTAGCTTCTTGTTTGTGATTTCCCGGTGAGTCCTTCTTGCTTACAGGAGCACAGACAAGAGGCTGTTTGCAGGAGCACCTGCTTCAACACCCTCCCCTGGCTTGGTTACATTGCTATTTTCATCACTGAAATGGAGTTGGAGCCACAGACAGGAGACCTGATTCTGGGGCCTAGAGGCCAGTGGGGAACCCAGGATCAGAGCCCTCTGAACCAAGCAGAGGTGTGTCCTCTTACTTGCCTGCTTCCTTGTGTCAGTCTGTAAGTATAAATGCCCAGGCCTATTCAGAGAAGCAAAATGGCATAGTCTATCGAATTTGACCACTCAGTGACAAAGCATGCTTGTCAAGTTCTGTGACTTTGAAGATTCTCTGGAGCTGGTTAAATGGGAAATTTGTAGCTGGTTAAGGCCAAGAGGATCTCTGCAAATTGCTAACCCAGGAGTTTCTGGAAGTTTTCAAGGTATCTAGGTCACCCCTGAACCCCATGCTTGCAGTTGACCATTAATGACAGCCTAACACTTGGAGATGAATTTTTACATTTTCCAGAACTTGCTCTCCCAAGGAGGCTTACCACTCGGTTTCTGAAGATCTGAATACCCCTCGCCTCCACACTGAATGGCAGACCATTTTTCTTTTTTTTCTGCAGAGAGGGGAGAAAAAAAGGGAAGTGCAATTTTCAACTCTCAGCACAACGTGCCTTTGATTAATGTATATTGTAATCATCACAGAATACACAGCTGTCTATTAACGATGGAACCAAATGAGTTGAATAGATTATCAAAGAGCAGCAGCCCCGGTTCCACTCGGAGGTACATGCTTGTCTTTAGAACATTAATCTCACAACAGCTTTGAGTTTGATTCTAATTTCCCTGATCATCTGCAAGACAGAGAGGTTGACCAGTCTAGGCAACCTTCCCAAGAGCAACAAGAGCTCGTACTTCCATGGGGCCAAAGAATGGTTTTCTTGAAGTGATTATCCAAAGGGGTGGGAGAGGCAGAGAAGGGATTTGATGCACCCAGAGAGCAGGAGGCAGGAGCCTAGAATTCATAAAAGGGGGTAGGGTTTTCTAAGCTGCCAACGGGAGAGGTTCCTCTGGGACACTGCTTAATAGGAGGTGCTGAAGAAAAGGAAGGAACACAAACTAGCCAGACCTTCCGGTCACTCAGCCCCAAGGGTATTGGCATACAGCACAGGACACCCTGTCCTTGAGATGACCCCAAAACTGACATGCATGCTTTGTCACTGTGTTTTATAATGGCCATGGACTGGATAGGATCTAGAATCACCTAGTAGATGTGCCTCCAGGCACACCTGAGACATCTTGATCACACTGAGGTGAGAAGACCCACCCTAAAGTGAGTGCCACTAGTCCCTGGGTTTGGATCCTGGAAGGAATGAAAAGGAGGCCGAGAGCTAAGCAAGAGCATCCTCTGTTCTGTGCCTCCTGGTTTCAGATGCATCACGATCAGCTAGCTGCTTCAAGTCCTTGCAGCCTTCACATCCTCAACTGAGAACTGTACCCTCGAACTGGAAGCCAAAATAAATCCCTTCTCCTCAAGGTTGCTTTAAGGGTGTTTTATCACAGCAGGGTGGGAGGCAATGAAGCTAACACTGGACGTGACTTCTCCCCTGGGAAGACTGGGCCCTATCACAGGTGTCCCAGGCCTTCAGGGGACAGGCCATTGCTATCTTATTCTAATACCCTTGAGATTGACTAACTCAGACAGCCTCGACATTACTAGTCCTACTGACTATGTATTTCAAGTCAACCTCAAGCCAAAGAATCCCCAGCAACTCCATATACAATACGTAGTTCTCCTTCACATTAAACCCCACCCAGTGTATCAAATATTCGAGCCTTCTTGCCCCCAACAGTGTCCCACAGTAATACTGTCACTCACATCTCTATGTACCCACTGCATAAGAGTATGCAGTACAACTGACAGCCAACTTTTTCAGGGACTCTGTCATCTTTACTCTTCTCCCCCGGTTTTCTCTGACTCTACTTACTTTATTGTTTAGTCTGTTTTTTTGGTTGCTATAACAAAATGCCAGAGACTGTGAGTGATTTATAAAGAGATAAGATTTATTTAGCTTGTGGTTCTAGCGACGGGAAAAATGCAAGAGCACCATACAATATCTATTGAGGGCCCTCTTGCTACATCAAAATGAGGCAGAGACTATCTCACGATTAGAGCAAATGTGCTAGCCCAAGTCTCTCTTCCTAATTTTATAGTTACGAATACCATCATGGTGGCCCCATTCTCATGACCTTGCCTAATCCCAGGCACTTCCCAAAAGCCTGTATCCAAATGTATTGATAGTGTGTGTGCGTGTGTGTGTGTGTGTGTGTGTGTGTGTGTGTGTGTGTGTGAGGGGGGGGGTGAGTGTCCAATATATGAACTTTTATGAACACATCCAGACGTTAATAGTCACTCTCCTTCCAAATCATGCCTTTGTCTTCCGCCTGTCTATCTGAAAACTGTCTTCTCAAAGCTCAGTTCAGATATCATTCAGCAAGACTGTTCTTAACTTTTTAATTTTTTGTTAGACTTACCTACTGCATGTGTATGAATTTGCCTACACACATGTCTATGTACCACACACATGCCTGGTACCTGGGGAGATCAGAAGAGTGTCAGATTGCCTAGGAGTGGAGTTGAGTATGGTTATTATGCACCATGTGGGTGCTAAGGACTGAACTGGGGTCCTGTGTAAGAACAACAAACGTTCTCAAGCACTGAGCCATATCTCCAGCCCCTGCAAGGCCTGTCTGCATTTGTGTAGTAAAGCCTCCACCAAGACAGGGACTTGGAGGTCTTCCTGGCTGCCCTGTCTTCTTGTCTGCAAGAACATAGGAGGTGGGGACTGTGGCTTGTCCCTGATTGTCCCAAGACTTGCCTCACAGTGAGTTGTGGGAAAGAATTGAAGGTGATCCTTAGCTTCAAAATTCTCCCAGACAACCCCACCTGCCATTCTTATCCACTTTTGGGATGACAGAAAGGTTATGTTCTGTATCATCAGAGGGAAATAACTATTTCTCAGGACATGCAGTGGTGTCCCCAAATCGCAGGGCTCAGGGATGGTGGAGCTTTCAGCTTGATCCTGCACCTCAACTGTCCACAAAGTTCTCAGGCTACAATATACATATACATATATCACACACACACACACACACACACACACTTTACATTTCAAGCTTTGTTTTCAATAATCCTTTAGAAAAGGCAGACTAGAATGAGATAGAAAATATATGAACCCTAAAGAGGAACTCATTCTTAAAATGAGATTTCTCAGCAGCTGCTGGTCTGCCATTCACATCACCATCAGGGTGAGCACATCCCTGAACTCTGTGTCTTTAGTTCCTCACCAACATCAGCACCTAGGTTCTGACCATGCTAGACATAGACAAACACACACACACACACACACACACACACACACACACACACACAATACACACATACACACACACAAATACACACATACACACACATACACACACACACAAATACACACATACACACACACACACACATGGCCAAGGGGAGTTTACCCCATGGATTTCAGAAATGTCTCCTGGTTCAAGGTATCTCTCTTTGAGTGTTAATTCTGTATCATGTATTTAGGGCAGAGGGCAGACAGAGTCGAAGGAAGGTAAAAAGATTCTGGGCGTGGCAGTTTTCAAGGTTAGCATTTGTACCCAGACTACCTATCCTTGGGCCATCATCAAAAGCAGGCTCCATGACCCTGAGTGACAGGTTGTCAAGACTTCTGGGAGTTGCTGTGGTTAGCCAAGGAGAGATGGAGCTCAGGAAACATCTGGAAAAAAGATAGAGTCAGGAAGGCAACCACTTGCTCTGGGAGCCTTGTTTTAAGAAGGCAGGAGGGGGAAAGATGTCAGTGGAGAGATTGGTGCCAATCCAGTCCATGTCAGCCTAGGGGCAAACATTGCCAGCACACTGTCTCTGGAGCAACCAGCCCCATGCCTGAGAGCAGAACCGCCTCTCAGGTGCCCTGGACTCTTTTCTTGGCTTTGGAATGTGCTGGGCCACCCCTAAGGCTCACTTTCCAGCTCCCGTGTTCTGCTAAGAGGTCACAACTATGTCAGACATCGACAGGGGATTCTGGCGCGACACCCCAACTCGTAACACCACAGCAGGGCAAGAACTGGCTTTGCAAGGCCGTGGCTGGGAAAATCATCACGCAGGGTCGGGGTGAGATGGGTTGCAAACTCCCCCCCACCAGGTTCCTCTGTTCCATCCTCTGCCGTGACCCATAAATTCACCAAGATGAAGTCATTCCCCAGCCATGGCTGTAAAAAGTCAGCTGCATAGCTGCAGAGTTTGCAGCCGAGTCAGATTATAAAATAAAACCAGGGATTCTGAAGGGGGGGAGGGTGTCAAGCCAACCAGGCCCTGGGGGAGGGGAGATGGCTGTTCTGTTGTTTTTAACAAGCACCAGAAGGTTTCAGCTTTGTAAGATTCCTCACCCAGCTCCCCCACCTTCCCACAACTCTCTTTAAAGTGGGCGATCATGCAACTTCAGGGCTTCTTCGGTGTTACAAAAATAAAACCAAAATACAAACTTAAAAAAAAAAACAGCCGGAAAGTTCTCTCTTTCCTGCTGTGTTTGAAGCAGACCTCAGACCCCATTCTTCTGAAGTCTCCTGAAATTTGACCAGAATCTGGGGAACTCAGAGAAGTCACAGATCCTGCATTTTTAATTCCCGGAAGCTGGAATAAGAGTCAAAGCCAGGAAGCTGGAGTGACCCAGGATCCGAGCTTGCCACCTGCCCAACTCGAGGGGGACAGCATTCTGATCTACACAGCAAGTTCTTGCCACTTGTCTACAGTCCCTCCAGCTCAGTCTTCACCAGTTTCTCCATCTGAGTCCATCCTCCTTCGCGCAGACACTAGGGGATGTTCTGGAAATAGAGAGCGGTTGGCAACGAAGGCAAAAGACACTTGCCTTTGCCCTCTCGATGTGGCTGAGTAGCAAGTACCTTAAAAAATGAGACCACTAATGTCCTTGTCATCCTCCTAGCAAGGACACCCATGAAGGTCAGGCTGAGACCATCTCACATGTGCGGTGATCTCTTAGCTCACCAAGTACCCATTTAGTCTCTGTACATCATGAGGGAAGAAACAGGTATGCAACAAATGACTCCAAGCACACAGATCAGAACGGATGAGCGTGCATTGTCCCCTGGGATCTCTGGATGCTCAAAGTCAGGGACAAGGCTGTGGTGCATGAGATGGCCTGACTGAGGCAGGTCCTCTCCTTTCCCGAGCAGACATGGAGCCTGTTCCAAGGGCCTGTTGAGAAGGTTGAACTGAAGGGCTCAGTTTCTCTCTAACTGTTGCCCTGGAAGTCTTTGTGGCTGCACAGAGCTCGCTGTAGAAGGGCTCCCACCGTGGTAGCATCTTCTTTCATCATGAGCAACGAGTGTGCCTAAGCTGGACCAATACACATTTTTAAACATGGTCTTTGGTATGGTACTCCTGTATAGCTCTGTATTGGGTTTGCCAGAAACAAGTTGCTGGATCCAGCCTGTGCTCCAGGGAGAGCATTGCACAATGACTGAATACTAGGAGGGAAGGAGAAATGGGGTCCATGTTGGAGGCTATTTAAAATAGAATCTAAGCGGTGATAGCTCTGACATAAATGTGTACTGCACACTCTGTGCTCTGGGAGCTGTGTTGAGTGAATTTCATATGAAGTTTTTAGTTCATCCTCACTACAATTCAGTAGGTACTTTCTCCATCTTACAGCCAAAAAGTCTGATTCCTGGGAGAGTTTCAGAAGTGATTGAAGACTACCAACCCATAAGTTAAATACTAATAATAATAAAGCAAAGCACCCAACAGTTGGTCTCAAAATTGCCTCTTCTGAAAGGTCATCTAAAGGTCAGTTGGCACACGTTCCTTTGCAGAGATGACAAGTGTAAAATCCAGACACCCAAGATAACTGGCCAAGGTCACACAGCAAATGAAAAGCAGGGAGGGGGAAGGGGAAATGGGTCTTTGCATCTCTTAGAGCCCTGGTTACTGAAGGAAGATGGACGAGAGATACAGCAGGCTACATGGGATGGCATGTGACGTGCAGCCATGTGGGGTGGGAAGCAGCCTGAGGCGTGAAGCAATGTGGGACGTGAAGCCCTGAATGGTGTAGACCACCATACGTCATGAAGCAATGAGGGGCGTCAAGCACTGGATGGCGAGAAGCTGTGTGGAGCATGCCTCCACATGGAGCATGACGTCATGTGGAGCATGATGTCATGTGGAACATGATGTCACGTGGAGCATGATGCTGTGTGAATCTTAAAGCAGTGAGGGGCATGCCACAGTGTGGGCTGCGGAGTAGCGTGGGGCGTGTACCAGGATGGGGCGCGGAGAATCGCGTGGCATGACAGTATACCTAGCTACCTTTCTCCTGACCTGGAAACTCTGGATAAACTCATCCTATCTTTGACCATCAGCTGACCACAAACCTTGCAGCCTCCCTCTACCTCAGCTTAGACATGAAATCCCTGGTGTCACCTTGTGCCCATGGTTAATCCATGTCCCCTTTCAGGAATATTTCAGCTTGCCTTGGCTAGAAAAAAAATAGACCCATCACAGACATGAGTGTAATGGACTGGTTTAAGTTTTCCTGGGGGCTTAATAAAAGGTGGTAGTTTGGGTAACAGCTCTGCCGTAGGCCCTTCTGTTAATACTTATCTGGCTAATGCATCTTGCAAATGGCCTCATGCAGCTTTGGGGACATTAAGAAGACTTCACAATGTTGTTCTACATATGGTATTTCTGCCTTGGAGTTTTTTTTTTTTTCCTTTCCACTTGTATAAATTATTTTACGATGAAGGTGGTGGTGCTGAGGGAGAGGGGCCAGAGGAAGGGTTAGAATTTCACAGGATCCAGCCTGAGGCATTTTTTGGAGCCCAGAGGGAGCTCTGGCCCACATTCCTGAGCACAGGGACCAGGAGGAATGGAAGCTAACTGGCTGAGGAACACCAGCTGTGCTCACACACATCACAACCTAGCCGAGCAGGCGTCTGTTGCCTCAAAATGGCATACACTTTGAGCAGACTCACCCCAGAAGGACACACCACAAGCAGATGAGTAGAATTCCTGCTGTTACACAGGGTCCCAAGACTGAATCCATCTTCCCTGCCCTTCTCAGGCCAACCAAGACAGCCAGAGGCTGGGATATCTAAACACCAAACACAGGGCAAAATTCCACCTTACACATACCAGGCACAGGTGTGGACCCAGCACCTGACTGATGCTCTCATTCCACACAGCTGAAGGCTTCTCTGTGCCAGGTACCATGCTAGGCACTCCAACCAGGACAAATACAGTCCAGTCAGAGCTGTAAAAATCTGACTACAAACAGACAGAGCGATGAATGAGTGTATGGAAGACAGTGCAGGGAGCCCCGGAGGCGCACAAAACCAACTAGTCGGGAGGGTGGAGGAGACCGGTGGAGGATCCAGCTGTCAGGTATGCTCTGTGAGAGAAATGGAAGATGGGAAACATGAGGAGAGCCAAAGGGCATGCAAAGACACAGACTGTCAGTGTACAAGGTCCATACCCTGCTGAGGATTCTAAAGGAGGCACAGTGTAAATAGTGTGTGTGTGTGTGTGTGTGTGTGTGTGTGTGTGTGTGTGTGTGTTATTATAGGCATGTTATATGTGGGTACCTACTTTCAACAACCAGAACCTGCTGTCTCATCTTCTATGTCTTGTCTGGGACAGTGTCTCTCACTGAACCTAGAACACACCAAATCAGAGCACATGGCCCTGGGATTTGCCTGTCTGTCATCCCGGGGCTGGAGTTAACAAGCTCACAGTGCCTGGATGTTTGTGGATGCTGGACATCTAAACTAGGTGCTCAGGCGTGTGCAGGAGGCGCTTTCCTACGGAGCCATCTTTCTGGCCTGATGACACACACTGTGAATACCTTAATTTCACAGACTAGCTCTATTTGAATCCTTGAACGATGCTAACAGAGATTCCTGGAACTGTGCCCCAGGCTCTCTGCTTCCCTCCATCCTCTCCTGTAGCCGATGTTCTCCAGGGTGGTTCCAGTCAGTGTGAGTAAAGTGGCACCATCTCCCCTTCTGCCTGGTTTGCTTCCCTCACAGGCTGAGCACGTCTTCAGAGATCTGCTGGCTTTGGGGCCTCTGACTGTGGGTTGTCTGTGCACAGCCCTCGCCCATCTCTCTATTTGTTTTCCTTTATTTCCCTTTATGATCTGTAGGGGTTATGTGAACAATGTACTTACTAATCATTTGCTGGTTTCAGATTTGGCTAGTCTGTCCAGAGTGCCATGCCTCTGGTAAACTTTGTATGGTATCTTGTTTTGGAGAATGGTATTTTTGGTTTGTTTGTTTGTTTGTTTGTTTGTTTCCTTTCTTCCTTCTTTTGAGACAGGGTCTCAAGTCTTCCCAGACTTACTACATAGCCAAGAATGCTACCTTAACTTCTGTTCCTCCTGCCTCCACTTCTCAAGCCCTGGGATTACAGGTATGCCCTGCCACATCTGGGTTCATGGGGTAATAAAATAGAACCTATGATCCTTCCATGTTTGTCAAGCACTCTGACAACTGGGCTAGCTCGCCAGCTTCTTGAGTGGTACCTTCTGATGAGCATAATTTTTCCATTATTTCTGATACAAACTCACTCATTTGTTTTCCCCCCGTCTGGTTTGTGCTTCATGGTGGGGAAGTCTTATTTAAGAGATAGACCATGAGAAGCAATGAGAGATGACTCCACAGTACGAACACTGCCTGCTCTTCCAGAGGACCTGAGTTCCATTCCCAGCTCCCACAAGGAAACTCACAACCATCCGAAACTCCAGTTCCAGGGCATCTGAAGCCTTCCTTCAGTCTCTGTGGGGACCAGACATGCATGCAGTATGCAGACATATGTGCTGGCAAAGCACCCATACAACCATACAATGAACAATTAAAGTATTTTAAAGAATAATCCAAGATTCCACAGTCTAAACTACAGCAACATATTTTACCATTGTTAGATGCAGTGTCCACATCTGGATGTTTAAACCATTCGGAGTTTATTTCTATAGCAATAATAAGACAAAGACTCGACTTGAGTTTTCTCTACACAGGAAGTCACTTTTCTTAGTATGATTTACAGAGCCATTCATCCTTTCTTTACCGGTTTGTGATGGAGGCCATACTATATATTGGAGAGATAATTCTTACCTGTCTATAGCTTTTTTGGTGGGGGGGGGGAGTACAGCCTCAGAGCAGAGACTGTGACAGACAATTCGCAACTATCTTTTCAAAAGCGTACTGCATGGTAAATAGCTGTAGAAAGAGAGACAGTTCCCATGGAGAGAAAGGAGCAAATTCCCCTACTGACTTGTAGAGTATAAACAAAATAACTTTTCTCTTGGGGACATAGGCCGATGCTGCCATTTGGGAAGATTTAGGTGCCTTAATCTGAGTGTGTGTAAGATAGAGCCTGTCAATCATTCTGCTTACCCACAGGTGCTGCTCAGAGCCCTGTAAGCCACCCTGTAGTGACTGTGGGGTTTATGGAGCAAATGCAGACTGTTCTGGCTACTACTGCCACGAAGACTGATAAACTCTCTTCTCAGATCCAGGAGGCTCATTGATTTTGCCAGCAGCCATGATCTTGTGGCAGACTTACTTGGTAGCCTGCAGGTTACATAGTGTGCCAGACTCTTAAGCGATTGGACAGTCTTGAATTGTCATATGTAAATGGGACTCTGGTCTTTTGTAAAGACAACACCAAAGCTATTTTAATTGGCATGATTTTATTACAATTCTTATGTCGAGTAGGGAAAGCTTTCAACTTTGGCCTCTGTCACTGTCAAATTTATTATTTATTTATTGACATTCATAATAAGTTAATTTTGGAATCAATTTGTTGAGCTGTCCCTAAAACTGTATTTCAGTTTGTTTGGAATTATTTTGAATGTATAGGTTAAGTTGAGGGGAGGGGACTGACATCTTTGTAACATTCCTCAGTCATGAAATTGTATTATACACATCTTTTCCTTGGGTTAACATTTGTGCATTCATCAATGCCAATACGCCCATTGCTGATGGTTATCCTGATTGTATCTAATTTTCCATCACAGGGTCTTAGTTAATGAAGGCATAGAAGAAGGTGGTTACCCTCTACATGTTGGTCTTATGCATGGCAAAGTTATTTTTTGTTTCTTTTTAGTTCTTGGCATTTTCAGATTGTTTGGATTTTCTATGCAAATCACTGAGTCACCCACAAATGAGGGGAAAGGTATCTTTGTTCCCTTCCATCTCCATTTTCCTTTCCTTTCTCATCAACACAAACTTGTAGACTCAGCAGCTCAGTAATTGAGAAGCCAGCTCTGCTGTCATCCTCCTGACCTGAAAGAAAATTGCTCTTAAGTACAGTGCTTTCCCTGGCACACAGCATGCAACCTTTGCCAAAATTAAGGATCTTTGCATCTATTCCTCTTTATAAAACCATTTTTTAACTAAAAATTAGCATTGAACTTTAGGTGGTATTTCAACATGGATTGGTGCGATGGTTTCCACCTCTCTGTCATTAATAATCTCAATCATGTGCATTGATGTCCCTCACATTTCAGGGACAAATCCTACATATTCATGGTGCATTTTAAAAATACATAGCATCATGTTCAGTTGTCATATCACGTGTGTGGGAGGTTTGAGTTCACACAGACACAGGCATGGATTCCGAAGAAAGGGGAGAGGCATCAGAAGGTGGGATGGCAGATGGTTCTAGAACGTCCATTCTGGCTGAGGTGTTGAGGTTCGGCAAATGCACCATGTATGTGCAGGGAGAAACATGATTAGCCCAGGAGCACAGAGAACTCAGTTCAGGAGTGAGGTTTTTGAGCTGGGTGTAGCGGGGTAGAGGAAGAGGAGGCAGGGCGCTGGGCTAGCAAGATGATCTGCCGGGTTGGGTTTTACAGGGAGACAGGGGTGGGGCTCTAATTTGAGCAAGTGGAAGGTTGGAGTTGCTGTTGGGACAGCATGAGGAGTGAATCAGGTGCAGTAGGTGTCTGGCGAAACCCAGGGGCCGACCCAGCAGTGGGAGATGCTCTTGGAGTCATGGAAAGGATACTGAGTATCTAACGAGCTCTTTACAAGCAGCAGAGATCTTTCCTGGAGAGCAAGCTTTCTATCTGAAACCTTGCTTGAGAGGCTGTTTGAGGCAGGAGAGGTGCCACGAGTGCCTGTCACTATCTCACACAGGCTAGAGCTGGAGATGATTTCTGTCACTTACTGCATACAGTTGCTATCCTTTCTGTACCCAAACACACCCGTGTCATCCCCACAGCTGCTACAATCTAAGACCTCTGAGTCTCTGACCTTACCAGCTAGCCGCCCCGTTCCGACTTCTTCCATCCAGTTGGGAAGATGCACGTGAATCCAGTTCTCCAACAGGCATATCTGATGGGTGAGGTCACATGACTGTGCCGGGCTCCAAAGGAGGCTGGGTAGGCACACGATCTACTCATAGACAACAGGACTCATAAAACAATATACTTATAAACATAGCAAGGATGTTGTAAGGATTCTGCGCAGCTCAAAACTTTAGATGCCAGTAGAGTCCATCTCTCCTTTTTATTTCCCCAATATCACAGCTTTCCCCTCTCACTCTGGACTTCTTTACCCATATCCATTGTTGTCCTTTTTTGTTGCTGACTACTATTCCATTGTACCCATGGTTGTCCTTTTTTGTTGCTGACTACTATTCCATTGTACCCATGGTTGTCCTTTTTTTGTTGCTGACTACTATTCCATTGTATCCATGGTTGTCCTTTTTTGTTGCTGACTACTATTCCATTGTCCCCATGGTTGTCCTTTTTTGTTGTTGACTACTATTCCATTGCACTACAACTTGGTTTGTTTGCTTCTGTTTCATTTGTTTATTTTCTAGTTTGGTGCTGTTATAAAGAAAGCTCTGCGCACATCTCTGCGAAAGTCTTTATTTGGATCTAGTTTTCATTTCTTAGTGATAAATAACTGAAAGTGGATGGACTGGGATAGTCAACCAGTCCTTGTTCAGTTTCCTAAGAAAGTCCACGGGCTGGAAAGATGGCTTAGTTGGTAAACTTCTTGGCCTGCAAAAGTGCGTAATGGAGCTCAGATCCCCTGGGCCCATGTAAAAGCTGGGTGAGAACAATGGCCCTGCATGTCATCTGCCCAACATCCAGGCAGCGACTAGAGCAAGTTAGCTAATGGGACTAGTTGGAAAGGTGAGTTCTGGGTTCAAGAAAACCTGCCTCAATATGTAAAATGGAAAGTGATTAAGGAAGCCACGCAGCCTTGATCTTGAACCTCCACATACATCTGCACATGTCTGTGTGTCCCTCCACTTAGCTGCATACATAGGAACACACATATACACACATACACACACATACACACACATATATACACACACATACATACACGCATACACACATATATATATACACATACATACACACATACACACACATACATACACACATACATACTCATATACATACACATACACACATACACACATACATACATACACACACATACATACACACACATACATACACGCACACATATACAGGCAAAGGAAGGAAGGAAGGAAGGAAGGAAGGAAGGAAGGAAGGAAGGAAGGAAGGAAGGAAAGAAGGAAGGAAGGAAGGAAGGAAGGAAGGAAGGAAGGAAGGAAGGAAGGAAGGAAGGCCAGACCCAGCTCCTGTCTCATTGTCCCCCACAGCATGTACAGGTGCCTCTGCTGCTTTTCCTTCTCCCAAACACTGCCGGGCCCCAGGATCCAGCCCTGCACCCATCTCACTCACTCCAGACCACATGTATCTGAAGCTGCTTCCTGTTCTTGGTCCTTCAAGCGACTCTGGAAAACCTCCTGTTCCTTGGGCCCCTGTCTGCAAACCAGGGGAAGTTTCCTGTGATGTCTCATCTGCCGCTGACCTCAGCCGAGTCCCTTCCAGGCCTCGAAGCACAGTGTGTTCCCTTGATGACAAGAAGCCTGGAGAAGGGAAAGGCTGTGCTTGCTTCCAGCACTAACGTTTCTGCCTGAGACTTCCCATCTTTGTTCTTTCCCGGTTCCCCTTTCCATCTGTCGCTTGACACCATGCGACTGATTACATTTCTTTAACTGCCTTGGAAAACAGCTTGCAGTTTTTTTCAAAGCCTTTAAATAAAATAAAGCTCCATTTTTCTAACAAATTTGAGGAGGAAAGTGGAAGGGGACGTGACAGCAGCCATTGGACACCTACTATGCGCCCCTTCCTTGAGGACCTCTTGTGGAGTCCCATCATACAACGTGTGGAGCTGTTTTCCAAAGCGATCCTTGTTTTGTTTTGTTCTGTTTTTCCACTGTGTTTTACTTTTCTCCCAGGGCTAAATCGGTCTGCATTCTCTCAGGAAATAGTGGCAGAGGGCTCTTCATGACTAGGGAGGCCAAGAAGTCGCATGCCCCTCTGCCCCTCTGCTCCCTGCCTCCCCCTCACTCTGGAGACGCGGAGGTGTGAAGATCCAGGGGCCTGTAGCTTCCTGTGCCAGGGAATTCTTTGTTCTAGTTGGACCTGGACAATGTGCATGGCCTGGACAGCCTGCGTGGTGCTCCTCTATGCCGAGGGTGAGTGTTCTTTGCCCAGACTCCTTATTTCATAAACGGATTGTGGCTGGAATGGACGGGATCTCTGATTATAAAGTCCTGGACAGTTGGGATGTCTTTTGGCTCTGATGGTGTCTCTGTCTCTCTGTCCCCCTTCCTATCACTTCCCCATCCTCTCCCCCTCCCCTCTTTTTCTCCTTCCCATTTCTTCTCTCCTCTTCTCCTTCTCTCATTGTGGGCTCAACAATCTCACCTTCTCAGAGGCCCACATTATCTGTGTGTGCTACTGGAAGATGTCACCAAGAAGTTCTCCCCTGTCTGTGAACTAGGACACTGGGACTGGCTTGTCTGGGCGCATGAAGTGTGGGGGAGACACAGGAGAAAAAGGTATAAGCCAAGGTGTGGTCCAGAACAAGACTGAGCACCGGAAACTCCCTCTCTTGGAGCAGCAGCCCAGAGGCCAGGCACAGGCATGGAGACCGGCCCACTTTGCATATCTGCCTCTGCCGTGGAGGGTGCTAGCTGGCACATGAGACCTCTCTACGAGCCCCAGAATGAGGGCTGACGGCCAACAGGGAATAGGACAAGGACAAAGCTCCTCTGAGCTGTGAGGGCCCTGAGTGTCCCTGGCATGGGGCAGCCACCTGGGTAGAAACGTGCACCTCGCTCCTGCTGCACAGGAAGTGAGTGCCTGAGCCATCTGGGTTGTGTTTTCAAGAAAATCTTGAAAGCTGCTTCTCTGGCCAGGGGTAAACAGGATTTCATTAAGTCATGCCTGGCCTGAGGCTCAGGGAGGGCTCCGGTTTCACAAAGCAGCCAAGCTCTGTGTTCCTTTCTGCACTCTCTGGGAAGTGGTCCTGGCAGCCATGTTGTTGACCATCCACAGAGAAGACAAAAAAAAAGACATCTTCAGGGTCAAGGTGAACGCCTCATTTGATGCCACCCTGCTTTAGTGGGAAGGAGATTGGTTGCTGGGCCTGCCTGGTTCTTATCAGCCAGCCACATGATCAGGTGATAGTGTTTTAAACTTCTAAAATGAGCCACTGGGTAAACTACTGTTGTGTACTATATGCTGCCAAGTTACAGGACAATTGTCTCGGGTGGGCACCGTCATACCATTTGCTCTCTGCAAGCAAGGAAACAGAAAATTACGAAGACCCTTTCACTACTCAGAATTACACAGCTAGACTGGGAAGCCAGTGTTGTCTTCAGAATCCAAGCCCAGTGGCTGCTCCTCCAAATTCTGTCGCTAGAGAGAGTTCTTCAGGCCAGAGGTGACCGTCCCTATCCTAAGTTGCTTCACCTTCACCCTGTCCCCGAGGGATGAACAGACTCAGCAATGGGCCCCTGGTGTAGACGAGGAAAATGGGGTCAGCGTTACTCTGTTACTAGTGCAGGGTGCTAGGGGAGCCCCTCTAGCTGCCTGTCATAGACTACTCCCTTCCCTTGGTGGTGCTAGATGAACAGGGTCACATGCTTGCTTCAGAAATGTTCCCACTGACTTTTAAGCATTCATTCTTGGGTAAAAATTCCTGCTTTCAGACTTGTTGGCAAACTCTGCTGTCTCCTCGTTAGACCTCCCCTTCCTGTTTGGGACTCTGGGCTCTGTAGGTGGGCTTCACAGAAGCCAGCGTAGCTCCTAGCCTGAAGCCCAGTCCAGGGGGAGAGTGGATGCCCCTCATACTGGTGGCTAGCACTTCACTCGGGATTGCTCGGCAAAGGATCTGTGGCTCTATTGGCTTTGCTGCTGGCTGCGTGACACTGAGGTGGCTACAACTCCTAGAGAAACCTCATGACCACGGAATGGCCACCCCCTCCCACCCAGAAATAGTAGCTCTGCTGTTTGGAGCAATGTATGGACATTACTCTGAATGATTAAGCTCAGGACTAAAATACTGCCTGCATTTTGCAGATCCTTGCTGCAGCTCTGACAAGCTACACAAGCTAGATCAAAGTTGCGAGGCTTGGATGGGATCCAGCAGGATTCGAACTCAGGGCTGTGACACAGCGACTCATGAAAATTCAGGTGACCAATGAAGAGAAATGATGTGATTTCCTATTCTACTGTTGGAAGCTGAGCCAGAGAGGCTCCCGGCAGCTACTTCCTCAGCCCTGGAAGTCAGCTGTGAGAAAAGCACTGGGTGTCATTGCCGAGTCCCTCCTTATAATCTGGTTAATGACGGGCTGAAGAATGGGCATGGAGCAGGATCAGTCACTGTCACAGTCTGGGCTGGCTTTGCTCAGAGTTTGCATGAACCTGACCAGCACAAAGCCACTTTGTATGAGCTCAGACCTCTCGAAGAATTAGTCAAGGAAGACCGAAGCCAGCAAGGGCCTGAGCACTGCCCTCCAGGGCTCTGGAAAGATATGTTCTCAGAAAGGAAGATGCCACAGGGTCTAAAGCACCAGGCTGCTCTTCCTGGCCATTCTGTTCATTCCCCTTCTGTTCATTCCGGATAAATGGTGCCTGTACCTTTATCCGGCCCAGAGCCCCCATCTCCCAGGTGCGCGTGGACCTCTCTTCTCTTGAATCCACTTGAAGCAGGCCAGTTTCTCACTCTCTCCTCTGCTGAAACTCAGTAAAGAGAGAAGCTATTTAGGACATGCCAGGGGAGCCGATAACTGAAAGAGTTATCTGTTTTAAAAGCTAGAAGTCTGAGCTCTGCCATTTCAGTAACAGTGCCCCCCCCTCTCCCGCCCCATGGCAAAACTACCCAAGCCCCAGAACCCATCCTCTTCCTACCAGAGCAGTCAGGCTCAGCAGACAGGATCTTTGCTCTAGAACAAATCTCTGTTTGGCTGTCCCAGCATCTCTGGAGCTGTGGCAGGCATCACACGCCTCCCCTGCTGACCACCAGGACTCTGCAGACTCCAGACTACAGCATCAAGTGCCTTAAGCACAATTGTGGCTCCCGGTGCCTCCAGTGCCCCCAGTGTCTCCAGGGTTCCCTTTACAAGGCTCTGGCTGGCTCCTTGAACTTCTCTCTCTATTCTGAGTGTCTGCCGAGACAATGGGAAAGATCCTTCAAAAGCACTGTGAGCAGGCTGGAGATGGGGCTCAGTCTATACAGTGCTTGTCTAGCATGCTTGAGGTCCCAGGTTCAATCCCCAGTACCATACGTACAAGGTGTGGTGCCGCATGCCCCTAATCCCAGAACTTGGGAGGTAGAGGCAAGAAGATTAGAAGTTCAAGATTTTCTTTAGCACAGAGACTTCAAGGTCATCCTGGGATGCTTGGGTGAGTCCTGTCTACAAAAAGAGAAGGAAAGACAACATTGTGAGACAAGATGACTCCAGAAAGGCAATAGTGTGACAGGTGCACCTATCAGTGTGACACCCTAAAAATGGCTGGAGATGAAGGTCACCCAAGGTATTTGATAGTTCTCCAGGAGCAACAGATGAGCACAGGGCGGGCTAACGTCTTTGATGGCTCTAAATCCACTCATTTCTTTCAAGGAGCTCCTCCGTATGCAAGGCAGTGGCTAGGGTTGGGATGAGTGTCCAGCAGGGTGCATAGGTCCTCACCGGCAGGGAGCAAGCTTGCCGAGGAAGAGGGAAATGCAGGGAAGGAGAACACAAGTTAATGGGAGCAAAGGAGATGAATGGAGAAACTGAGGGCCGGAAAGGTTTGCAGAGACAGATGACTGGGAAAGCAGGAACAGTCTTGGCAGTGAACATGGCTAGTTCAAAGGCCGAGGGACAGGCAGAAGTGTGGCACATTTGGTGAAATGAATGGGGTGTTGGAACATAGAGAGGTGAGTGGGGGATCTGGCACAGCCAGAGATGCACTCAGAGAAGCAGTCGAAGTCATCAGACAGTATGCGTCAGGGAAAGCCTGTCTTGAATTTTGTGTTAAGGTCTCTGACAAACTTGCCAGGGGTCAGGTGGGCATGGAGAATGAAGAAAGACCACACTGATTTGGGAAGACTGTCAAGAGGAATGATGACAGGAGAGAGGCGGCTTGCCCAAGGAATGATGAGTTAGTTCCCTTCCCGCTCCTCCTGTCTCCCCGTACCCCACAGCCCTCTACTGCTGCTCCTGGAACTGTAGCAAGGTTACATATGCTGGCCATCTAATGTCATCCTGCCTCTGACTCTCTGAGGACAGTCTTGGGGTTAGATCCATTTGGCAGGTGACGGTTGTTGACTGAGCTCCTCTCCTCAGTCATGTGATTGGCGACAGGACCTTACATCTGACTGTCTCACTTACTCTTGAAGAAACATGCAGTGTTTCCAGTCTGTATAACCACAACATGGAGTTCCAATTGCTCCATGCAATCACTAGATTTTTTAATTTTAAGAAATTGTATGTGTGTGTGTGTGTGTGTGTATATTTAGTTTATCTGTAATGGTTAATTTAATTGTCAACTAGATACAACCTTAAATTACTTGGGTAGGGAATCTCAGTAAGAAACTCTCTAGATCAGGTTGGCCTGAGGATACATTCTGGAGGGGCTGAGGTGGGGCAGTCTTGGTTACATGTTAATTGATCTGTACAGGCCCAGCCTAAAAGTAGGCAGCACAGTTTCCTGGTCTTGGGTACCTGACTGAAGACTAGGCAAGCTGAGAGGTAGCATTCATTTCTCTCTGCTCTTGACCGTGTAAGCAGCTAGATTAAGATCCTGTTTCCTTGACTTCCTTCTATGAGGAACTATAACTTAGAACTGAGCGCTAAAGTAACCCCTCCCTCTACTAGGTTGCCTTTTGTCGGGGTATTTTATCACCGCAACAGAAATGAAACCAGAACACCAGTCTAACACGTTCGCAGGATATCTTAAGACAGTTTTATTCTGTTTCAAATTCCATGAACTTTACAGCCTGGGTATCTTCAAGGAAGTATCTACTCAGATTGCTTTGCCCACTTGATTATTAGGTTCTTTGATTTTCTTCTGTTGAATTTGAACAATTTTCGCCTGTATCAGACACAAGCGTTTCGTTGGGTGTGTGGTTAATAAACCTTGTTCAGGCTGTGAACTGTCCTTCCATTCTCTCAAAGGTGTTTCTCACGGGGAAACAATTTTTATTCTGATAGAGTTCAACCTATGGACTTGGTTCCTTCCATGAACCATGCCACAGGTGTCACATCTAAGAACCGTTTGCCTCGAAAAGGTTTCTCCATGTGTAACCTGCCAGTTGTCCCTTTTCCAGACAGATATACAATTGGTTTCATGGAAGGCATGACAAGTTTTTATTTCTCACATCTGATGTTATTTGGCTACAGATCTTTTATCAGCTCAGGTGGTGGTTGGTAAAAAGATAATCCCATTTTCAGTGAGTTTGTCAATGATCATCTGCCTGCATCTGGGAGTCTGCTCTCTGAGGTGCCCACTTCACCAACCCCTGCACTCTTGGATCCTGCATGCAGAAGCTTTAAGACCAGGTAGTGCAATCCCTCCAGATTCCTTAGCCACCAAATTGTTATGACCACCCTGTCTTTGCTTCCTTCTCTTACAGGAATTGCAATGCTTTGTTGTTATTGTTTTAAATCCAATTTAGTAACTTTATACATGTTCTATTTATGTTCATGAGAAATATTTGCCTAGAATTTCTACTTGTTGTATGATTTTTACATGGTTTTGACTTCAGGATAATAGTAGCCTTATCAGATGTATTGTGAGCTCTTCCTCTTCTGTGTCTGGAAGCAGTTATACAGAATTGGTGTTATTTCTTCCTTCAGTGTTTGACAGAATATGTCCACGCAACCATCTTGACCTAGAGTTTTCCTTTCTGGGAGATTTTCCTTTTAAACTCGAAGCTATTTCTTTAATAAATGTAGAGCTATTCAGAGTCTCTATTATTTTCCTAAGAGAGTTTTTAATACATTTCTAAAATAAGTGCTCTGTTTCATTTAAATTATCAAATGTCTCTGCACAGAGCCATTTGCGGATCGTCCTTGGTGTCCTTTAACATCTACAGGCTCTGTGACTTTGGCATCTCTTCTTGCTCTCCTCTGCCCAGTGGAACAGGACCCCAGACCTTAGCATAAATGACACCATATTAGAGGCACTATTCTAACCTTAAACTCAAGCGTGTAGGCCCCAACACCTGCCAACACAGACTCTCTTCCCTCCGGCAGCTTCTTCAGGTCAATGACTTAAACATGTTCCCTAGGCATGGTGGGTCTCAAAGCAGAAAGGAGGCCATGTTCTAGCTGGCCTTCTGTTGCTGTGAGAAATACGATGACCAGAGGCAACTAGAGAAGAAATGGTTTGTTTCCTTTCTTTCATAGCTTACAGTCTGCCACTGAAGGAAGCCAAGACAGGAATTCGAGGCAAGAGCTTGAAGCAGAAACCAGGGGGGAATTCTGCTCACTGGTGAGCTCTTCTAATTTGTTCAGCTGGCTTTCTAATACATCCCAGACCCACTTTCCTGAGGGTGGTACTGCCCATGGTGGGCTGGGCCCTTCTGTATCAATTATAAATTAAGAAACCCCCACAGACATGCCCACGGGCCAGTCTGGTCTAGATGATTCTTCCTTTGAGTTTCCCTCTTACAAGGTGGTAGACTTGTGACTAGTCGACAATAAAAATGAAGCAATGCAAAGATTTAAGTCTTTGCACATCTCTTTCCCCATTCCATACTAGACATGCAGGGCACAGATCACACAGGTACAGTGTATTGGCAGAGGTCGAAAAGCAGGAAGCCAGAGAAAGGAGAATTTTTTGGCAAATGCCCATGAACTATATACTCCAGCAACTTAATAAATAATTGTGTGTGTGTGTGTGTGTGTGTGTGTGTGTGTGTGTGTACTCACGCATGCGCATGTTGGCCTTATGTCCTGAAGTATGAGGCAGTAACAAAAACCCAATCAATCTCTTGTTCTAGACCTAATGTCATGCTCTGTTAACATACGACTTGGATGAGACCAGCATAGCACATTAAACACCAAATCTGGCAATTTCAACAGGGCCATGTCACAATATGAAGTACCCCAGTGATGCTTTGTGGAAAGAGAGTGTCTTGTAAAGTAATAGATAGGGCACCAAGGAGGCTGGAACTCAGGGGTCCTGGGTGGCAGGGAGTCTGCCCTTCTTTGGGAGGAGAAACTAGGGAAGTATGCACAGGCTGTACTGAGGACCAGGGTGCCACTCACAGGGCCTTTCAAGGCCTCCGCAATGGTGCCTATCTCTCTACCCACTCGAGCTCCCAGTGCTGGGGCCATGGGACACCATCACCATCAGTCCAGTAGAGGGAGATGCATGGTCCCTTGGCCCCTGCTTTCGGTGTTCATTCTGACACTTATGCATGCATCCTGGTTCTAGAGGGTTCTCTCTCTCTTCATAGATGAAGTCCAGAAAGCATTCCTCAATAGAAGAACCCTCTGGATAAAAAGGAAGGCTCAGCCTACGTGACGGCTGCACACTTGAGCTTTCTGCCCGCGGCCAGTTCATCTCACTGATGGCGGGTATCAGACCTCAGAGAATGGTCCTTGTTAGGATTTAGGAACAAAACCGTAGGATTTCTGTTTACAATAAAGAGAAGCAGCTCCTTGGACCTTGCACCCCCTTTACGTCAAATAAACATCTGTCAAGGAGGAACAAGACAGAATTCCTGTGATCAGATGCTCCGGGTTCTACAGACATTCATCAAAGCCCCACTCATCAATTAGAGAAATATTTGAAAAAGCACACAGCTCCAACCAGAACCTCATGCATAATTCACAGGAGCTCCGCAGTCGAGGGAGGCGGCCACAGGAGCCGGGGTGGGCTTTTGAAGGTAAACCTCCTTATTGTTCCTTTCATCCCCAACCCAGGAAGAAACTCTGGGCCCTTCAAACACTATACAAGCAAGCCTTGGATGTGGGAGGTGGAGAAAACTTTCTACTGAAGTATAGAAACTTCCTCAGCCTTCCTTTGGGCCCTCGGTAAGGGGGACCATTTCTCAGGTCTTTGGAACTGGGTGTTCCTGTGAGCTAAGGTGGCAGGAAGTGGCCCCTCATCTCACTCTGTGCCCTACTTTTATCAGGGCTTCCAATGCTGAGTTGTTCCAAAGGGGCTGCAAATTAAAACAGGCTGACCTAGGAGATCAAAGGTACCGCGGGGGGAAAAAAAAACTGCAGTCTTGATTTTCTCGGTTCATTCACCATACCCCATAGTGTCGTGATGCTAGCCCTGTTTTATAGAGCAGATTGAACCCGAGAGGCAGAGGCACATTTTCAGAGTCACACAGCAAATTTATCCTGAATACCTTACCTCAACAAGCAGATACTTCGTAAATGCATAAGCCCATGCCAATTCTGCTCCCATTGTCCCATTTAAACAGCAGAGAGAGTAAGAAGTAGAAAATCGGTCATTGTCAATTTTTTTTTTATCCATATTAGGTTTGGAACCAAAGTTCCATTTGATAGTCAAAAACTTTGTTAGTCACAACAATCATAACATTTTTTTATCAGTGTATCCTATGCCTGACTTTCATTTCCAAGCTGTACTGCAACAAGATGCCACAGAGAGGAACACAGGGCAAAGAACACTGCTCAACCTTTCAGCATCGACCTTGGATTCCACCCTGAGGTTGTTTTTTTTTCCCCCTCCGCCTCTAACCCGGCTGAAAATGGTTCTTGTAAGATAAGAACATTCTTGTAGGGGCAGGCTGAACTCTACGGGGTCCCTGTGCCTGGCATCCAGGTGCAGGTGGATGGGCTCCTCAACTCCAGGACCCTATTGCAGCTGAATAACTACAGGCGTCTGATAGGATGAGTCCGGAGCTCTTCATTTTAGATTCTGAGCAGCGCCAGGCTCTGCACTTAGCAAGGAGGGCCCAAGGGGCCTGAGACCATCCGACCAGGCCGGAGAGGCCCAGAGGTTCCAGGCGGGTCCAAGAGTCTGTATTGATTTAGGCAAAATATCTAGGTGTGTACTGCACCACAGAAGCCCTGCTTGTAGTCTAGAGCATGCAAGCACTCAGCTGGGCAGAAAGAAGGAACTCAGTGTCACCTGCTGACAAAGCTGTCCAAGAAAGTCAGTGGGAGGAGGGGAGTGGCCGCTTCTGAATTCCCATCATGCCTTGCGCTTGCTCATATCATCACATTATGACATAACAATCTCGTCTGTTTCCTTCATTCCATTTGCATTCCCAGCATCCTCTGTAGGACATGATGCATATTTAATCCAAAGGTAGGAGGGAGGGAGGCATCCTGGTGAAAGCGTTTCACAAATGAGACACAGGACATGACGTTCCTAGCAGTTCCTGCCTTATAGCCCCCATGTTGCTGCTGCTGCTGGCTGACTGCCGTTGCCTCTATGAGTCCACACATAATTCTCCTGCACAGGGGAGCTCAGTCCTGCAGTTACTGTATGAATCACCTCAAAGCCTATCTCTGACATCATGTTTAACCGGCCACTAGCATGCAAAGTATTACAACAGCTTAATATAAAACGTTGAATTAATAAGCATGTGAGTGAATGGGTGATTGTTTTTTGTTGTTGTTTTGGGTTTTTTGTTTGTTTGTTTTTGCGTTTGTGTTTGGGGTTTTGTATGGAGACTCAGGGTGGGAAGCCCCCCTGCATGTGGTTCAGTGTGTACCAGTCAGGTGGGCAGCCAGCCCTGTTGCTGCTGGGTATTCTGCCTCCTAGGAGAGGTACTTAGCCGTGCAGCCCCAGTGGCAGACAGGCTCCTCCCTCAAAGCATTCATCTTCAATGTTATACAGCACAGGCTATCAGAGCAAGAAAGACCCTGTTGAACTGAGCAGTTGATCACAGCCTACCTTTAGAATAGATGTGAATGCAAGGCTGCAGAAGGGTGGCTGTGGTATTTTGTCATTTTTCCACACCCATGATTCCCAGACTCTCTGGGACTTTGATGGTCACATGCAATCTGAACATGAAGGAGATGTGATCAGACATGAGTTAGTACTCGGTCCCAGGCAAGCATACCAGAGACCCATGCTACACTGCCCCTTCTCAGATGCAAGAGTGCATCGCTCAGCCAGAATCTGGGGTGGGAAGCCTCCCTGCTCTGCATGGGGTGGGGAGACACAGCATGCCATGCAACGATACCTGAATGAATCATTGCTTTAAGATACGTGGCAGGTTGAAAATACACACTGTACTGGATGCCGGAGAAAGCCGTGCGGCACCCCTCGCAGGAAACAGAAAAGAGCTGACATTTACACCAGGGGGCTGGGTGCTCATGAGGCTGATGCCGTCCACGAAGCACACTCTGAGGAGGGCCTATGACTCTAACATCTAGAAGGGAGCCATCCAGGAGAGAGAGCCCCGGCGTAACAATAACTGGCTTCTGCGCTCAGCAGTTCTGCCCTCCTTGCTCTGGATGGCCTTAGCATTGCTATCTGTAAGATGGATGGACAGGGCGACAAGCCAGAGCTCAGTGACCTGACATATCCCAGTACAGAGTAAGTTCAAGGCCATGCTGCTTGCTTCTGTGCTTGGAATTAAATGTTGCACTGGGGCCGGGGCTCCCAGAGGAACCCAGGGCAACTCTCATTCAGTACCATTGGCTCCTCCCAGGACTTCTCACCCCACCCCCACCCTAAACTTCTCCCTCCGGGGGGGGGGGAGAGCTGGGCTTCTCTTCCCTTCCCCAGCTTTTCCTTTCCTATGTAATCCAGTCATTTTAGGCACAGGCTCTCTTGGTTCCCACGTGGTCTCTTGGTTATCTCCCCCTCCCCCACTTCTGCTACCTTCCCCCATGACCTGCTCTACTCTGCTGCTGGCCGTGTTCAGTCTGGACTCCTCTAGATGCCTCTGGCTGTTCTCCCCCCTCACGACAGAACCCTTCACTTCAACCACACCCTGGAGCAGTTATGTCCTCATTTTCATGCAGAGGGGTACAGGGTAGATTTACAGCCTTCTCCAGGAACCGAGTTCTTAGGCCTGTAGAGTCTACCAGTTTCTATGGAGTAACCCAGCCTGACTTGGTTCTAATAGACACGCTGGTAGGATGGAGCCTGGCAGATGCACAGACTCTCTTCCAGTTCTGTCTAAGGCGGAAGAAGAGTGGTGAAGAGGTCAGCTCAGAAACTTTGGAAAATTCTACCAGACCCCTCCTCCTGAAGGAAAAAAGTCATAAAGAACATAGGCACTGCAACTCCTCTGGAAGGGAGGAGTTAACTACATTTCTCAGGCCATAGGGAGATCCCTGCGGGTAGGGGAGGCCCAGAGTGATTCTGAGACTCTTGGCTACCCACCTCATTCCCTAACGACCAATCAGTTTAAAAGTCACACTGTTCTGCCAATCACATTGTGCCTGATGACGGCTGCCCTGAGGACTGTATAAAGGCCTACTGGGTGGGCTGCACATGGTCGTTCTCTCTCCATGTGCAGGGCGACCCCAACATGTTAGAACAATAAATTCCTGTTGCTTTTTGCATCGATTCCCGACTCCACATTGTTCACTCAGGAGGTTCACAGTAAGCTAAGGCTCACCAGAGTCTTATAGTGGGGATCAGGTTTCCATTGGCAAGGGAGGCCCCCAAAATGCTTCCTTCCAACCTTTTACAATGGGTCTTACAGAGAGCTGGGCCTTTAATTTACTACCTCTTTAATTTCTAAGAGTTGCAGCCAGTGAGCTGTAACTGGTCTCAACAGTACAAGATGCTCTGCATGGTCCTGGAGATGATCTGCTATAGCTGTGCACTTGGTTTTGAAGGAATGAGTTTATTAAGTATATAGCAAACAAATACGAAAGACCAAATAGCAAGCAGCAGATAGAGACTAGCAATGGATAGACAGAGAGACATCATCAAATCCAGCATTCAAAATATCCAGAGTTGATTGGTGTCTCCCGACTGGGGCAGCCAGCCAGTTACTACTGGTATAGAGTCCTGTGGAGAACATTGTGGGGGTGGGTAAAAGAATAAATGATAGCAGATAGGGATCACATCATCAGGGCCAGAGAGACAGCTCAGCCGTGCGAGCACTGGCTGTTCTTCCAGAGGACTGGGGTTCAATTCCCAGCACCTACATGACAGCTCACAACTGTTAGTGACTCCAGTTCCAGGGGATCTAGCCCCCTCATACAGACATGCATGCAGGCAAAACACTAAGCCACATAAAATAGATGAATGTTAAAAAACAAAGCAAAACAAGCCAAAAAAAAATCATCACGTTGCAAAAACTAACTGGGGAATCCTGCTGAAACTGCCCTGCTGTTCTAGGAGAGCTCGGAGCAGGGCAGAGCATTCGGCCCAGGGATGAGGTTCCAGGCCATCTTCCCCACAGTAGGCATTTTATATTACAGTTTTCCACCTAACTCTACTCAAGGTCACAGAGGACCTGGTTGCCTGTTTTTCTTTCTTTGTTACATGGGAAGTGGGGTGGAGCAGCTTGCCCCAGGACGGGAAGCTCTGAAGGACTTAAATAGTCCCCGGGTTCTGATGCAGGAGCAGGAAAAACTGATTCTAGAGCCAGTTTCACAGCTTCAATCGCACAAGATTATTCACCAACATAATGTGCACTATATTCTGCTAGGACTGAGGCTGACCTCCCATCTGTCAAGGCAGCCCTGATGACAAGAGCCCATCCCTTCATCTTCCTCATCTCTCCTCTGAATGGCCCATAGAGGGAAAGGGAAAAGCCTTCCACCCTCCAGCAGTGGGACTGAGAAGGACCTTGCCTGAGGTTCTCTGCTGGTCCCCATCAATGAGCACGCCCCATCCTCTGCCCTCACTGGACTCCTCGGGTTTCCTCTCTGCCCTTACCACCCTCCTTTCCCCTGCTCCGAGGACTGGAAGCAGATGTATATTTGGTACTAGCGAGCCACCCACCCAGCTGCGTCAATTGCGCAGATGATCAATCCTGTCAACCCTACAAGGTGACAGCTGTGCTCAGGGCTTCTGAGGACTGGACTCCCTCACTCAGGGGCGTCCCTGAAGACTACACATCCGTTTCACCGTGTGTTCATCTTTTTCCACCCAGAACTTGTAAAGTCTCTGAGATAGGACTCAAGGGGATGCAGAGACAGAAGGATAGGGCTAAAAGTTTATTCAAAGAGTTGTTAATGCCATGGACAGACAGACAGACAGACAGACAGACCACAGCACGGAAGACAGAAGTTGGGGCTCATCTTCTGAGGGAAGGACTTGTCTTCTGATTTCACAGCAGGTTTGTTGCCAGGCTCTCTGATTCCCAGGCAAGGAGGCAGGGACAGGGAAAGGAGACAGGAAGTACATCCATCAATGCTCTTCTTTGATGTAAACTTAACTTCCCCAGGTGAGAAAGCCCTGCACCTGGAAGTCTGTTAGCTTAGTAGTGCTCAGGCAGCAGCCTCAGTGGGGTGCCCTGCTGGTGTCTGTCAGGGGGAAGTGGGGCAGGCTGCAGCAGATACTGTGGCCCGAGCAGCTGTCTGGTTCAGATTCTAACATTACATTCTTACAGAAAGTCCCCCTCCATCCTCTCCACCCCTTTCCCCTGCCCAAGACAGCTCTCTGCCTCTGGGGAGTCTTTGTAGACCACCCAGCTGTAAGCCAGTGAGTCCTCCTCCTCTCTCCTCCTGAGCTCCTCCCTTCCTCCCTCCTCCTATCCGAGGTCTGTGAGCAGGAGACTGCAGTGGCTGTTCCTGCAGATAGGTATCATTAGTGTGTATACCCAGTTCATTGGTGACCAGTATGTGTGTGTGTGGGGGGGAGAGTTGGGGGTGTGTGGCATCATTAGTATGTATACCCAGTTCATTAGTGACCAGTCTGTGTGCAGAGGGGTGTGGCTACCAGGCTTGGAAACCGGGTTTAGTGCCTGAGACCCAACAACAAGGCTCAGCCTCCTGACATGGTGTTATTTGCCCTGAGTGTGGGTACTGTGGTTCTGAGGGCTGCCCTGGAATAGAGGCTGCTGAGCCCCATGGCCTCCCCCTGGAGTTGTGCACAGAGAGTTCTGCTTAGCTTGTGTCTGAAGTATTGAAGCACGTCTCCCCACACAGTGGTTGGCATTTTCCCTCTACCTAAAGCTGCAGTAATGAAATTTCCACCATATGCTGGGAAGGATTGAAATGTTGAAAATGTCACAACCCGGAGGAAAGCAGGGCTCTTAAAATGTACAAAGAAAAGGAGGACTGCTGGCTTCTGGGTCCCTTCTGTGAGGATTCGAGAGCATTTCTCTCTGGTCCCTGAAGATCGCCCTGGGAGTGGCTGTATATTCCAGAGGTTCCCATGGAGTCTGTGGCTGCCATCGGTTCTGACCCATTAGAGTTGCTATGCGTTATCTTAATCCCAAGCCGTCCTAATAGGCCAGAAGATGTCCTTGCTGACAAGACCGGTCTCACAGGTAAAAGCTCAGAGAGCGCAGGATTTTCCCAAAGCCATGCAGCTGGGTGTCATAGTCCAAGAGCCAGGTCTCAGCAGGTGCCTCTTAGCCCGCACACTGTTCTGTCAAACAGCCTGGCTCCCCAACATTAACAAAGCTGTGGTTAGTGTTCACCCTGGCAGCTGGGGGCTGACTTGTCTACAAAACAGGGAGCTCACTGCAACAACGTATCTGCTTGACTCCTATGTTTCCTGGGAAGATGAGAGGCATCCATGCTGTGCAGAGCCCAGGGTCCCCTAGATGCCAGGTCTTGGGAGGGAAGGAGGGGCAGTGGTCTTGCAGCTGGCATGGAAAATGGAAGCCAGACTAGCTTCCCGGAGAAGTGAATTATAGGAGCTGATATCTGGTCCGTACTGATACTATGCAGGCTAGACCTGCATCTGGGCTGAGAAATGTGGCTGCCACGACTGTGTGGGTGGGATATCAGTTCTGATCCGGCCTTGCCTCCTCACCTGTAAAGTCCCCCATGCTGTGCTGTGTGGATCCTGATGCCCCGCTCCCCCAGCCTCCTACTCTGGAGATCATGTGAGCTCTGAGCCTGGAGCCAGCTATGTGTTCTGCATCTGTCAAATGGGGCAGTAACCACAGCAGCCGCCTTAGATGAACACTGCGCATGCATGCTTTGATTCAAGCAGTGCGTACCTCAAGGCCCAAGTGCTTGCTGGGCTCCTTCTCCGTGGGCATTGTCCCCTCCACGCAGAGGTAAGTATTCAAAGCCACATGTCGAACGCAGGGTCTGGTACTGGGTCTCCCTGCTATCACTGGGCCGCTATGCTTCCCTACCTTTGACACAGGAAACACACAGATGAAACGAGTGTCCATCCACTGAGATCTGGCTTTCTCAGAAGTTAAAAACAGAGCATGTTTCCCTGAGCCATCAAACAGTGTGATACCCACAGGCAGCATGGGGGCAGTCGGGTAGAGCGTGAACCCCCTGTTTGGCAGCCGAGAAGCTGTTTCCTTTGCTTACCACCTGTGTGACTTTGGGCAGGTCAGGGAACCTCTCTGGACCTTTCTGTCTCCATCTTTAAAACGAGGAAAAACAGCCCTGCCCTTTCCACTCTTCCAGCTGTTATTAGCATTAACCACACTACTTCTAAACAAAGCCTCAGTGTGTTCTAGTCCCCCATCCCCCACCCCCGTGAGCCTGAGGAAACAGCTGTCTTGCTCAGACCTGTCTAGGAGGTGAAGTCCACAGGGGCTGTTGACAAGGGTGGGACCAAACCCCGGGTGGAAGGGTGACTTTGAGAGCCCTATTATGATTACTGGTTGGGAGGAGGGCATGATTATAAGGAGGATAAGTCTCATGATAGAGGCTTTGAGATCTGCAGAGGGTGACCAGATTACAGCAGGAAAGCCAGCCCCTTCCTACCAGGTTCTACTTCACCTGAGCTGAGTAACTGATGACGGGGTACACTGGAGCTCCGAAGCACCATACCCAGCCTGTCAGGGGTTTATTGTAAGAAAAGATTTAGCCTCTTTATTTTTTTTATTTTTTGCAAGTAAAACAATAAAACCTCCATAATTGTTTCAGGAGAAATAAACATGCCAAAATATTTAAGTACTAATAAAACTTAAGAATTATCTCAGCATATTTAAATATAGATGTAATTTTACAGCAGGTAGTGAAGGCAATTGCTAGCAGAGGGCATTTCATCCAGGCCAGTTAACATCAAACCATCCAACCCTGCTTTGAGGAGAGGGTGAGGAGAGGGTCACAGAGGGGCTGAAATTCAGGGGAGGGGGGAGAGACGCCCGGGGTGGTGGGCAGACACACCGCTGGTTGCCTCCAGGTGTTGAGAGGTACAGTCAGTCACAGGCATCAGGCAAGGAGCTGGGCCCTGCTTGCCACGCCCTGGCTCCTCCCTGCAACTCCCAAATACATTTGTGCCCAATGTGGAGGAATCTCAGATGCATTGAGAGGAAGTTGCTTGCCCCAGGCTGCACAGCTGGCCACTGCTGTGCCTGGAAAGAGATGCAGGACTGAGATACCCCTTTGGAACATCGCTCATTACTACCTGGCCCCAGGCTAGGAATGAGGGACGAGGGTTGACAGCAGGCAACGTGCAGGGCCCTCTCAGGTTGTGCCAGGACATTCGGTAGCTTCAGGCAGAAGGTCTCAGAGATGAGTCCCACATGCCTGCCTACCACCACCACACCATATACTTTTCTGCTGCAATGCCTCTGTCTCAGACTGTATGTGTGCTCGTGTGTTTTTGTGTGTACCTGTGTCTCTGAATCCATTTCCTTCCTTAATACTGAATTTCAGGACAGGACAGTAGGTACTTCAGGCAAGTGCAGTCCTCTATGTGTGCCTATGGAGGCCAGATGTCAGCATTAGGTCCTCAGTCATTCTCCACCTTAGTTTTTTTTTTGGGGGGGGAGGGTCGTCTTTCACTGAATTTGGAGCTCCCTAATTGGTTAGACTGGCTGGCCATCAAGTCCCTGAGATACTCTTTCTCATCATCAGGATTACAAACCTGTGTTACCCCACCCAGCTTCTAACTGGATGCTGGGGATCTGAACTCAGGTCCTCATGATTTTGCAGCAAGCTCTTTAAGCACTAAGCCATCTCCTTATCCCTCGTTGTGTTTTTAATGTGTGTTTCTTCAGTGATTAGTAACAGTGAGGGTCTCAGTGTGTCATCACTGGCCCTTTGTCTTTCTTCCTTGGAAGAATGTCTATCAGATCCTTCTTGGTCCACTAATGAATGGAATTGTTTCTTGTTGTGGCTGAGTTATAACCTGTGTCATATTTTAGCATCAGATGAGCCGATTCATCATCTTTTCACGAATGACGCAAATGCAAGTGTTAATTTCTGGGACACAGGTACATGCTGTGTTTCTTATTTAGCTCTTACAGTAACTCAATGTCTGTAAACTCAATGTCTGTAAAGTCATGACCTCAAGTATGTGTGTGTGTGCATGTGTGTGTGCATGTGTGTGTGCATATGTGTGTGCATGTGTGTGTGCATATGTGTGTGCATGTGTGTGCACATGTGTGTATGTGTGTGTGTGTGTGTGTGTAACACACAGAGAGAGACAGAGACAGAGACAGAGAATCAGGCATCTTACTCAAACTGAGTAATCTTGCATGTTTTTCATGTCAGGCTCAACGTGGTCCATCTCCCAAGTGATGCAACTCATTTCCCAGGCTGCTTCTCTGCAGAAGCTGAGGCTCTTCAAGCAGTGCCGACAGCCCCTGCGAAGACCAATCCATTATTGTAATCTGCACTGAAGAGACACCCCAAGGTGAATGATGTCACCACAAGGCTCGGAGCAAGGCCCGCCATTAATCTCGTGGTTACAAACAATATAGGAAGACTATGCTGGCCTCCAGCCCAGTTAAGTGGACATTTGGATTTCTTCCAAAACAAATGTGGAGACTGTAAATACAGGTCAGCTGGTTTGCAGGAAGCCTGCATGCAGTCGAAACTGCTCCTAACGAGGTTTTTCCAAAGTCCTCCTCTAGAGAGCCTGGGCAGGGTCTTTTTGTGGAGTATGTCTCCCATTCTTCTATTGGTGACACACCTGCTGAGGACTACTGGGTATCTCATTAGACTCATGGGCTTAGGCTTACAGGTGAGATGCTGAGGATGAAGGGGCCAGGGAATTATGACTTGGTTATCCAGAACAGTGTCTGCCTTCAAGTTAGATATTGACACCCAAGAGAGGTAGGATTTTTGTGTGAGGGAACATGGCACCTACATAAAATAGAGAGACACTGTAACTGACTCTTAGGGCACTTGACCACTTCAATCAACACTGTTAGCCTTGGTATTTAATCTACTGACTTCTTTTAGGTTGCTACCCACTCTCCAAAAGGGCACAAAAATTATTTTCCCAAACTCATGCCCTGATTTCAATTGTTTTCATTCGTTGACAATTTTATACACAAATACTATACATTTTCACCGTACGCATACACCTCCATTACCCTCTGTCCTTCCCTCCCAATCTTGTCATCCCTTCTTCATGACCTACTTAGTCTGATTATGGCTGTGTGCATGAACATGGGTGAGGAGTTATTTCCTGGAGCAGGGGCACCTTATCCATGGGTACACCCCCGAAGAGAAGCTAACTTCCTCTCAGCCAGCAGCCATAACTGCTAAAGGAGTCCCTCAGTTTGGGGTGTGGCTTTATGAGCCTCCTCCCCCATCCATGCTTGAATAAATGTGCCCTACGCTGGATATCAGAACAAAGCAGCCTTTGCGATGGAGAGATGGCCCAGTGGTTAGGAGCACTGGGTGCTCTTACGGAGAACCCTGGTTTGGTTCCCAGCACCCACATGGCTGCTCACCACGTTCTTTAACTCCGGTTTCAGGAAATTCAAAGCCCTCTTATGGCCTCTAGGGCTCCTTCGTGAACACGGTCTGCATTAACCCACACAGGCTACAGACATCCACTAAATGCATAGTTTAAAAAAAACACCAAAGTGAACATAGATCTACCTGCTTCCTTCTGGATCCAAGCAGGTAGAGGCTACCACTGTAACCCTGACCACTTACCCCAGGGAAGGTAAGGAAGCAGGAGAGAGGAGCAGAAGTGAGTGCTTGTGGCTCTATTTGATGAAGCGCCTCAGGAGAGGAGCGGACAGTGAGTCCTTTTAATCTACTCCCATCCAGATGTAAGAGCAGTCTTGTCCCTCTGCATTAACAAGATGCCCAGGAGGGCTGTGACTTCACTCCAGATCTTCATGGAACTTAATTAAATGCTCCATGGTCTGTTGTGTGTGTTGGGGGTGGGGTTGGGGCAGCTTCCCTAGGTCCACCTATTCCCATCTATTCCGAGGGACGATTGCATGCCAGGATGGCTGCATTGGCTCTCCTCCTGATAGGGCTCTGGTGAGAGATGGATGCCTCCTCTATATGTTGGCTCCCTTAGCAGAGAAGCACTCAGACCCGTTTGCCTCAGCATCAACTCAAGGGGAGCAGGAGAATAAACACAGAAAGAGCTTCTATAGAAGCATTGTGTCAGCCTTGTCTGGCAGCTGCTGGCCTCACCCTTAAGCTCCGTCCAAGGTTCATGCTGGAAATTGGCTGTCCATGCCCAGGACACCATTCCTGACCTTGGTGTGCCTGGCACTGGGGCTTCCTCTTGGTAGGAGATAGAGGGGAAGGAGGAAGAGAGAAGGAAAGGGAAGGAAAAGGAGGGAAGGAAAAAAGAATAGCGAAGGAGAAGAAAAGAGGAAGGGAGGGAGGGAAGGAGAGAGGGAGAGAGAGAGGGAGGGAGACATAGAGTAGAATGCATGTAAAACTTCCTTTACCAAACCCTAGCTTCTCTTTGATATTTCTGCATGAATTACCCAGGCAGCCATGTCTGCTAGTGGCGCCTGCCAGCCATAGGAGCTGTTAGTCCTGTTTGCTGAGTGAATGACTATAATGGAGATTTCCAACCTCTTTACCTAAGAGCAGTCCTCTCTGGCAGCCTTGTGAATCACCACCACTAAGATCAATACGCAGACTTAAGTCATGGGGTGACATTGTCACATAGGGAGGCCATTTTGAACTACAAGTAGTACAGATTATTCTCAGAACCAGATTTGATGAGTGTGACTTCTAGTTCACAGTCAGTCCGAGATTCTCTCTCCCAGGCAAGTGTTCAGTTCTTTGATTGCCAGGGAAAATGCCCTTCAATGAGCACAGCTTATGACTTTCTTCAGATCTGAGCCCAGGACCTGGACTCAATTCAATAAGCCAAACGGGGGTGATCAGTGGTAAAGAAAGGATTGGGTGGGGGAGCACACACTTATCTAGCTACTGAAGGAAACAGGTTGATTCATGCAGACACACACACACACACGCACACACACAACAGGCTTGCTCTCTCTCTTTTAAAGAAATTTTTAATTCAAAATGATTTCATTTGATGAACTGGTTCTTCTTAATATGGCTTCAACCACCTCCTGAATAATTCTCCTTCCAGGAAATAAAGACCCTCATCCACCTCCCCAGCACCTCCCAGCTCCATGATTCAGAAAATGAGGCTTGAAGAAGATACCTAAAAATAGCAAAGAGCCCAGCAGCCCAGCAGGGTGGGACCCAACATCTCGCCACATTAACCCTGCGAACTCAGCACGGTAACCGGGGCTGTAGCCATTAAAGTCTAATGATGTTGCATTGTCTTCCAATAACAAACCATCTTACCAGTTGGTTTTATAGGGGACCAGCTGTTGTTAATTGGGGGAGATAAGCATGAAACGGCAGCTTTCACACCTGACCAAGAGAGAGCTGTGGTGTTCTGGGCAAGATGGGGCTCATCTGCTCAAAGCAGGAGGCTCCTCCACACTGCACTGCCTGGGTAGATGGGAAAGACACACCTCAGCTTTCTGTCCTTCATGTTGCTTTAGAAGTGCAAAGGACAGAAGAAAGTATCCAGTTCACTTAGCATCCCACTGCCACTTCTGTCAGCCTGACAGGATCCACTTACCATGAGGTGACATCTGGATGACTCTACCAATTGTGTCACTGGAAGGGCCTTAGACTCCCACAGTCCTCTGTTTCCAGCTTTTCATTTGAAGTGCACCTGGGTTCTCTATCACAGACACAGATGATGGGACCAGGGACAGACATCTGGTCCCAGGGTCATGGTCCTCAAGCCACTAATAATCAATGACACCGGAGCCTGTCCTCCACAGTGGCTACCTATGAAAGCCAGAGGTAGAGTGAGCAGGACCAGGGACAAGCCCATGGGAAGGATGACACCCCGGGATAGGGCCCTGACACAGAGACTTCTGGTTAAGAACAGAGATGCTGTAAGAATCCGTGAAGGCAGAGAGTATAGGGTCTGGACCCTCAGGTCTGAGTTCCTGCTTCAAGACCTGTCTTTGCTCTTCCAAGAGAACTGGCTGTGCCTTACCCTAAAGTTTAGAGTTTAAAGTTTAGGAAACTCGGCAAACTTAGAACTGTCAGCCTCTGTCCTTTGCAGCCCAAAGGGCCTCCGTAGTTCAAAAGACAACTCCCAGGAGTCTTCAGTCAACCTCAGAGCAGAGGTGTGGGTGCTGTGGGGAACGGTGCTTGTGGGGGCCTTGCCAGTGGCACGGAAATGGCAGAGGAATGCTTTGCAGCACCTCTGCTGCGTGCTCATTAACCTTGGAGTCTCGTGGAGGTGTCTTCCCAATGTTACCGTGTCTCCTCCATTTTCCCTATAAGGAAGACTCTATGTAGTGAGCAACTGTCCCACCTGTACAGAAGGGAAGATCTGGGACCATGCGATTCCCCTTGAGTACTCTTGACAGAACTGGACCAATACTGTGGACCATGAGGGCCTTGGTAGGTCTTTCACACGGATCACTAGAGGCCAGAAGTTTAGTGTCATGCCGGGCGGCCCGCCAACTTGCCTCCTCTATTCCTCAAGACGGAGAAAAGCGCATGCCTCACTCTGTGCCTATATTTGCCTTTCTTTTCAGCTTTGCTGCGGAAGATGGGAATGTGCGGCATTAAAACATGTACTGTAAATAAACCAAATTAAAGTAAAATTGACTCATTTAGCAACCAGCCTCCAATCTTGCATTAGAGGCAATTGAAGAGATTTCACAGATTTTAGTAACCAGATAAGATTATTATATAAACAGACTTCTGCATTAAGTGATGAGCCATATCTGAAGGGGAATATTTGAAATCAATAGCAATACAGGCTGAGAATTAAGTAATGTGGTTAAGCACCTCTGAATGATGCCATTTTTAAGAGCTGATTAGAAATAAATATGCCAATTGCAGCAGGGCTGATAGCTGAAACTGCCTGATGATTAATCAATTTGGGCCAGGGAACTAGGGAAGCCAATTTGGTGAGGACGCTGCCAGCCCCAGAAGTTTGATATGCTGGGGCCTAATGGTGTGGCTTCAGCTCTGGGCAGAGGCTGTCAGCTCCCTAAGATGTAAAGGGTAAGGAAGAAGACATCAGTGTCCTCATGCAGAAACCCAACTCTGCCCACTGAGGGACTGGCAGCTGCAGTGTGGGTGAGGAGGGCTGGGAGCTGGATTACCCATAAGTAGCTTAGGTCAGTCTCCTGTGGTGAGTCAACAGTGCAGAGGAAGCTGTGGTGGAGGATACCAAGGCTCTGGAGTCTGGAACGTCCAATTACCATTCAGCTGGGAAATGATTGGTCATTCGGCTGCCCTGTCTCACCTGGATGATTGTGAGGCTTCCTGGTGGAGCTAACAGATGCATTTCACACAGACACACATACCCACATTCACAGACACATGCATAGAGATACACACTGACATACATAGACAAACACATAAAGACATACACAGAGACATACACAGACAGATGCAGAATATAGACACAACAGAGACACAGATTAAAGACACACATAGAAGCACATACATACAAGTACTGACATGCATACAGAGATGTGCACACACACACACAGAGCACTATCATCACAGGGCATCACTTGAAACCTGCCACTCTCACAGAAACCCACTGCAGCCTCCCCTTGTCTCAGACCAATTTGCAGACGCATTTGCTGAGGGTTCAAGGCTTTCTGTGGTTCAACGGTCTCTAGATGTTTCCTTTCTCCTTGCCCTTGACTGTTATTCTTGCCCTGAGACTGCCACATGCAGGCTCAGGGGAGCACCTCCATTGTATCCTGTCCATTGTCTATCACGCCTCTGCCTCTGCTCCTGCCAGCTCTCCCCACCTCCTGTCTCTGGAAACCTCACCCTTCCTCTCACAACTAATTCCCCTCTCCTTAGGAAAGTCCCGCCCCTAGAAGAACTGGCTGTGTTGTCTATTGTCACCATACCCAGACATCTTCCTGTTCCACGTCTGCTCATTTATATTCCTCACAATGAAAATACCCTTTTCGTTATGTAGACACCTTTGCTGTGACCAGTCCTGAAGATGCAGGAGAGAACACGGATAGAATCATTGCCAACCTGGAGCAGAACTCAGTTCTATACTACACAGGTTGTACTCTATGGTGTCGTCCCAGCTCTGAGAGGTAAGATGGGCTCGTTTTCTTCACTAGACGTGGGCATGTGATTGAATGAATGAATGAATGAATGACCCAACAAATGAAAGGTAAGGTGTGTCAGTGGATGGTGACTGCCACAAAGCAACATTTTGCAGGGTAGGAGGAGCTGGGGCTTTGCCCAGAAGCACAGAAGTTGCCTTCTACAGGGCCAGGCTCCCAGGAACTAGAAGCATTCATGCAGAGGGAAGCCATCTGTCAAAAAGGTTCCCGAAAAGACTTAGAATTGGCTGAGACTCAGGCTGCAGTTCTGTAGGCTCATGGCCCAGCCCCATCACCGACCTGATGTACAACTTCAGGTAGACCTTGGGGAGAGGTCATAGTCTCTTTGAGCCTCAGTTTCTGGTATCCTGCCCCTAGCTTACTTTGACTCTCCTAAGCTCCCCTCCGCACCCATGGCTCCTGAAGTTTTAAGTTACTGACAAAAGTTTGCGTTGAGATCAAGTTTTTAACTTGGTCACACACTTCTCTCTGCTTTTTCTTTTGGCTTAGTCCAACAAAAGACTTCATTCTAACTTCCTTGTTTGCACCACAATCCTCACACAGGGCTGGAGGAAGAGGGCTAGGGAGCACCTCAACCTTGCTGCTCTGCCAAAGTCTTTATGGTGGCTTCCAGGACTGTAGGACAGTTTCTGCTCCATCTGTCACACTCTTGCTACAGGCCCAAAACAAGTGACAGATTCCCTTGGAGGAGAAGCTAAGCACCCTGAAGGAAGTTACAGATTCAGTGTATCCATTGCTTCCATCTCTGCTTTGGATTCACTCAGACCCAAGATGAGAGGCCTGTTAGCACAACAGGGACGCTTTGAGGATGGGTGCCCTTGTGAAAGGTTTGTCTGTGGCATGTTGAGCCGGGATCCTGGGATTAAAACAAGTGAGTCTTGAGCTTTTCCCCTGTAGACCACTATCCAAAGTCTAGTTCAGCATGTTGAGCAGGACCCTAAAGGACTTTAATGTGAGGAGAGCATTGACTCTAATGCATCCAGGCTGTCCTGGATGGGGGTCTGTGGCTACAGTTGTGACACGGAATGCCAGAGGCATTTTCTGCCCCATTTCTAGCCTCACCAAGGAAGAAATTCAAGCCTGGGAGTGTTGTTTGGTTTTGGTTTTGGTTTTGGTGTGTGTGTGTGTGTGTGTATCCACATGTGTATACCGGTAGAGATCAGTGGACAACTTTACTCCCCAGGCACCTTACACTCTTTGAGACGTCTCTCCTCAGCCTGAATGCCACCAAGTAGACTGTCAGATGGCCAGTGAACTTTCAGGGGTCTGTCTGTTCCCACCGCTGGCCGTAATGGGGATTATAAGAACACACCACCACTCCAGATGTTTTACGTGCACTCTGGATCACATACAAGGCATCTGGAGCTTGCAGAACAAGCACTTTACAGATCAAGCCACTTCCTCCAACTGGGAAGCTTCGACTCGAGGAGATAGTTTGATTTTTGCTTGTTCGTTGTGTTGTTTTAGTTTATTTTTATGGTTTTGGATTTAGAACAAGATGGAAGATTTTCTAGCCCCGAGACAAGGCGTTTGGACTTGAAAGGAGAGGCCCGTAAGACTGTTAGGACAGCGATCACTAACCAGTGTCGCTGACTTGGTGAGCTTCACCTTCGCAGGAAAAAACTCGAGCTAAAAACTGAGGAAGTGATTGAGGAAGACACTCTACTTCAGCCTCTGGCCTCCATGTGAGTACTGCACACGTAAACACCCATCCTCGTGTACATAAGAGCCAGCCCTCCCCATGCATACATGCATGCACACGTGGGTATGCATGCACACACATATGTATAACATGCACACAGCAATGTTTAATTATTGCTTTTTAAATTTGTCTTCTACTAGTAAACACTTTGCTTCAGGTCAAGCATTTAGTACATTGCTATAGAGATGAGTCAGGTGTAGGCCTGTAAGCCCTAGGGAGAAAGAAAGTGCAGAAAGGAGAGAGAGAGAGAGAGAGAGAGAGAGAGAGAGAGAGAGAGAGAGAGAGAGAGAGAGAAAGAGAGAGAGAGAGGAGAGAGAACTGGAGAGCCAGAATGGGGCAGCCCACTCTGTGTTGTATGAGGGGAAGAAAGGATTCAGGATGGCAGGTATCTCTGACGAGAGTGTGGGGCCAAGTACAAAGACCTCAGCTCCATGAAGGGACCTTCCCAGCCATCTCTCCCAGAGCTCTTCACAGTGCCTGTGGGTTTCCTGTCCCCTTTGCCAGGATTCCTACCTTCCCCAACTGTGTAAACATTCTATTGGTGTGGTGACTGGGTGTAAGTCACCATTTCAGAAATTTAGCAAAGCAAGGCCCATGAGAGGCATTTGAGTGATGCATACCACCTCAAGTGACAAGGGGCCACCATGAGCCCTCAGCTGGTCCCCCAGGGCCCATTGCTCAGTAACAGTGTGAGGCACACAAACAAAAATCACCCTAAGTGAGTTTGCCAGATGCTGGTTCTCAGCTCCTTCTCATGATAAATAACTAAGTCCACCTTCTAACTCAGTGGGGATGGGTTAGCAAGTAAAATTGCTGTCCAGAGACAGGGACTTTCTCCTTTCCAGAAGCTTCTGTCATCTGAAGCTGCCCCATGAACATACTATGGTGAGGAAGCCAGGCCTGAGACAGCAGACAGGTGGTTCCCCAGGATCAAGCAGACCTGTGTCCCATGCAAGACTGCAGGTGTGGGACTGAGAAGTCACGAGGGACAGGTTCCCTGTAAAACACATGTCCCATGTGGGTATGGATCTGAGAAGTCACATGGGTCAGAGAACCAAGTGAGGGGTGCCAGCATCCTTTGAGCATTGACACTAGTCCCATATGCACATCTGAGTAGGGAGTGTTATTGTTTCCTGTTTACATAATAGGAAACTGAGGCTGCTGGAGAGCTACTCAGCTGTAGGCAGTCAGAGACAGCCTGAACCTTGGGTGGGACACATCTGTGTACTTCCTACTTGTCCACCACAATGTATCTGGTAAGGCCAAGGAGGCAAAGTCAAAGGTGCACATGACAAGATGGGGTCATCTGACGAAAGGCCTGTACCTCAGGAGAACTCTTCAAAGTTCCTCTTTACCTTTCTGAGCTGCAAGTTGCTCCAGGATATCATCCTGGTCTCCTATGTTGATCCAGGTCCCCTTGGAGAGTCCCTATTTAAGGACAAGCTTGTGAAGTGTGCATGACCTTCAAGAGTAAGTGAGGATCCAATTCACAGTCATGCTTTGGCTGTTCCACACTCTTTCAGAAAACCCGAAAGAAAGTGTGCACATAACCATGCCTTTGCAAATGCAAGTCAACTGAATTTTTGTCTGTAACAGTATCTAGCAGTGTCCCATCTCACCCGGTACAAGAGAAGTGCAACGACTAATTCTTGGAGCTCTTCCCCCTGTCTCCTGGTTCAGGGAGGAGCCATGGTGGAATGAAGGCTATCCTACCCGTACTGAAGCCATGGATATCGTTCCGCCTCCTCATCCTCTTCTTGCCCCAACCGTGTTTGTCGTTGCTGTGGCCGAATCACATCCTTTCAGAGAAGGCTCAGTCTTCAGGCTGCCTGTCTCTCCCCCCACCCCCAGCCCCGACACCCTAGGTTGAAGGGCTGGCTCTCAGCTCCATGTGCATGATCTAGGTCAGGTCTTCAACCCAGGGCTTCTAGCTTGTGGGGGGCAAATGATAGCTTTGTGTTCTTCACAAGCAGTTTGTGACTCTCAGCTCAGCTCACTGCCACCCCCTCACTGAGGGTGGCAATCCATGGGTGGCAGGCACTTCGGGGGGAGGCAGTCTAAAGCCAACAGTGAGCCTAAGTGCAAGTCCCCCCTCTGCAGCCATACTCTATACAATGCTGCCTGCAGGAGGCCTCATGGTTTAGCACTGTGCCGCAGGGCAGGTGAGGCAGCCTCACCAAAGGATGTGTTTAACGAGACAAGCACGACTCTGGCAACTCTTAGGAAAAAAAAAAAAGATTTAATTGGAGCTGGCTTACAGCTTCAGAGGTTTAGTATGTTATCATCATGGCAAGAAGCATGGCGGCATGCAGGCAGACATGGTGCTGCAGGAGGAGATGAGAGTTCTACGTCTTGTTCTGAGAGCAGCAGGAAGAGACTGAAACACACTGGCCAGACTTGAGCTTCTGAGACCTCAAAGTTCACCTGCAGCAGTGACACACTTCCTCCGACAAGGCCATTCCTACTCCCACAAGGACACACCTCATAAAAGTGCCACTCCCTACAGCCAAGCACTTAAATACACAAGTCTATGAAGGCCATTCCTGTGAAATCCATGGGAAGAAGCACATTGAAGATTACTATTGTGAAGGTTAATTTGTCAACTTGACCAGCTGTAGAACAGGAAACTAGGGTCTCGGCATGCCTGTGAGGGGTGATCTGCAGTGGGTTGACTGAGGTGGGAAAATTCATCTTAACTGTGAACAGAAGCATCCCGTGTGTTGGGGCTCT
Source organism: Apodemus sylvaticus (assembly GCF_947179515.1). Classification (NCBI taxonomy): domain Eukaryota; kingdom Metazoa; phylum Chordata; class Mammalia; order Rodentia; family Muridae; genus Apodemus; species Apodemus sylvaticus. The sequence goes on from NC_067479.1 coordinate 88,965,050, forward strand.
GGACTGAAAGAAAAGAAAAAAATGAAGCTGAATGCCAGATTCACCTTGCTCTGCTTCCTGACTGTAGACATAATGTGACTTCATAAGCTTCAGGTCCCTGCCACCTCCCTTCACCACCATGATGATCTTCCTGTGAACCAAAACAAACCCTTCAGTCCTTCCACTGCTTCCCCCCCCCCCCCGTATTTTGCTGCAGACATGAAGAAGCAGCTACCATAATTCTGCAAAAGAGAACACAAGTGCACCGAGTGCATGTGCGATTACGCCATATGTTCTGAATACACATTTACATACGCAAATGCACAGAGAAAGGTCTAGAACGGGGCTTCTTAAGCAGCTTCTCCTTTCAAACCCTTTTTATACAAGAAATTTTTATACAGTCCCAGTTACATGTCTAAAATAGGTATAAAAATTAAACATTTGGTAATAAATCATAAAGATATTTATTATAACACAATTCTTTAATATGTGTAAAATTTTCCTCTTTGTTAAAGATGAGAGCAAATTTACATACTAATGAAATGGGTGTGTTTGTTTTGTTTTATATAAGAAATTAAATTTTAGCTAAATATTCAACATTTTTAGATTTAATTGACATTTCTGTTACTGTGTTTATTTGTTTATTTCTTGAATGTGTGTGTGTGTGTGTGTGTGTGTTAGGGTGCCTCTATGTCATGCATAAACGTAGAAGTCAGAAAAAGGCTAGCATTGGAGACTGCCTCCTTTCCCTACTTGGGTTCTATTTTCCTCCTCCTCCTCCTCCTCCTCCTCCTCCTCCTCCTCCTCCTCTTCCTCCTCCTCCTTCTTCTCTTCCTCCTGCTTCTGCTCCTCCTCCTTCTCCAAGAATAGAGTGAACAAACAGGAAAGAATACAAATGGGAGGTACTTAATTGTCAAATTGAAATTAACAGTTTTAAAGAAGATTATGAAACAACAACAAAATAAAAAAAACAAAAAACTAAAACATTATCATGTAGGATTCAGTTGAAGCTGGTTTGAATTCTTGGTAGCAGCAGGATGCTAGCTGAGAACTGATACAACTCTAGTTATGGCTCAAAGATCTTGAGGACCTCATCGTGTCAACCAAGTGCCATCCCTTACAGAACAAACCCGTATCTCTAAGAAGTACTACAACTCTGACATACTTCTGGAGCAATAGGTATCTGACATGGTGGGTGGTCTGAATGTCTGGAGGATGGAAACTGTCAAAAGAAGGAATTTCCCTTGGCAATAGATGCCTGGAATCTTGAAGGTTGTAGTGGCTTAAATGACATTTCTGTCATTTAATTACTTCTGTCATAATTACTTCTGACTTCAGTCCCATGTCCACCATGGGATCAAATGTTTGAACAGTTAGTCACTGCCTTTGTAAGAGGCCAAAGTGCTGACTCAGGCCAGCCTCCAGGACTTCCGCTGCAGACCAAGGGAACCACTTCCTACTAAGGCCTTTGTATTAGTTACTCTTTTGCTGCTATAATAAAACGCCATGACCAAGGCAACTTACAGAAGGAAGAGTTCATTTGGGCTTATGGTTACAGCGGGTAAGAGTCTATCACAACAGAGAAATGTGGCAGCAAGTTTCCGGGCATAGCGGCAGGTGGCGCTGTTTGGGAGAGGTTCAGAAAGTGTGGACTTGTAGGAGGAACTATCTTACCAAGGTGGTCTTTGAGACTTTAAAGATTGTACACCACTTCTAGTGCATCCTGTGCTTGATGCTTGTGGTTGAGAATTTGTTCCCGAAGCTATAGCTGCCAAAGATTGTGTTTCCTTTGAGGTGGCTATAGCTCCAGGCCCACAGGTATCAATCAGCAACCTTTCGTTGCGGATCCATTTAGTTCTTGCCTTAGAATTAGAGTTTGGTCATTGAGTATGCAGAAGCCTTTATTGTCTCCTAGTTTTTTTCTCAACTCTACTATCCCATATGGGCCCCCAAATAAGGTCTAAATCCAGTTTAAGAAACTGGAGGTCCACTAGTCACTAGCTGGACAGTAGTTAAAAACACACAAGGACCAGGCTTGGTTCTCGGTAGTAACATTGGCTCATAATTACTTCTGACTTCAGTTCCAGGAAAACCAATATCCTCTTCTGGCCTCTGGGGACACCTATAAGAATGTGGTGAGTGAACATAAACTCAACCGCGCACACATGCATGTAAAATGATAAAGAAGCTGGGGTCAAAAAGCAGTCATTCCAACCAGTCCCTGTTATTATCTGACTGTGGCCACTGGGTAGGAGGAGCTGTGGGTAGACGGGAGTTTCCCCTTAGTGATGATGTTGTGTAAGAGGCAAGTGTCCAAAATTACATTTGTTTATGCAATTAAAATTAATTTTAAATGGACCAAAATGGCAAACTATGGCCTAGGTGCTGTAACAATATTTGTAATTGCAAACCCCAGAGAGTGGCATCTCTCAGCTTCTAGCAGGCTTTGTTTACACTTCAGCTCAGACAGAAAGGTGGTTACTGGGGAAGTTACTTCTCTGGTCCATCAGCACAGAGATTAGAGGAAATTTTAAAGAGTATATGTTTGCTTTCCTAACACAAGTAACAAATATATACGTCATAGATGATTTGCAAAGGATCCGTCAGGGCAAAAGGGAAACTTTGTTGCCACTCACTCACACTCTGAACCAGACTCACAGTTAACACTTCAATTTAAGCACACTGGTGTCACAGTGCCTGCCTCTGCCCCTCCTCGATCGATCGATCGATTAATCGATCGACCATGCCTTAACTTAGTCCTTGAGCCATGAGGGGGGACATTTTGCTTTTGCCACAGGACAAGGAACACTGGGCGGTGCATGATGACAGTGCTCAGAACATAACTGTCCTCACTGCATAGTAGCTGGTATCATAATGTGTGTGTGTGTGTGTGTGTGTGTGTGTGTGTGTATACATCTGTATCATATGTATATACTTCCCATGCTTACTCATACACAGTATATAGCATTGTGCATTTCTGTTGATACTTTCAGCATGCACACCTTTCATATGCTCATTCTCTAGTCTTTGGGGGTGGCACCACTGTGCCAAGACAGCAGAGATGGAAGTAACAATAAGCCTCAGTGACACATCTCACCCCTACTCCAAAGCCTTCCAAGACTCCCTACTATCTGGTGTCTTTAAAACAATATCAGTGCACATTAATTGTATATAATAATGGGTCTTATTACATTTCATAATGCATATAAATTATTTGATAGTATTCACTAATTCCTCTTCTTAGCCAGTTTCCTTTCCCCTTTCATGTCTTCCTTTCTCTCTGTGTGTGAGACCCGATAAGTGTATTGAGGGTTTCTTATAGGAGAGGTGGTTTAGAGGATCACAGACAACTGCTACATCACTGAAGAAAATCTCCCCCTCCATCTGCCAGCAGCTGGGACTAGACTGAGTCTGGACTCAAGCAGAAGCCAGACCTCATGAGTCCCTTCCTTCCCTCCCACCACAGAATGTCTCCTCTGAGCCTTGTGCAGCAAACACAGCTGCGCTGAGCTCAGAACTGAAACATCATGCCCTCCTAGGATCACTGTTCCGTCACTTCCTCTGGCTCCCGGTCTGTCTTCCCCTCCTTCCGTGATGCTCCCTGAGCTGCAGAGGGATGCTATTTTGCCTGGAGCCTGCATTCATTAGCATTGCATCCTCTCATGGCCACCCTGCCTGGCCTCTGTCTGCCCCTTCCTGCCTCCGTGATGCTTTCTCCCTGAGTCTCTCTGACATCTGACAACATCCAACCATATGCCAGAACACCTGCCTTTCCTCTCCGTGGTTGTCCAAGCAGTTTCCCCATGGAGACCTAGTCCCCTTTCCTTACTGTTTAGGACACTATAGCTCCTTCACTGCCAAAAGCACAGTGGGTGTCAAACACCACAAAGATCAAGCAGTAGACCCTGTGTTTCGACTTCATTTTAACCCCCCAACTCTACTGCATGTCCCAAAGAGTCTGTCTCAAAAAAGTAAGGTGAACAATGCTCACATATACTCACATGCATGCACATGCACACACACACTCTCACATACATACTCACATACACATACTCTCATACCCATATTCACATATACACACACACTCAGACACTCAAACACATATGCATATACATGTGCACTCACATACACTCACACATATACATGTTCTCACATTCACATAGACACATACACACATTCACATATACACACACACACTCAGACACAATCATACATGCATATACACATACACACACTCACATACATATACATACTCTCACATGCACACTCACACATATACACATACACACATTCATATATACACACACATACACTCTCACAAACACTCACATGCACACACACACACTCTGTCTCTCTGTCTCTGTCTCTGTCTCTGTCTCTCTCTCTCTCTTTCTCTCTCTCTCTCTCTCTCTCTCTCTCTCACACACACACACACACACACACACACTCCCTCACACAGACTTACATGGTCTGAGTTCTCAACTTCAGTCTCACTATGTGACCTCTACTGTATCTTCTCCACCACTGAGTTACATCCACCATTTTGATGCCACCAGGCATGAGCTGTCAACAGACAAACAAACGGGACTCCCCACTCTTGAATTTCAGCCTCTAAAGCACTGAACTGCATAACCTTTTGTTTATAGAATGTTCCGCCCTGATTTATTGTGCTGTCATTACCACAGCCTGAAACAGACAGACAGGGAATCAGAATGTGTTTCCCTCATGAGCTGGTTTGGTTTAGGTTTTCTGTCATTCTGCTTACTAAACTAAAACTATTAAATCTTCTCCTCCTTGGTTGCTTTCTACAAAAACTGAGCATTTTGGAGTGCAAGTTCACAATATAGAGACAAGAAACAATGATCTTTTAAGAAGGTTTGAAATATACCCAGGATCCCACAGAGAGCTTCAGACTGGAACCAACAGTCTCCTGGGGCTGAACTGTACCACTCCTCCAAGTCCCTGGAGAGACCTGTAGGTCCTCGCCCACCTCCCTTACAGTTGCAGGCCTTGGAACATAGTGGTTAGTGGTATCCCACAGGGGACTTGAAGCTACAAGACATACAGCCTGCTTCACATGCGCCTTCCATGAAACCCAAGGGAAGCACTCACTCTGTGTATGCAAGTATAGAAGGGAAGCACTCACTCTGTGTATGCAAGTATAGATATCTGAGGACTAGCACCCCAAGCCTGAAGCACTGTGGCCTAGCACTGCACAAACCTTTCCCAGTAGGAGATAGTCACTGGGTGTGTAGTGGGAGGCAGACCGCTGAGCTTGTATCTCTCACCTCTTGGAGACGAAGATCAACCATAAAACCTATCTGACCAAGCTTGCATAAAGCTTGCATAAAGCTTTTTCTCCAGGTAGCTCTGGACAGCCTCACCCAGAAAGTTATCTGCTATTGGACAGGCATTCAACTTAGATATACCATAGTATCTAAAAGAACCATGCATTAAACAATAGCTTCTGTTTGCACTGGGAGTTAATCCTAGTGTGTGTGGTATGACCCTAGTGACTCATAGACTAGGAAACTGAGAAGCAGAGTAGTCACACAATAAGTCTTGCAGCGAATCACTACCAATCTAGATCTAGAATGTGAGTCTCATGTCTTCCTGTAGGGCATCCTTCTCATTCCCCCTTAGATTCTCAAACCCCACACCTAGCTCTGATCCAGGTCTGGGTAGATCGTCCCTCTATGTTGAGTTCTTGCGTCATTTGAAACAATGTGAGTTATGGCAGACTATACCACATGGGTGGAGACAACTCTGCTCTCTTACTAGGATGGGTGGAGTGTAATAGGCAGGAATTACCAAGGCAAATGCTGCGTAATGACTAATCATCGCTGCCAGCAGTAACAACTTTCAACTGCAGGGGTGCAATCCTGTGCTCCCAGATCCACAGATCTGAGAATGCAAGGTGGATGAGCACGACTCTAGGCTAAGCAAGGATTCCCTGTGACCCAATGTGTATTCAGTCTAGGCCAAGCTTAGGAGCAGCAGCTTTCTGGGTGAAGCTTTTGAGAAGGGGTGTGGTGCCTTTGAAGGCCTCAGCTAGAAACCGCCTGTCTTGGCTTCCACCTATACAAATAGAGATGCCAGATCCAAAGGGCCAGGAAAATGCACTCATCTTTAGAAGGAAGAGATGTCTTCAGTGCATGACAGAGTAGCATGTTCTCATCCAGGGAGGTTGTGAAGAACTGAGGCCCAGATCCAATCTGCCAGGTAAATGGACAAATGTCTGCCCCTGTCTGTCTGTCTGTCTGTCTGTTTCCATTCTGGTTCAATGAGCTGCCATAATTTCTAAACATTTACCTCAGTTCATCTTCTCAGAGATACTCAAATTCCTTCCTGACAGTGGGTTTCAGTTAAAAATCACATGCAGGCCTTTAACTCTCCTTCCTGAGCAGAGTCCATGAAAGGGCTTCGTGTAGCATTTAGCTTGCCCTAGATCTAACCCATTGTGTCTAGAGAGCCTGAGGCATCTTTGTAAAGTCTAGCTTGCTTTTAGTCTATACCATCGAAAAGACCTCCAGTGGCTTCAATGCCCACAGCACTGGGCCATGACCCTCAGTCTGGCATTGCATTCTGAAAACATGACGTCACTCAGTCCAGCTACTAGCTACAGCAAGGGTTTCACTGCCGTGACTTAAATGGATGAAGTAAGCATCTTTATTTGCCTGTACCCTTTGGTCTGTGCCATATCCCATAATATACCCATGCCTTTCCTCACGGGGTCCAGGTTATGGAGATTGTAAAAGCCGAATGCAAATGCAGTGTTTGGAATCTAATCTTCCTCACCCCCCATTCCTCTGAGGAGAGATCAGGGCATGTCACTCCAGCTCCTGTGTCCTCTGCTGACTCAAAGGCACGAGGAACCTGAGGTGGCCAGGTGGCATGAAGGTTGTTGTATCCTGACTGAAATAATCTTCCTTCTGGGACTAAGGCCTCTAGGCTAGACACTCCTGAGACTATAAGACAAGAGGCAAGAGTCTTGTGAGGAACCCCTCAGGGTCACCATGCAGGTACCATCCCCACTTCCATTCTTGATTTCAGGAACTATTGATTTCCTGACTGTGGCAGAAGCAACCCCCAACTGGATACTGATGACTTAAAGCAGAGCTTCTTAAACGTTCTATGCTCACAGCCCTCCTACATCTGAGAGATCGTCTACAACCCTGAGAGTATTGGTGGTTAACTAGTTAATTCAAATCAAAACCTTCCATAAAGGTTCAGGAATGGAAGCCAAAAGAAGAAGTCTCAGAAAGGTTCCAGAAACTTCATGACGTTCCCTTCCAAGGTCACCCAAGCAATAACAACTGCTGGGAGACGACAGAGCTGCCTGCAAGGGTCAACCAGAGCTCTAAGGGATGCAATCTTCCTGAGTCATCTTGGCGCATCCTGAGGTGCTCAGCCCTGATACGCCATCTTTGGTCCTGCATGCTCCTGTGAGTAGCCGCTCACTCACTCCCATAGGGAACCCCAATAAACTCACTGCTTTATAGACCTTGCCTTTCCTGCATCTCTCTGGGGAGAATGGAGATTGGTTTATTTCTCTCCAGGAACACACACACACACACACACACACATACACACACAAAACATAGGTGTATAAATAGATCAACAAATCAAACATGGAGTGTTAATAAGTCACATAGAATTTTATTTAAAAACAATTCTGTGATACACACACATACACACAAATGTAAGTATGTATGTATGTATGTATGTATGCATGTATGTATGTATGTATGTATGTATGTATATGTATAGTGTTAGCATTCGTTAAAGACTAAAGCAAATTTGCAGACTAATGAAATGGGTACCCTTGTTTAAAGAACCAAATCTTGGCTGAATATTTGATGCAGCAGTGTGAAGAGTGTTGTCAACAGTTTTCAGGGTTGATTGATATTTTGATTTTATAATCAATGCGACAATGCCACTTGGCTTATAAATATATAGTACAAAATGGGAGAACAAGGCCCAGGGTTACTCCAGAAATTGTTAGAAATTTTAACCTAATTCCCAAGTCAAAATTTATGTAATGATTGTTTTTGAATGAACAACTAAAGCTTTGATTAAGAAAAAAAGTCAAACGTTGAAACACAATACAGAGATATACTAATTTAATATTTGTATACAAAAGTTTGACTGTAGGGAAACAGTGAGAATATTTTCATTAATTAAACCATTAAATTTCGTTCTTTTTTCTTGCCTCATGTTTATTTGTAAAAACAGAACAGGACACTGGTCATTTGCAAATAGTGTGTGTGTAGGGAGGGATAGGTGTGTCACAGCAGTCCATCTGCCTTTTCTATGGGGCCTTCACAGGGGCCTGGCCACCTTTGGGAGCCTGGACTGGAGCTGAAGCCTGGGCCTTAGCTGGAGCTGTGGCTTCTGCCTTGGTTTGAACCTTGGGCTTTGGTTGGCAGAGCCTATGCTCCTTGGCCATGTAGCTTTGAATCCGCTTCCCAAGCTTGGGGTGAGTGATGAAAGCCAGGCGACTGAGTATGTGACTGGGGCTCTTTGACATCTTGGGATTGACGCCTGAGGCTTCACAATGGCCTTGATGGCCTCTGCGCGAGCACTCACTGCCTTTGCATTGTTGGCCTGCATCTTCTTCAAGCCTTTCTTGTTGTGCTTCTTGACAAAGCATACAGGTTTCCTCAGAAACGTGGGGTCAACCCTCTTAGGAAATTTGTGTCTTTGTGACCTGGGTCTCTTAATGCCATTTCTGTGCCATTTGCAGAACTGGTTGTGCGTGGTGCGGTTCTTGGACTTGGCCATGTCTGCATGGTAACCTTGGCTCCCGCAATGACCGGGATTGGAAGAAAACCATAAGGTTTCTCCAAGAGCAGGGAACTTTGGATGGACAATAGAACCTCTACAGTTCATAAGATCATCCCCAATGTGAGCTAGGTATTTGCAATGCTTTGCTTGTTGTTGCATGTGTGACAGCGTGTTCTGCACCGAGAAATGTGTCATGTATTCAAGACCAAGGTCTGGTGAAGCCATTCAATGCAACATAGGGTGGGGTTCCAGTAATACCTCACAATCATAAAGGGCTTGGCTTGGAATTAGGTTTTAGTCTTTGTGCCTTCAGTAGACTTTTACTGTTGCCAAAATTTTCAAGACTGTCACATCAGTTACTTGACACTGGAGATACGGTGTCATGACCCACCATTTGAGAAGCTAGATTTTAGAAGACCCATTACATTGTGGAAGCCACACCTGAACTCCACAAGGAACTGTCAGTTGCTTTAAGAAGAAACATAATGAGACAATAGTAGATTCTTTTGGCCTGACCCAAGGTGGCACACCATTTCTACAAGATGAGTCACCCAGTCAGCTGTCACAACAGAATTCCATGACACTGAGGAGAAAGCTGTCTGTGGTGATCCATGTGTGGTATGTTGTGCAGACGTCCTAAACTGGGAAGGCAAAGCTGTCTCCCATGTCACTAATCACCATGGATCCCAATTGCACGTACCTCTTCACATCCTAGTTCCTGGGAAGACTTCAGTAATGTTCCAGGCAAATCCATTACTTAGGTCTTCCACAAACATTTATTAAGTAGCTTCTGTGCACTAGACAGTCTTCTGGGTGCTGTGGAGAAACTCAAGTAGTGAAATGAAATAAGCAAATCTGTTCCCTGGATCCTCACAACCCAGTGGACATTTGGTTCTCTTCTTGCTGGGGAGTTTTCTCTCCCTTGTCAGACTGTGGGTATTGGAAGACCATATTCCACGTTCCCACTCCCAACATTGCAAAGACACTGAGATGTTCTGGGACCCATTGGGAAGGTCTGGGAATCAAGAAGTAATTGTTTCTCAGAAGAAACCATGGCTGTGTGTGGCCCAGGGGGTTTATTAAGCCTTCTCTAGAAAGATAGTAAATGGGTAGGGTACCATGGAGAAAGAGCCACACCCCTGAAACTTGCTGCATCTAGCTACACTGATAAGCTAGCCTCGCATCTCAGTCCCTCCACTTTGGGTGACCCATCTCCTTCTCTATAGAATCGCATCATTCCCAGCTGTATACCCAACTATGGCTATTTTACAAGAGGGCAGAAGATGCCATGTGACCCTTTGGGGAACCTTAAATCCAGTGTGCCCCATCTAGCTCCTGCGGGGGGGGGGGATCCCTCATCGCCAGGCTCAGCCCCCGCTCCCTGGCCCATGCTGCCTTTTCTGTCCCTGAGCACACCTGCTTCCTTATTCATTGACATTGGCACTACCAACCAGGAAGTCAATAACTGGAATTACCTTCCTACCACACGCTGTCAGATGAACCCAGAAGCCTCAGTGGCTGTTCTGAGATGAACACACACGTGACATCTTTGGCCCCTGTGGCAGTCTCTCCTCAGAAACCCAGCAAAACCCTTGCCAAAAAGAAAAGGAGCCCTCCCCGGGAGACTAGATTTGAGCAGGTATTCTGCGCAAGTCACCTCCCCTTCTGGCATCCCCTTCTGGTTCTCAGTGTGAGATGTGAGATGATACTTAGGTTGGATGCTGCCTGGGACTCTTTTCTAAGTAAATTACCAGTTTCTGGCATAAATACAAAGGGGCGAGCCTGTGCCCAGCAAAACTACCCACACTCCCTGAGCCATGGCTTTCTACCTCTGCATCAATTTGTCTCAATCCGAAGCACCTCCCTAGCCACTCGAATGCCTCCTGTCCTGCCCCATGGCTCCATGGTAGACAACATTCTTGGCCTCAGGTCTTTGCTCCTCCCTGCATCCCCAGGTTAGGCACATTTATTTGCTGTTAGCCTAGGGACCTGACGGAAAGTGTAAGTCACCACGGGGGCTGCCATTTTCCCACTTGCAATATTGTTCCTCTGCAGTGAAGGTTGTCTCCATCCTTGTCCTAGAAGTGTTTGTTCTCTGGCAGTCACCGAACACTCACCCTGTGCTCTAGACACCAGCTCTCAGAGAGGGTGACTTACACAGAGCAGCAGTGCAGTGGGCAGCCGTGGATGGGAATTTCTCAGATGCTCCTTGGTTCCTGCAAGCTGAGGGTGGTGCTGTGCTGTACAGTTGGTGGAGCATCATTTGCCTCAGGGCCTCTTGCTCCTGGACTGATGGGTCTTCTTGGGACCAGATGCAGCTGTCAGTTAAGCTGGGGTGCGTTTAACACCCAGTTAACACAGTGCAGGGAAGAGTTTTCTTAGCTCATCCCTGATATTCACAACCTTGTCATCCATGACTCGGCCAGAAATCAGTAGCACTATAAATGTTCATAACTATGGGTACCTAGAGGTCCACAGAGTACTGGTGTGAGCCCATTGGCTAGCAAGCTGAGCACAGCCTTGTTTATCAAATCCACAGTCAGCATCTGTGTGTAGTAGAGGCCTATATCCCAACGGATCAGGGCCAGGATCCTAGTGACTATCAAACTAAAATGGGCCTGCCTGCCTGCCTGCCTGCCTGAGAAACAGGGGCGGTCATTTCAAACCCTTTCCAGGTTAGCTGTTTTTGCACCCATGACCCAGAGTTGATGGGGGAGGGAGTATTCTCCCCCCCCCCACACACACACAGGCTTCTCTGACATGTCCCTTTGCCTGGAGTGAGGACAGCATGGAAAGATGGTCCCATCTAATGTGGACTTTTTTTTTTCTGCACCTGTCTCCCTTGTATGTCTGTCACAAGGAACTCATTACCTGTTCCAAACAGCTGACAATGAGCTGAAATCTGCCTTGTTCTTATTTTCTGCTCCCATCTCTCCCCGCCACAGCTGCTTTTGAAGCCTCTTTCATAAAGAGCTCATTGGGAAAGACACCGTCTCTGTCTCTGTCTGTCTCTTGTCTTCAAGTCAAAGAGCCCTGACTTTGCAACTGTCTTCATGAAGCCAGTTCCTGGCCCATCAGATGCTGGACTTGCCTCTATGGCTGTCTCGGGAGAAATCAACCCTGCTCTAGGTCCCACCAGATCTGGTATGGCATGCAGACTCCTGGACATGATTGGGTCAGACTGGTGAGCACAGTCACTCCACTTTCAAGCTTGGTTGCCACTGGGGAATATACAGTCCACCTACTCTGAGTAGCATGATATCATCCAAGTGAGATCTGAGCCCTAGGTTGCATCTGATCCCACATTAGTGATGGCGGGCACCAGTTATCCATTGCTACAACCGAAAGAGAGATGCATTTGCCCTTTGGCTAACACTGCCTAAAGTGTGGGGAACCACGGGTCTATTCCTCAAAGTCATGCTTCAACAGAGGAGCAGAAGAGGGGGCTTCATCAAGTGCCTTAGTAGTCTTCAGATAAGCAGAGCCAATAGCATGCGTGTGTAGAAATTTATGTTAAGAAAGTGTGATTTAAAGATCCGACTGAGAGCTGGAGAGATGGCTGTGGGCTGAAGAGCCCACCACAAAAGCCTGGAGACCTCCACTTGATTCCTAACACTCACACAAAAGAATCCGCACATGCTGATAGACAGCTGTGATCCAAGGGCTGTGAGGAAGAGCCAGGGGACCCCAAGGACTCACTGGCCAGCCAGTCCTGAGGAATCAGATTCAGTGAGAAACACTGTCTCAAAAATGGGATGGAGAGTGATTGAGCAAGACAGCTAATACCAACCTCTGGTCACCCCAAGCACACACACAGAGTGCATATGCACATATCACATGTGTGTGAGTACAAATACACAGAGAGAGAGGTGGGGGAAAGGGAGAAGGAGAGGCAGAGGAAGAGGGAAAGATTGACCAGACAGGCCAGAGATTTGGGGTTGCAGAAAGAACCCAAGGCAGCCTGTTGGTAAGGTCGGTTTTTATTCTGTTTGGTACTTTCAGTGCATTGGATAAGGACCATTCACACACAAAATGCTGTTTGCTTCAGTTCCACTAATTTAAAGGTGATCATCATGGAAAAACATCCTCCCAGAAACATCTAGAATAATGTGCCAACCTTTGGTCACCACAAGTATACACACAGTGCACATGCACATACCACATGTGTGTAAGTACAAACACTCAGAGAGGGTTGGATGGATGGATGGAGGGAGGGAGAGAAGGAGGGAGGGAGCAGGACACATGAGGGTCCAGCCAGGCTGACACATAAGATTAATCCCTACCAACAAGCCCTCCTATCCAGTGTCAGAAAGGGATACTGAAGGTACTTGTGATGTCTTCCAAAAGACAAAATGATATCACTAGAAACATTCCCATCACAGATTCTCATATTCTTATTTAAGACAGTGATGGGATTCCTCATACCAATACGGAAGGCCATAAAGCAGGGTTCAGCCTTGGGCCATCTAGCCACCAAAAATGATACTCTCTTCAAGTTTTTAGTCATGTGGTAAGAGATTATTAAGTATCGATGTCAGAATATGGCGTGATAAGCATTTATAATAAAACCAGCTGTATCCACCAAAATGTACATAGCATTTATCTCTAGACATGGAACTAAAACAAGCCTATTGGTTTGTCTGTTTCTCTTACAAGCATTATGCAACATCTTCATTAAGATCCCCTGCCAATCACTAAGGAAGGTAATAAATAAGAAAAGTTTCTCATTTAAACAAAATGATTTTAGGAAATCATTCCCATACATAAAACTCCAAAACAGTTATATCATTTCTCTGAGTTATGTTCCAGTTAAATCTAACTAAATTCCCACCCTGTAGCCTGAGGACTTTATGGTTGTGACTGTTCAGTTAGAAAATGTTTCTGTGCATGCTGATTGGACTCAGGAAAGTACTTTATAAACGCTATTAAGTACTACCCAGATATCAATTATTTGGAGGAGACATTTCACCTGTGGATGCTAGCTGTCTTGGTACTTGCCTGCTGCTATAACAAAAAATCATAGACTGGGTAATTTATAAAGAACAGAAGTCCATTGCTCACAGTTTAGAGACTGACAAAGCCATGCCTCAGGCTCTAACAGGCTAAGTCCAAAGGGGGCTGGTCTTCTGATTCCAAGATGGAAACTCATTGCTGTGTCTTCTCAAGAGACAACATACTGTATTTTCACAAAATACAAGGCATAAAAGTGTGTCCAGTTCCGTTGACCTCTCTTCTAAGGTCATTAATGCCATTCATGAGGTAATTGCCTTCCATGCCCTTCATGAGGAAAGGCCCTCCCTCTGAAGACTACATTGACAATTAATCAAGGGTATGGGCTTTGGACACACATGCAGACATCAACACTGGCCATAATTAATCCCTTCTCAGTAAGGTTTACAAGTAACTGTCACCCTTTCTGCTCTCATAGCTACTTTGGCAGAGCTGCTGGACTTCACTGTTTCCTTGGCCATCGTCATTCTGAAGTGGGAAAAAAACTCACCTCCAGTCTGTAGTCACATGAGTCTTACTACATGTTCTGCCTCTGTGCTGAGTGCCCAGGTTGCTCAGCTTCTCATTAGCATTAGAGGTTGGTGATTCCACGGTGAGATCTGAATGCATCCTATGTGATATAGAATGCTGGGTTTCCATGGCTGTGAAGAGACACCATGACCAAGACAATTCTTTTTTTTTTTTACATATGACATATTGTCTTTATTTTTTCCTTTTTTAAAAATTATTTTTCATTTTTATTGAAAATAGATTTTTCATAATATATATATATATATATATATATATAATTTGTTTACATTGCAAATGATTTTCCCTTTTCTGGTTCCCCTCTCCCCTTAAGTCCCATAAGCCCTCTTCCCTCTGCCTGTTCTCCAATCAACCCCCTCCTTCTCTGTCCTGTTACTCCCCTACAATGCTGGATCAAGCCTTTCCAGAACCAGGGACTTCTTCCTTCTTCTTGGGAATCATTTGATATGTGAATTGTGTCTTGGGTATTCAGAACTTCTGAGCTAATATCCACTTATCAGTGACAGCATTCCATGTATGTTCTTTTGTGATTGGGTTACCTCACATAGGATGATATTTTCCAGATCCAACCATTTGCCTAAGAATTTCATGAATTCATTGTTTTTCATTGCTGAGTAGTATTCCATTGTGTAAATATACCACATTTTCTGTATCCATTCCTCCACTGAGGGACATCTTGGTTCTTTCCAGCTTCTGGCTATTATAAATAAGGCTGCTATGAACATAATGGAGCATGTGTCCTTATTGCATGACAGTGAATCCTCTGGGTATATGCCCAGGAGTGGTATAGCAGGGTCCTCCAGAAGTGTCATGCCCAGTTTTCTGAGGAACCACCAGACTGATTTTCAGAGTGGTTGTACCAACTTGTATTCCCACCAGCTGTGGAGGAGGGTTCCTCTTTCTCCACATCCTTGCCAACACCTGCTGTCTCCTGAGTTTTTAATCTTCGCCATTCTGACAAGTGTGAGGTGAAATCTCAGGGTTGTTTTGATTTGCATTTCCCTAATGACTAATGATGCTGAACATTTCTTAAGGTGCTTCTCAGCTATTTGAAATTCTTATAAAGGCAAACATTTAACTGAGGCTGGCTTACAGTTTCAGAGGTTTACTCCATTATCGTCATGGCAGGAAGCATGGCAGCATGCAGGCAGACATGGTGTGCTGGAGAAGGAGCTGAGAGTTCTACATCTGGATCTGCATCTGTAGCAAAAGGAGACTGTATACCACACTGGGCATAGCTTGAGCATAGGAGACCTCAAAGCTCCACCACCACCAGCAGCAAGTGACACGCTTCCTCCAACAAGGCAACGCCTACTTCAACAAGGTTACGGTTCCTAATGATGTCATTTCCAATGGGCCAAGCATCAAACACAGGAGTCTACGAGTGTCATACATATTCAAACCATCACACATGGCTGATGGTATCCCTCCTTCCTATCCAATGAATTCCAGTAGCAAACAGCTAGCAATCTCTCTGGGCATTATTTTTTTATTTATTTGTTTAGTTGTTGTTGGTGGTGGTGGTGGTGATAGTTTTTGTTTTGCTTATTCATTCATTCGTTTTATCACATTGGTTAGAACTCAGGGCTATATTTTTCTAAGGCCCCACAAACTCTGAAATAATAAACATTGGAGGAGGAGCAAATATTCACTTGAAGAATACAAAGGAGCTTGCCCAGGGGAGCCTCACATGTCGTTCTCTGTGTGCTTTCATAGTGTCAGACTGGCCTTGTGTTCTCACCCTGTGGAATAGAGAGTCATGCTCTCTCTTGCATGGGTCATCTCTGATGTAAGCAGGGACACTCACTCACAGGAGTCTTGTCTCAAGACAGGTGGCAGCAGCCTAGAACCAGAGCAAAGAAGTTGCAAAAATAAAACAACAGCAAAACCATAGGGGGTTGAGCATGGTGTGTGGGTACATCTGTATCTTCAGGTCATTAACAAATTCTGGAAAGTTCAAGCAGTAGTAAGGCAGCTAAAGATGGGCAGACCTCCTGCTGCTCTGTGCCTCAGCCAGCCCCAGTTCCCACCAGTCCTGGTCCCATCAGTTAGGCACCTGCTCTCAGAGACTCCCTTACACCTGTTCTCAGAGAGCAGGGCATGCTGCCAGGGATGTAGTCTCAGCACTTCAGAGGCTGAGGGAAAGAGGAAGGGAGATGCCTGGCTTCTGGCTTGCCTTTACATCTGTTCTTCGATGTTTACGCTAATTTTTTTTCAGCCTTGGCACTAAAACTCCAGATCTGGGACCAGGGAGATGACAAGATGTCACCAGAGCTTTGTGGCTCTGAGACTCCAACCCGTTCATATTCTGAGAGACATCCACCCCCACACATACTCTGAAAGCCTGCTTCTATCAGCCTGGAACTCAGGCACCTTCCATGGCTCCCCGCTTTCTACAAGGCAAAGCTCACTGCACAACATGGGATATGTGTTCATTTGGGGAGACCACTGTGACAACTTACAGCCAACTAGGTAGTTTAAAGGGTAGAAATGTGTCATTATGCAGCCCTGGGAGCCGCAAGGCTGTGTGATCAGGTGTCAGCAAAGCCCACTGTACTGGCGGATCCAAGAGAGCCTTGCTCAGGGACTCTCCACCCTGGCTGGCAACCGTTGGCGTCCTCCACTGGCAACTTTGAACTCTTGTCTCTGCTTTCTGCTTCTGTATATCTGTGTCTTGCCCCCATTCTTTTTCTTAGAAGGACATCGTGTCAAGCCCTTCAGCAGAGCCTAAGAACCATACCTAGATCAATTACATTGGCAAAGATTCTCACCTGCTGGAAGGCCAAGGACACAGATAGCACACAACGTGTGTGCAGTAAGAGCAGGAACCACACTCAGTGAGTGCCTGGGATAGACGTCTGCTGATGAGCATCCTGCTCTGTTCTTTTGCACTCATCAGAAAGTGGTGAGCCACGCTTAACATCTGCCATCTGGGCCACTATTCCTTCCTGACTCCTCAGGGTCCTCTTCCTTCTACCTTTTTGTCCATGTGACCAGATTCAGGGCTTCGAATAACATTACCAGCTCCTCAGAAAGTCTTCTTGGCCTTCCTTGGGCTCACCAAGCTCTCTTTGAGCAACATATCCCACAGGATCCTCAACTGCCTTACTGAAGACAGGTGTGTGGACTCTCTAGCCAAGCCCCTGCAAGACACCCACCAACCATATGCTGACCATCAGGTTAGCAAGAACCAGGCTCTGTGATCCTGTGATGACTAATAATGGTTGAACTTGACAGAACCTTAAATCACCCAAGAGACAGGTTTCTGGGTATATCTACAAGGGAGTTTGTAGATTAAGTTAATGGAGGGGTAAAAACTCCTTCTCACTGTGGGTGACTCTATTCTGTGGTTGAGACTCCTAACTCCAAGAAGGAGAAAGAGGCCCGAGCACCAAAATCCATCTCCCTTTGCTTCCTGGCTGGGGACACAAAGTGACGAGCTGCCTCACACTCCTGGCTCCTGTCACTGTATCTTGCCACCACAATGGACTGTGTGCCCTTAAACTGTGAGCCCAAACAATCCCCCTTTCCTTGAGTTGCTTTTATCTGGTCTTTTGTCATACAATCAGGAAAAGTAGCCAATACTGTTTCCTGCCAAGGTGTAGGGGCAGGACACGGAGAGGAGAAGCTGGAGGAGAAGCTTTGCCAAGCAGGGCCAGCACCAGGGTTTTATCCTTATGCTTCCATTTCAGCCATTGACCTGCAGGAACCTGAGGTCTCTGCAGTGCCTTGACCTCAAGTTCAAAGTCATAAGACAAGCTAAGGCTGGCGACAGCTTCCATGGGACCTCTTGGAGAGAGTTTCTACAGGTGGCTGGGACAAAAGGCCGCTGGACTAAGACTCCAACTTGGACCTTCACTGCTGTTTCCTCTGCAAATGCTCTACAGTGTACATGGCTTTCCATCTGTCACCTGTGTGTTGTCAGTGCCTAGGGAGATGAGTGAGGACGAGTGGCCCTGGCAGTGTGGTTCAACAGGGAGGCCTCCAGCAAAGGAAAGGCTCCTCGTGCACCAGCAGAGGAACCTCTCACCACCAGGGTCTACACTGTCAGTCCTGGAATCCCTTTCCCCATCTGAACCCTGTGTGCTTTCCAGCCACCCCACATCTCTCACCAATGTCTATCTATCGTCGCATGGTTTCCTGCTCTGGCGTATGTGGTCTGCCCTCCCCTAAGCCTGGCTAGCCATTTATCAACCCCACCTTAGCCCCAAATAACTCACCACCAAGGCATCTCCATGGGCTTTGGCTGAGACCGGCTGTGCTTTGAGCACATTTCCATTGTGTGGAGACTGCAGAGGAGGATTGAGCCTTGAGCCACACTGCACACCTATTAAATCAGCACAGTGAGCTCCGTGACTAACCAGTGTGTGCAGCATCCAGGCACCCAAGTGCCCAGCATGCTGTACAGCAAGCTCCCCTTGCCCAGACCCCAGACTCTTCCTTCATTGCCAACTCCTTTTTACCTAAATCGTCCTGCGTGGTCTGCTACACAGACTCCAAATGAGCCCTCCCTGCAGGCTTCTCCCTTGTTCCTCTTTCTGAGTGTGGCTGAGAGCCAGAAGGTTGAAGGACAAATGTGGAAAAACGTCTGTGGTATGACAATTTTACAACTTTGCAGATCCAGGAGCTCTGTGTGCGCCTGTGCATGTGTGTGCACATGCGCACATGCCCATGTGAACCCAGGGACTCACGTAGACTATCACTGAGCTATTAGCAAACATGCCCTGGTCCAACCCAGACACAGATTCCAACAGCAAAGTCTAGAAGCTCTTGGCCGGTGTCACAAAGAGGCCAATCCTGCCTCTGGACTCTAGCTCTATGAACAACTTCTTATTTTCAGGGGGAGGGACACAGGGCAGAGAACTGAAGAAATATAATCAAAAGCATTTGCTTACTACTTTATTTATCTATTTGTTGATATAATAGCTTTTTTTTTTGAGGCAAGCAGGCACACAGGAGACTATATATTCAAACCACACAGTTTTATGCCATTCATCAGATACCTCCCCATACCACTGAGCATGCCTGGACTGCCCCCAAAGCTCTCCAGTTGGTAATTCTTCCCTCTACTGCTCTGCTCTGCTCTGAGTCCCAGCCCCAATCACTACTCTGCTTT
Source organism: Apodemus sylvaticus (assembly GCF_947179515.1). NCBI lineage: Eukaryota > Metazoa > Chordata > Mammalia > Rodentia > Muridae > Apodemus > Apodemus sylvaticus. Next base: position 88,984,470 of record NC_067479.1, read on the forward strand.
CTATGACTGTGCACTCATAGAAAGAGCATATCCTGGCTCCCAAGGTAAAGGAACCATTCAGTTTGCATACTGTGGTCTAGTTTTGTTGCTCTCTTTAGCATGTTAGAGCCATCCATGTTGTAGTATACACCAGTTGCTTATCCTTTTTTTGTGGCCGAGTAATATTCCTTTGGAAGGATCTACTATGAACCATCTCTTCTTTCTCAGTTAATAGGCATCTGGGCTGTTTCCTGTGTGAGCAAAGCCACTATGAAGAGGCTGTACTGGGGCATGTTTTCTTTCTCTTCTGGGTAAACAATAAGCACAGAAAGGTTCAGTCACCCAGGAAGAATAGAGTTAACTTTTTAAGAAACAGTATTTACCTGTGTAACTTGGCTCTTTCACACACCCAGCAGCTACAGCAGCTATGTGAGAGTTCTGCTTCTTTCCCAACCTCGCCAACTGTGTTTAAGTCTTACCTGCTCTGACAGTCCTGTGCTATTGTGCTTCTCATCTGCATTCCCCTAATTACTGATGCGGGCGAGCATCTTTTCATGTGGTTTCCCATCCAAACACCACCTTTTGTAAAGCTTCTATTCAAGTCTTTTGCTCACTTTTTGTATTGTGCTGTTTTCTTAAGATTGATTTTTTTGAAAGTTCCTTAAATATTTGGATATGAGTTCTTTATTTTCTCACAGAATGTAGCTTGTGTTTTCGTCCTGTCAGTGGTGCCTTTTGAAAAGCAGAAGGTGTTCATTTGCGTGGTGGTGGTCAGGGTGCCCACTGGTTGTCTCACGAGGATTCATTGAAACATTGCAAACAAAGAAAGCTTCTGGTGGGCTATCAGTCACTATTCATGAAGGACCTACTGTGTGTTCGAAGCCAAGAACCTACTAGGCACCAAGAACTGAGTACTTACTGTGTGCCAGGGACTGAGAGCCTGCTATGTCCAAGAAATATGAACCTATTATGAATTGAGAACCTACTGTGTGCCAGAAACTAAGAAACTACTAGATGCCAAGAATTAAGAACGTACCATGTGTTGGGGAATTTGAACCTACTGTGTTCTGGAGAAAGCAAGCCTACCATGTGCCAGGAACTATATGGCCCCAAATAGAAAAAAAGTATGAAATCCACTGCCTGATTTCAGTCCTCAGACAGTAGAGGAGAGGATAGGGAGACTGAATGAACATTATCAGTGCTGTATGAGAAGAACAGAGGATGATGGGGCTTCCAGGGGAAGGAAGAAAACGTTATGTGACTAAAGACCCATTCCTTACGGTTCTGTTTTCATTTGTAGGGAAACTGTGATATCTGGGTTTAAAATACCTCCTCAGGCCACACACTGAAGGCTCCATTGTCAACCTATGGTCCTATGGGGAGCTGAAGGAAGCTTCGGGAGGTGGGTCTAGTGGAGACAGTTAGGCTACTGGGGCTGTATCTTTACAGAGGCTATCGGGAGCCCAGCCCCTGGCTCTCCTTCTCCTCCTTCACTTCTCAGACATCATGACTTCCACCTATGAAGTCCAGTCATCGCTTAGGGTGCCGCCACAGAGCACCATGGACTGAAATCTCTACAACCGTGAGCTCAAACAAACCTTTCTTCTTTTAAGTCATACTATGTACTTCTTCCTTTCTCTTTTGTGTCACATGATTTATGTGTGTGATGGGGACTGCACGTGAATATGTGTACGGAACCCAGAGATTGCCTTGCCCTGCTTTTACACGAGTGTGAGGGTTCTAAACTCGGGACCACATACTTCCGCAGCAAGCACGTCAATGCCTGCTCTGTCTCCTCAGCCCTGTTCCTCCAGCAGACTGATCGATACTCTCAGGTATTTTGTCACAGCCACAGAGAGCTGCTGTGATGATTGTTTTCCCAACTCTCAGAAGGTGAAATGTTGGAACACAGGCCCCACTGAAGACTAAGGGGGTTTGGATCAAAAACCTAGAAGAGCTGGCTGAGAGAAAATGCCAAGAAGGGGGAGGGGTTAAGAAGAGGAGGAAAATGACTAGAGAAAAAAAATACCAAGGGAAGTTTCTAGTCGTAAAATAGAAATTAATGGATTATAGAGCAAGGACATTAAGAAAGATCTTTACGGGGTTGCCGGAAATGGGAGAGCCAGGGCAACTCTGAGCTGTCATGTGGAGCATTTTATATAACAAACTGCTGGGGAAAGCTAATATAGGCTTTATCTTACAAAGGGTAAGAGGCAGTGCAAGTTGGAGAGATGAAAGGAGAGGGGAGGTGCAGGAGAGCCCACACCGGGACACTCACGTAGCTGGCCACAGGGAACCCAGTGCTGCTTCAGGCCAAGCTGCTGTCCCCTGTACCTTGTTCATGTAGGGGATCCAGGACAGAGCTTCCAGCCCATGTTGATTTGCACTGGACAGAGGACAGTGATGTTCTTCTGTGGACTGAGGAACACTCTTCAGGTTCCATTTCCCCCCTGAGGCCACTTGAGGGGGAGTATGGGAAACTAGGCAGGCGCCAAATGCTTCTTCCTACATAGCAGACTTCAGAGGGATGCAGAAGTCAAGTGTCCAGAGTACAGTGTTGCTCAGCTAGAGGAAGCCCGAGGTACCCAACGGAATCTGCTCTTCCTGCTTCCAGCCTCTGTCGATCAGCAAGCTGACTGATAGGAGCAGGGAAGGTAGAGAAAGAGGCATCAGCTGGGAAGTGTGTGCTTTCACTATAAGCTGCATAATCTCAGGTGAAGACCCATCTGGACTTCAGTGAAATCCCAGAGTAAACATTCCAGTGCCAAACAGTAGGCCCACAGGACAATGGGGACTGAGGACAAGGAGAGGATGCCAAACCAAGGCCAGAAAGCTGACAGCCCCACCACCAGCTGAGACCTTTTGTTCTTCCATCTCTGAAGTGTTTATGCCAAAACCAAGTGGTGCTGGTATTTTATGAATGAGATTGAGCCCAGCTAACGTGTGGCACCCAAAACAGCAATATAGTCCTCAGCTATATTAGCTGGGATTCACCCAACCTCAAAATATAGCAGTGGCTTAAATACATCAGAAGCCTAGTAATGTCTAAGTCTGGATAGATGCTGGAGAGATGGCTCAACAGGCAAAGCCATGTATGAGGACCTGAGTTCAGGCTCCCAGAACCAATGCATAGCCAAGTATAGAAGCATGAGACCATAATCCCACTGTTCTTACTTCAAGATGGTAACCAGAGACAGGGGGATCCCCAGAAGTTCATGGAACAGCAGCCCTGGTGTAAGCAATGGACCGACAGAGAAACCCTGCCTCAAAGGAGGTAGAATGCAAGGACTGTCACTCAAGATTGCCCTCTACCTCGGCAAGAGTTGTGACATACACACACACATAGTCACATAGATGGAGGGGAAGAGAGGAGGGGGAGGGGAAGATAGAAGGCAGGGATGCAGGTACGTATTGGTCTCTTCATGAAAGGCCTCGATCTATTCAAGGTCAACACTTCTGCTCAGGCATCTGGACAGGGCGTGGTCAGCTTAGTCACACGCCGGCCATGTGCTCAGCCATGGACGTGGGTGACAGAGGAACAATCACATGCAGCAGTGGCTTCAAGGCAGGTGAGAACACGAGAGAGATCAGTCATATACTTCGACACTTGGCTCCCATAGAAGAAGAGGGAATGGACATTAAAGACAGCAAATGGCCTCGGCCACATTGATGAATCCCTCATGTTAAGTTCTAAATTAAGGGAAATGTAAAGACACCACCATGTGCTGAACTGCATAGGGATCAACAATTGCAGCTAAGATTCTGGCACAGAAAACAGAGGAGCTCATCACAGGGTCTTGGGGAGGCGATGGATAGGTAGGTGTGTGTGTATGTGTGTGTGCGTGTGCACGCACACATATGTGTGTTCCTGTGTATGCAAGTACATTTGTGCATGGGGAAAGGAATAAGAGGCAATTCCAGGTCTCATTCCTCTGGATTAACTCTCCAGCTTTTTGTTGTTATTGTCCGTTCTGAAGCAGGGTCTCTCCCACTGTTCTGGAACTCTCTAAGTAAGTCAGACCAGCTGGTCTGCAAGCTCCAGCTACCCACCTGTCTCCACATCCCTGGTGCTAGAATTACAGGTACGTACTACGTACCGCTCACCATGTCCAGTCCCCACCCCACTCCTTTAAGGTGCATTCTGAAGATCAAACTCTTGTCCTCTTGTTTGTAAAGTAAACACTTTACTGACTTTATGCCCTAATAGGCAGTTTTCACTTGAGTAAAATAGGGCACACACACACACACACACACACACACACCACACCACAGACACATACACACACACACACACACACACACACACAGAGAGAGAGAGAGAGAGAGAGAGAGAGAGAGAGAGAGAGAGAGAGGAAACAAGTGAAGAATGATTCTCTGGGTCACCTGCTCTGAGGTCACAGAGAAGGCTATGGAACTGGGGGTGGGAGCTGGGGACCTGCAGTCTGATGGTGTCAATGGAGGAGGTGGGTGTGAATATCCAGAATGGAGTGTGGTATACGGGAAACCAAGTTATCCCTTAACTGGTTTGTGTCCTTTAGTGATGGGACAGGCTTTACCTTGAGGCTCTTCCTGAAAACTTGCCCTGCAGAGATGTGTGCTGAGAGTAGGAGATGAAGGAAGGGAAATAAGATGGAGTCATTGCCCTGTGGGGAAGGGATGGAGATTCCAGCCTCAAAATGTTGACTGTGCACCTTACATCACTAAGGGACTCATTTAAATGGACCACTTCAAACTTTGTACCTTCGTGTTACGCACCATAGCTGAAATCTTTACTAAACAGGTACTCAGTGGTATTTCATAACAGAAGCTCATTTACACAGAGACTTTCCCAGTTTTGTCATTGGAATTCTTATAACCCAGACAAATGTTCATGTCTTCTCTGGGTCCCAATTTTTTAAGCTGTAAAATGGGAATAATCATTTTTGAGCTCTTACAACTGCTGCACATATTTCCAGGGAACACATGTATAGTTCTCTACGAGGCTCCTGGGCTTTGTAACTCTTAAGAGAATTCCTCCATGGTACTAGGAGAATCCTTTGTGATCAAATGGCTTCCCATCCACTCTTCTGCATTCCTTCACGTGGAAACCGAATGCTATAGTTGAAGGACCTGAAACTGAGTATCTGTGATGTTTTGAGACTTATTTCTAGTGAATAGCAGGAAACTACTGTGGTACAGAAATTCTCTTTTCAAATTAAATATGGAGCTTGGCATGGAGCTCCAAGTCCTGGCCTTTCATCTCCGTGGACTAATCTTGCCACTCCGTCACTGAGTCTCCGATATGAGACTGCACTGTGAACACCCGTGTAAAGTACATGTCTGAATCATCACATTTACCTTTAAATCCCCATTTCAGGGGTTGGAAGGGTAGAGACTGTTGAAAGTTACAGGTTTTATTTGTTCCTTCTTTCAATCATATTTAACTGTGCTATTATTAGCCTTCAAACAACACATCAGAGACTTGGTGTGGGGAACGCAAAGCCTCTGCCCTCTAGAAACTCACTTGGGGAGCATGCCTGGAAGTGGCAATAGGGTACAGTTCCCGGCACCCGGAGTGGGCCAGCAGCACATAGACAATCCCATGAGATGAGCTTAAGAAGCTAGGACTGGAACTTTGTTAGTACACATGCGCAATAATCAGGGTGGAAGTCTTTGCCAGGCCTCAGTGGACTCACAGAAGCATTGAATAAGCTCCCTTCTGTGCTCCAGGAAGAAAGGAACAGACTTAGGTAGAAGGAGAACATGAACTAAGTCCCAGGGCTATTTCAAGTCAAGATGAAACTCTGGTGATAAAGTGGAGCGAACGCCATATTTGTAAGCTCACAAATATTACAAATATTAGCTAGGCACCTATCACCCAGAAGGACTGGAATAATTTATTTTATTCAATATATTTTCTGTTTACATTTCAAATGATTTCCCCTTTCCTGGCTCCCCACTTCCCAAAAGTCCCATAAGCCCTCTTGCCTCCCCCTGTTCTCCCATCCACCCCTTCCCACTTCCCTGTTCTGGAATTCCCCTACACTGCTGCACTGAATCTTTCCAGAACCAGGGGCCACTCCTCCATTCTTCTTGGATATCATTTGATATGTGGATAATGTCTTGGGTATTCCAAGTTTCTAGGCTAATATCCGCTTATCAGTGAGTGTGTACAATGATTGATCTTTTGAGACTGGGTTACCTCACTTAATATGATGTTCTCCAGCTCCATCCATTTGTCTAAGAATTTCATGAATTCATTGTAATGGCTAAATAGTACTCCATTGTGTATATGGACTGGAATAATTAAGATGCAGACTCTGTCCTAGGGATGCTTCTGGCTTAGATGGGAAAATAAGATGTGTGCCTGGGGTCTGGGGGGACACAGCTCAGAGGGAGAGAGAGAGAGTGCTTGCCTAGCTGGGTCTCAAGACATGGAGCAGGAGAAACACAACCAGGATAGTTCTCTGCTACAGAATGAAGGTCTATGTCCCTGCTTTAGCTTAGACAAAGTGATTGATTGAAGCCCTAGCCTTAATGGAGTTGTGTTTGGAGACAACACCTCTCAGGAACCAGGATTAAAAGAGGTCATAAAGGTGGGGCCTCTAGTTTCATAGGATTAGTGACCCTGAGAAAGCAAGAGTTATCTACAGCCCCCTCCCTCAGAGCACACCAAAGAAAGCTTATCAAGTCACAATGGTGAACCAGGAGCTGAACTAATCAGAACCATGATCTTGAACTTCTAAGTGCCAGGATGGTGAGGGAATTGGTATCTTATACTGGAGTGCCCCCAGCCCCATCACTGTGATATTTGCTACAACGGCCTGCACGATCTTGCCATGGGGGAGAACACAGGGGTTCTGATGATGGAAGAGACAGGCTGCCTGTCAGCTGCCGAGCTAGAACTGGTTGCAGAAGGCAGCGACCCTGACTGAGCCTGGAAACATCTGGAAACACTTAGATTTAAGGGAGATTCATAGCGGGGGAACATTCCAGCGTAAGGAAATCCCAGGGACTGTTGGACAGTGGGAAAGCACGCATAGGGCCCACTGGGCTCACGCTATAAAAGATGGTGAAAATTGGGGTGCAAACTTGGAGTCGCAGCCCAATTACTGGGTTTTGACAAGTTTCATTGAGTGTTGTACTTTGGCAGAGAGACCAAAGGATGCTGGGAGAGCCTCAACTACAGCAATATAGGGAAACTAGAGCAGCTACAGCAACTAGGGTGCAGCCCAGAGCAACAGGGAAGGGGAGGTGGCAAGAGAGATCCAGGGGTGCAGATCCACAGGATTCTGTAGCCATTGGATGGCAGAGGAGAGCAGGAAATAGGTATTAGTTGTGACAAGGTACACTACCCAAATCATTTTTTCTGCTGCCAACTTCTAAACCATTCGCTGCTAAGCAGTCCCACCTTGGGAGTGAGGATGTGTCCTTGGAAGGGTTAGTTTACATTGCACCCAAGACTCTACTGCTTTCTGGCATTCAAGGCTACGGCCCGATTTTAGCTCGAGGTCATTAGTAGTAGAAGAAGTAAGAGTAAGTTTGGAACAAAGATGAAATAGTCCTTCCAGATTTCCTGAACCCAGAGTGACACCATACGCTTGGCGAGGTGTCCATGTTTATCAGAGAACTGAAGGTAAGTGAATGGGTTTGGGGGGCCCTGAGGAACTCACTGTGAGCAGAAAACAGAGCTGTGGACACAGCGATGCCTAGAATGTGGAAATCAAAGATTTTAGAATAATGGGGATTCAAACCATGCTGCTGTCAGATGGGGGATCACGGGGGACCTAGGTGTCAGGAAAGAAGTGTGATCAATTGTACCAATGAATGTGGATTCTAGAAAGCTAGACTGGAAAAGTTCACCTGTACTATGAGAAGAGGAAAAAGTCCTTCCTCAGCTCTGGACAGCAAAACCAAAGGAGAGCTTTGGACCCAGGCAGGTGCCACACCCAGAGGGTAGATCTGAGCACATGATCTCCTGTATTCCAGGAACCTTTATTATACTCTGTGATGCAACCAAATGTGTATAGGGTGGTACAATGAGTGACCTGTACTTAGGAAGAATGCCACAGAACATCCCAGCTGATGTCACAATCCTGAACATTTGGCCCCAAGTTGTCATTTCCTTAGCATGTCCGGGGACTGCCTGTATATGATACAGGAGTGCAAGTCAGGTCCTGAGCATCATTTCCAAGAACTTCCATGGAGTGTCAAAGTTATTATTCAGCCACAGGCCATCCACACAAGGGCCTCTAGCACAGAACATGAACTGATGGTCCCTGGAACCTTCTGGAAAGATATTATCATTTTTGGTTTGTTTGTCTAACTAGAAACAAGTCCTAGAACATTAGAACTAGTTGACCATATATAAAAACTCTAAAGCATTGATGTTGAAAGGATTCCATATTCTATCTTCTTTCAAGTACCCCCAGAGTTTCAGTGGTTGCATCTGCCAAGCAGAAGAGAAGCTATGCAAGAACACGTCTACAGCAGCCCATCGAAAACATGGGAGAAGCCTTCAGTCCATTCGGCAAAGAACTCAGCCCCAGGCCAACTCCACCTCCTCACTGATGCAACCCCAGACTCTGCGTTCTCCTAGAACATCCCATTCCTGCTCTTCAGTTAGCTCTCAGTGGACAAAGGAGACAAGACGAAGAGAGGTATGAGCTGGGATGCAGGTCCTGACCTACACCACATCGGCGTCCTGGCTTTATTTCTGTGCCTGGGGTCAAATATCCTAATGAAATGCAACTTAGGCAAGAAAGCTTATTCTGCTTATAATTCCAGGTTGCAGTGCATCATTAGGGGAATGGTGTCATCTCGGCAGGAACATGAGATGAGTCACACCACATCCAGTCAAGACCCAGGAGAAATGGACGCATACATGCTCACTCGCTTGCTCGCTTGCCTCTGCTCAGCCCCATCCCTCCACTCTTACACAGTTCAGGAACCCCTGCCTAGGGAATGGTGCCTCCCTTGGTGGCCTGAGTCTTCCCACATCAGTGAACTTAGTTAAGACATTCCCCACAGACACACCCATAGTCTGACCCAATGTAGCCCAACCCTCACTGAAACCCTCTTCCCAGATAAGTGTAGGGATGTGTCATGTTGACAACTAAAGCTAGCCATCACAATGCCTCTGAACCTTTGGGTGCTTAGAAACTGCCCTCTAAAGATCCAACTACCCTTTGCCCAACTCATGCTGGAATTAGTGCAGGATGCTGGACTCCTCCCTCACCGGGGGGCCCTGAACATAGCATGCCATCCTAGAGACATCTCTGTGGTACGAAACCATCCAAGTAGGAGCATCGAAGACCAAATCACCCATTTCTTTGTCCTCTACTCCTGGTGCCTTCTTTTGTTTCCTAGGGAGAGGCTGAGGCACACCAACTCAAAAAAAAAAAAAAAATTTGCTTCAACTGAAGGAGAACCTGGAGTTTATCTAATAGGCAGGTTGGGAAAAATGAAAACGCTAATTACTTCAGGGGAAGCAAGGAGAGTGAGTCAGCTGATTGGGCCAGGGGGCAGCCAGTAGGAGCAGTTTTTTTTTTCTCCCTGTTAGAGGATAATGACTTATTCTGGGGGATTTTAGCTGTGCACACACACAACAAAAAATCATTCCAAGTGTCTGCTAGCAAAATCCCAGGCTGCCGAACGTCGCGTTTGAAAATTAATGTGACAAGCTGGAGGCCTGTTTGCCCCAAGATCAGAAGACAATGAAAGCTTCCTCCCCAGGGAGTGTCTCAAGGTAGAAGAAGAGACCCGGAACTGGGGAAGCAAGGGGGCAGGGCCCCACCCCGGGACCCGGACAAGAGTCAGCGGAGAACCTGGCGGCTGCCTTTGTCTTCGCAGTCAGGCCCGGCCTCCTCAGTTACTGAACCTCCACACGGAGGCTAGTGGGACCGCTCATCAATCGTCTTATTCATCTCATCATTAAAATGATAGGTCTTGCTATCTGAGCAGCGCTAGCTGTCTGTCAATCAGGCACACCTCCTGATAGAAAGGTCTCCTGGCAGGACCCTGTACAAGGACTTGGGGTTCACCTGAACACCACTGGACTCCAGGAGCTGAGGACCCCAAATCCAGGCTCTTACTTCCCAGCTGGCCATGGAATTAATGAAGCTGGGTAGCCCTGGATGCGAGGCACACTCTGGTCCTTTACAGCTCTTTGTCTGCAGCCAGGCTCTTGTCTTTCAGAGCTAGCTGCCGCTGTCTCTGGGGCTGGTGCAGCAGTCAGATAATGAACAGTATATCAGCGCACTGGAGAGGGGGGCAAGGGGGAGAGGGGTGAGTGAGCGCCCGAGCCAGCCAGCCTGACTTATTATTCCTTCACTCTCAAACAAAACAAAATCATTGGCCTGCCAGGGTCATTAAGGACCCCGGGGTTGTCATAGAAACGACCTTTGGGGCCCGGTGGTTGTTAATGCATGAGTGACTGCCTGCATTGTGTGTTCCCGGAGAGGTCAGAGTCTTGTTGGTGGCTTAAGAAAGAAAGAAAGAGAGAGGAAGAAAGCGAGCTAGCACAAAGCCCAGAATTGGACAGCTGACATCCAGGAGGAAGGCTGTGTAAGATGGTCCCGATTGGCTCTCTGGGATGGTGACTCTCTGCTGCCTGGCACCTAGTAGGTGCTTAATAAATGTCTGAAAAGGTGAGAGGGTGACTTCTCTGTTTTAAAACGCCCTTTTCTCTCTTAATCCCACCCCTATAGAAGCAGCCCTGCCAGTGTCCTCTCTGAGGGCTAGGTAGCTAATTGAACTTCTGTGGTTCCAGTTAAGATTAGCAAACTCACAGTCGAGTTTTAGAAGAACTTTATCAGCCTTCATCTTGAACCACATCATTGATAGAGGCTGTTGCAGAAATACAGGAAACCAGGACCAAGTTTCCAGCCTTGGACTGTATGTACCTTTTTTAAGTCACCTCCTGGTCAAGGGAGGAGATGTGATTAGCAGAGTTTTGGAGCCAAGCCCCAGCAGCCGGAATCCTAATGAGCTGGGGCTCTGGTCACGGAGCCCCAGTGCAATTGCTAAATACCTAAGAGATGGTGAAAAACAGAAGCTTAATCAGCACTACCACAAGGGAAGGGTCTCAATGGTCCCCAAGTCCATCTGTGGGGTACTTAACAAGCTTTGGATTTAAATAGGGCAATTGAAGTGTCTGTGTTTGGGGGGAATATTTAGAATTAGGTGTCAAAGTGTGGTCCGGCTGATCTTACCTCAGATTTATAGAAGGCATTATGGCTCAAGGGGACAGGCTGGTTTTCTTGAAGTGATTGCTATAGCTTGAAGATGACATCGTGGTGAGATGGCCTGTTGAGAGAGAGGCTTTCCCTTCTGGTCCAACTTGATCCTAAATCTAGGACAATGGTATGGAAAGGCTACTGAGAAAGCTGATGGTAAGGTGGCCCAATCACTCTTTGTTCCTTCAGATCTGAAGGCAGAGAAGGGAGCCTCTGCTGCTCCAGTCTTTGAACCTGGAGTCATTAACATGTCTGCACAATTAAACAGCCAAGGAACCTGAAGGAAAGGACATAATACAAGATGGAGGCAGGGATTCATGACCTTTACATTATTTTGGTTTCCTTGAGGATTCAAAGTGAGGAATTGACACCAGAACCTTCTCTGACCCCCAGTGTGTGGCAGAGGTGCCCCCTACCAGCTGCTGCTTAGAGGAAGCTTAGCCTAGGTTGACTATCTTAGGCTGCCACCCCAGAGTCCAGAAAGAACTTATATTTCTGAATCTACCCTGCTATTAACTGCATCTTCCCGCAAGCCTCCCTTACCACTTTATTTGTCTATAACATCATGGACGGTCCAGATGATAACTAAGGCCCATGCTTGCTGTGCTGCTTCTGCTGGGGTCTTCTCTCAAGATTTTATCAAACACTTTTTAGGAATTCTTTGGCTGGCAATAGAATCATTTGAGCTCAGAGAAGGCCACCACTGGTCAATTTCTGTGGTGCAACCACAGAAGTGAGGTACTTAGGGCATTTTCCAATCTACCCAGTAGGCCAGGTAGGTCACTCAAGGATGCCTGTGTTAATTCTGGCATAGCTTTAGCCCAGTGGGTTGCCTGAAGTCCCCAGGTCAGTCGGAGGTAGAACCTGAGACCTACTGGGAAACACACCCTCTTACACAAGAAAACACACACCCAGGGAGCAGGAGGAACAGGAGACTCTCCCCCCCCACCCCCCACCCCCAGAGCCACAGTGACAGTCTGCCCTCTGCCCTTGTCCCATCTGTAATGCTGCCCAAGCTGTTCCCTGGATCAGTACTGGAGAGAGATGTCAAGGTTTACCGTTCTCAGTCCTCACTCACCCCTGGCTAAAATGCACATTTAGTGTCCTTTGTTGTTGTTGTTACAGACTGCAAATCTGATTTGCATAACTGTCAGGGCTGTGGTCTGGCACCTGCTCCCCCGGGGACCAAGGCAGAAGGAGACTAGCTCTTGGAGTCCAGCATTTTCTCTTCCTTCCTGGCTGCTTCTGAGCTCAGCCTGATGGATGATGGTTTACTTTTTTTTTTTTCTCTTCAGCAAACAACATCTTCCCAGACCACTGAGGAGACAGAAGTCTTAGGGAGTTTCCTAGGATTATCAAGGCATAATGACTCCTCAATAAAACACTTTATCATGTTGGGTCTAAACATCCAAGAAAAGTGTTAAAAGGTCACTGGTGCGAAGGGAAACTGGAAGCTGGAAGGAGGCAGCTTCTCTGGGACCAGAACTACTCCTGAGTCTTGTAAGAACTTTGGGTACATTGCCTCTCCTCATGGGGGCCTACATCCATTTCTGTACGATATAAATGGGAGTCCGGGGTAATGGACCAGTCTGTGAAGGGCCTCCACACAAGTGGGAAGAGATGAGTTTAAGTCTCAGACCCCATGTAACAGCTAGATACAGTGATGCATGCCCTTAAGAGCCGGCTCTGAAGAGGCAGACAGGAGAATCCCAGGAGTTTTCTGATCAGTCTGTCTAGTGGAAGCAGTGAGCTGCAAATTCGGTGAGAGACTCTGCCTCAAAAATATACGATGTAAAAGGATATGGAAGTACCCAGCATTGATCTCTGGCCTCCATGTTCCTGAGCACACACGCACACACTCACGAATATGCAGTGCTCTAATTCTGAATCCTGGGTTTTTCTAAAGGATAATAAACTCCAGAGCCTTTGTTCTTAATGAAATTAACACCAGGTTATGCAATCCAAGAGCTTGCTGAGAGAATGGAATGTTTCTTCTGGCCCTTAAGTTCAGTATGTTTTCTTAGAAATGAGACTAAAACCCAACACTATAGAAAATGCCATGACTATTTGCATATCCTGCAAAGAATATTTGCATATAATTAGTTGTATAAAGCCAGGTGCATGTTTCTTGGGGCGGGATGCTAGGTAGCTGACAACTCTTCTATGTGATTCTGGTGTGCCAGGTGCTTGTCAGGTAGTGCTGAGTCCTCAGCACCACAGATGCTTAGTACTTGGTGAACACACCTTGTAACTGAGGGCCAGAGCTGGAACTGGCTGGCCGCCACACCACGGTGAACAGGGACAGCATTATTCTTTTCTCCAGTATCTGCTGGAAGAGGTGTGTCTGCAGCGACACCCGCAAGGTGGATTCAGGTCACTGGGACCTTAATAGTTTTCTGTTTCATAGAAGATTTGGACAAAGTGACCTCTACAATTCAGCTCATTTTTGAAGTTTCAAACTTAAGCATCAGTTACTAAAGACAAACTCAAACACATCTGCCCAGGTTTCCCAGGAAGAGCATGTTTTCAGATCAAATGTGTTTGGAAAATATTCCTAATCGTGTTCCCAGTTAGAGACTTGCAATGCAATTTACAAACATCAAACTCTCCAATAAGGCGTACGATAAAAACCCCAGTAGTTATTTAATCTCTTTCCCAGAGCTCCTGAATTGCCATCCCCCTGTTTCTCTCCCCACATAACACACAGAGGCATTTGTTGAGGGTACTGGAGTAACAGAAATGGCTGTAGTTCCTGGGTTCTCACTAGGCAAGAGCATCAGCAGTCCTCAGGAAGACTCAGGGGTCAGAAGTGGGGGCTAGAGAGAGAACCTGAGTAAGACTGACTGATGTTCATACCCGGCCTCTGCTTCCAGGAGCTCTTAAAGCTCACAAACGGTTTACCCGTGAAAAGCAAGAGCCTGGGCTCCCATGCAAGCCCTTCTGGAAGAAACTAATACCACTGAAGCCGCTTCTGAAGTCTTGACACTTGAGTATCTTGGTGCTCTCTGTATGTTTGCATGAAAACCCTCTTATGGGTGAGCACGAAGCACAGTGGCTTTTCTGGTTCAGCCTTCATTCTCCCTTTCTACCAAAAGACAGTAAACCCTGAGTTCAGCTGGTGAGTGACTGTTCCTGCAGTCAGCCAATGTTCCTCAGCTCCATCCAGTTGGTCTGTTCCATGTCTGTGTAGAGACTCCCTCACTCCCTGGTAGCTCTTCCCTCTGTATCTGACAGATCCATTGTCACTTACTCAAATATAACCTCCCTGAGTGCAGGCCAGATCTGGTTCTATGGCCATGTTGACTAATCTGCCAGCCGTTGTCACACAACTTTGGGTTTTGGAAATGCCCGATCCTCCTACTAGGTCATAAACCTCCCAAGGACAGGGATCACACTGTGTAACCAGCACCTGTCCCATCTGGTGCTGAAGAACATTTTGTTGAATAAGTAAAGGATAACATAACAATTGTTATGTGAAGTAGCTTGTGTGCCTGGGCCCTCACTGAAGTCCAGACCCTTAGCTAGCAACTTTAACCTTTCTCTTCATTTAAAGTTGATCCTTTCCCCTATCCTGACCTCAACTCCCCCTGACTCCATGCCACTAGAGAAGGCCCACCCACAGAGGCTCAGTCCTGTTTCCTGCCAAAGAGAAGACCATAAGAGGGAAGATTCATAACCTACAAATAATTGACTTTTAGATATCAAAGGTAATTTTCTAAGTTTTATCTTTTGTTCTGTGAAGAAAGAAGCAGTATTAATGCTTCTTTCAAAATGGTACCCACTTGGTTGGAATTTGTATCTTAGTAAAATTTCAAACCAATGCATGGCTGACTTTTGAGAAGTACAAGTGGATTCTAGAATTCTACGAAGAGAATGGTCATAAGGTTGCCCACTTGTATTCTTACTTCCTCCCATTTTACAGATAAAGAAGCTGAGATCCATAATGATTGTGAAGTTTGGAAGTGGAAATGCCAAGATTTAAGCTCAGTCCTTGGTCTTTCGTTTGTCATACTGAGCCCTGAGTTCAGGTCATCAGCTCAGGCTACAGTGGCCTTTTGCAAGATCACAAGCTACTAAAAAGCAAAGACAACTCCAGTTTCTGGCCCAGTACAATGGCACATAATAGCCCTAAATAAACATTTAAAGAGTAATTAAATGAATGGCAGAAATATTAAAAGTCTGGGATAGCAGTCGGTTCATGAATCCCATGAAAGATGTGTGTGTGAGAGATGAAGTCAGAGGTTCTTGAAGGTCTGAAAAGTCACAAGTACAAGAGCAGCCTGAGCTAGGGAATGAGTTCAAGGTCAGTCTGGGCTTTAAAATTAATAACAAAGTTCATAACAATAACTATGATCTATATACAAGGTTATAGCTCAATGCTAGAGTCCTTACCTAGCATGTACTAGACCTTGGGAACAATCCCAAAGAAGGAAGGAAGGAAGGAAGGAAAGAAGGGAGAAAGGTAGGGAAGGAGGGAAGGAAGAAAGAAGGAAGGAAGGAAGGAAGGAAGGAAGGAAGGAAGGAAGGAAGGAAGGAAGAAAGAAAGGTAGGGAAGGAGGGAAGGAAGAAAGAAGGAAGGAAGGAAGGCAGGAAGGGATGGAGAGAGACACAGACAGACACATAGAGATCAAAATGCATAGAATCCACAGATAAACATTCATTCCTTTAAACTGAATAAACCTGTAAGAACTAATTTGTTTATAGCAAAAGATTTGAATGCAAAAATCTAAAGACACCTTATTCAAGTTGTCTAGATAGAAGGATAATTGTAGTGATTTGTTAGTCTTCAAATGAACATCTAGGAACAATGGTGGAAACCATAGAAAGACAGTTACCCTCTCCTTATCATCAGCTCAATGTAAGATTACTGTGTGTACACACACGTGTATATGTATAGCATTAACAAATGACTCCAGACACTTGCGTGAAAGGGTAGATGGTAGAGAAACAGCATGGGTGAACTCGAGTGTAAGGGAAGGGCTGATATTCTAATGCCTTTTGAATATATATCTTAACCCTCTCCTAGAGGTTTTTGAGAAGTAGTTTCAATAAATGTAAATTCCCTTGTAATTAACGCAGAGTGCTTCCCAAGTGGCCTCTTTGTCCTTTTTAAAAAAATAAAAATAAATAAATAAATAAATAAATAAATAAATAAATAGCTTTAAGTCATCCACAGTCATGACATTTGTCACTTGCTGAACAAGCCACCATCTCTATTTTGCTGCAAAGGCGATCCTTACCCGAAACCCCAGCCCTATGAAACCCACATACTCCAGAGGGGGCAGATGCTTCAAGCTAAGGATGCACTACCCAACAAAGGAGGCAAGGGGCCGGCGAGGCTGTACGCAGTAAGGATGCTGAAGCAGACTGAGTGCCAGCATCTTGCTGGGCAGCGGGTACAGGCTCTGAACCCAGAGACTGCTGACTGAAGCCAGGTGGGGTGGGGGCACACTCCAGCCATATGTGGAAGGAGTCAGGGAGGAGAGACAGGAAATGCACCCCCTCCCCAGGGTCCCAGGATTGTTTTGGTAATTACCCCAGCTTCTTGAACAGCTTGTGATTTGTCCGGTGGTGCCTGGGAACCTGTATTTGCCTCACACAATGCATAATTCATAGGGCATGGACAGCAATTATGAGCTAATTGAGGGGTGTAATGTTTAAAGAAAGGATCCATTATGAGGCGCATAAGGGATGCTGGAGTGAAGACACTCTTGAGTCCACGGAGGCTCGGTGCCCCTAATTCAGCCTTCCTTGAGATGACTCTAATTGTCTCCTGAAGGGCACTGGAGCTGGGCACAAGTGCGCTCCTGCTAGAGAATGCTCAAAGGGTCCCAGAGTGACTTCCCACTCTTGTGAGCTCGGTCTTCCACTTGTCAAGCGGACGCTGTCACCTGGATTCATATGGTTTGAAAGACACGATGTTTTGACCCCAACCATACTCGCAAAAGGAGAGTGAGGATCTCTTCTCAGAGTGTGGAGGATGCTATAGTCTTCGAGACAGTGCAGTGAAGAGTTTATGCCATTTCCATCATAAAATAACCTCTTAAAGGAGTTACAAGAGAGATCCTTAGATGGTACATCTGTAAGAAACAGGGAGCTAGCTATCTTCCTAAGAAGCCCCTGCCTGGTATCCTGTATGTGACTGGTTTTTCCTCTTGCTAAGGGCCACTGAAACAATTGTTCATCTGTGATCTCAGCTTACCATATAAACTGAGGTTAAAGGAATGGACTTCAGACCCTCCCGGTCCTGATACATCATTTTTGTGCATCCCCAGACTCAGCTTTCTGACTGAAAAAAAAACTGTTTTGAGACTGAGTATCTCTCTGTAGACCAGGCTGTGCTCAGATTTCTGGGGACATCCACCCGCCTTTGCCCACTGGGTACTGGAGCTGCAGGCTTGTGCTGCATGCTTCACTCTGATTGGAAGGTTTGATCCACCTCCACCGGCAAGTCTTGCTTCCCTTGGGATCTACTCTGTACACTGTGATTCCTACAATGTGACTACCACCCAAGGTGATCATGTGATAATACATCAAAAAACTTATTTCCTCTTCAGTGCCAGTACCAAGCCAGATGCATGTCTCATAGCAGTTTATCAAAGGTACTTTGTAAAATAAGGGTTCTGCGAACGCCTGATCTTTGTGTGTGTGTTGGGGGGGGGGGGCGCGTGGTAGTTGTATACCACTTACTGGTGGAACCCAGTAGGCCTCAGTATATACCTCCCTCAAATTTCTCTAGCGTAGCGCTTTAGAGCTTAAATTTCCTCTTCCTATCCCATCAAGTACTTCCATGACAGCATGTTGATATCATCCGAAGCACTCTTTAACAAGCCCATTCTGATTGTATTACTACAGCTACTCAAGCTGGGCTGCAGTATCCCCTGTCACCAGTAGAGGCCACTTTTTGAAGTGTGTCACACACAACCCAAAGAGTCAAGCCATCATGGAGTCTATCCCATGGGTGCTTATTGGTCACTTTGTCCCTACAAGCCTTGAACAGATGTCCCTGCTTTATCCCGTACAGGATATCCCTTACTCTGCCTACAAAGGAGTCCTCAGCTGCAGCAGGCCACTGACTGTCCAGCAGCGTCCCGAGGGTGTCTCGTTCAACCAGAGTGCCTGGCCAGTTTGTATGGCCGCTGAATTAGCCCCTTAGAACACAGAGACTGATTGCCTGCTTCTCGTGCTCTGGCGAGAGAGTAGCTATTCCTGAACAGTTTTCAATCATTATTTTGAGGCTTTTAAGGTAAGAAATTGAAATATAGCAAAGCGAGCCCATTGCTGTAAGACTTAATCACAAAAGGCCCAGAACAAACCGTCTCCCTCCTTCTGCTTCAGATCTGAGAGTTTTATCTATGTGACTGTTGGTTTCTGACAAGCAGAGCAAGACAAACAGGAGTGTGGGTGGGCTGACCCTTTCCCCTTCTGATAGGGATGGCGGCGCTGAGGGATTTCTGGCAGAAACTCTTCGTAGACACGCACCCAATTCCCCTCGCCTCTCTCTCCTCCTAGATCTGACTAAAGATCTTTCTGCAGTGTGAGCCACTGACCTCTTCCTCACTGAGGCATCCAAGCGCCATCAACCCCTTTTCCTTCCTTCTCGTTTCTCTCCTTTGAGGTTCTAACTAATTCCAAACCTGTCCACTCACATGCTTGCTTTAAACCCTTCCTTTCGTCCCTCCCCCCAAGTCATCTTCTGACATGTTACTCAATGGTTTGGCTTTTCAAACTTCCTGGTTTCCCCATCAAGCTCCTTCCTTCCCCTTGGCCATCTCACCACTGTTGTGGGGCTGAGTCGTGGCTGAGAGTCAGCTGAGCTCTGCAGGACTCTCCCTGCCTCCCACTTTGATGTCTCCTCCAGTCCGGTGTTCCTTCAACCTGAAAGCCCATCAGTCACAGATCAGGTCCAAGGACCGGATCTGGGTTATAGATACCATAATAAAGAGCTGTTCCCAGTGTGTCTGTGTGTGCCTGTGTGTGTGTGTGTGTGTGTGTGTGTGTGTGTGTGTGTGTGTGTGTGTGAGACAGCAAGCTGATCTCACTGTCACCATCTTGGCTGAGGGCTGTGACAGATGGCAAAGAGCAGCAGAAACAGAAAAGGGTGTGCCTGGTGGTCTGTCCTGCATGTGCCTGGTGGTCTGTCCTGGGAAGGCTTCCCATTCCTGACTATGCTGATTAGGGTTTTTTTGTTTTGTTTTGTTTTGTTTTGTTTTGTTTTGTTTTGTTTTGTTTTGTTTTGTTTTGTTTTTTGGCAACTTGACACAGTTAGGATCAGCTGGGAAGAGGAACCTCAGCTGAGAAAATGTCTGCATTGGATTGGCCTGCAGGCAAGTGTGTGGGCCATTTTCTTGATGAATGATTGATGTGGGAGGGCTCAGCCCACTATGGGCGGTGCCACCCTTAGGCAGGGAGTCCTGGACTGTATAAGAAAACAGGATGAGCAAGCCACAGAGATCCACTCAGTAAGCAGAGTTCCTCCATCTTCTCTGTTCCAGTTCCTGCCTCCAGATTCCTTCCCTGCTTGAGTCCCTGTCCTGGTTTCTCTCAATGATGGCGGGTAACATTGGAGATGAAACAAACCTTTTCCTCCTCCAGTTGCCTTTGATCATGGTGTTTTATCACAGCATCAGAAGCAAACTAATGCACTCTCCCTTTTCCCTCAAGCATATTTTCCCCTGACATCTGGAGTGCTGACTGAATGCCTAGCTTTCTCAGAAAGACAGTCATTCAACCTGCTTCCCTAAGGGTGATCGTTGGGAGGGTGAATAGATCCTCTCCTTTGGACCACCCACTAGCATCCATCTTGGGAATTCAGATCATCTTTCAGCTCTGCTGAAACACAAGAGCTTGTTTCCCATAGGGTGGTTCTTAGGAAATCCTGATATGGACAGAAGAGATGGGCATGTGACTGCTTCTCTTGGGGAACTTTTCCCAGGCGCCCTTATCCTGGACTTAAGGTTCAATTTACACAGCAAATCATTCACGGTTTTACAGCTTATAAGGAGTGTTAGCCTATGTTCAAACCCCAGAGCCGGCCATGATTCATTGGCCTTATTCTCACCTTCAAGATGCCGATGAAGGCCCTGCCTGGGCCCACACAGCAGTCAAACAGTGCAGCCAGACTCAAAGCCAAGCTGTTTGATCATTTAGCAAGGCCTGACTCCTACATTGTGCTACTCTCTGAGATGGATAGGATACTCACCAAAGACTGGGACTCATAAGGACTGGTGATTGGCCAGAGGCCACAGGTAGCAAGTGAGGAGACAGGGGATCTAAGTTTCAGGCTCTGTCCATACCACGGACATGTCTCCTACTGAGGCTCTAGATGCACTCTCTAGTTAGTCATATCACTGAGTTGTTGGCTCCTGAAATGGAGTCTTTTGAGCAGGTACCACAGGGCATCTGTGAGGGACACCACCTTCTGCACCTTCTCATGACCTATCAGACTTAGGAACTGCAGAGGTGGGCCGTCTGTGTTTGGCCCTTCCACATTCACCACAAACTTCTGATGCACTCCCATGTTTGCAAGGCTGGCTTAGATCATGCTTTCTCTACACTACCGACCTGGGTTTAGCTTCAAGGGTCTGAGGTGGGCCTGGCTATGGACCTCTTTCACACTTCCTTATGAGATGCCAGTGGATAACAGAGGGTGAAGACTGAGACTAACCTCTACTTTTCCTCATGTGGTCACATGATCAGACATACTGCTGGTCTTACAAGCACGCCACAGGCCTACGGCAGGGGCAAGTCCAGCCATGTTGGCCCTCATCAGGTGAGACCCTAATGGCATGATGGCACATGCATGGATGGATGTTGTGGATGTCCCAAAGGAGAGATATAATAGGCAATTGTCAAATCCCACTGTCACAGGAGAAGCAGGAAAGAATCACAGTGGCCCTGGACTGTGCCACCTGTCATCCTATGGGGATTATGCCACTGATGTAGTGTGGCACATTCACTTTTCCAGCTTTAACCCTCATGTTTAAATCTGCAGGGGGATGGGCAGGTTCAGGTGGCAGAGTACGTGCCTATATGCATGAAGCTCTGGCTTTGATTCCCACAACCATATAAACTGCATGTGGTGCTGCAAGCTTATAAACCCAGCACTGGGGAGGTGGAGGCAGGAGGATCAGAAGATCATAGTGTAGAAGATCAGGCAGCCTGGTGTACTTGAGACTGTCCCCAAAACAATAAATCTTCAGTGGTGCTTTGATATCTCATCGGAGCAATGTAAGCAGAGGTCTAGCTGTAACTTGGTATAAATTCAAACAATATACCATGGTCATCATTAAAACCCACACTAGGGAGCCATGGAAATATATTTTCCTCTGTTAATTCCTGAGTTGTGGGGTTGTCCCACCATGCTTTCTGGAGAAATTGACTTGTGCTTCACCCACATGCCCACAGATTCCCTTCTTGTCACATAGGCGTTCCAAGGTTATCTGTTGGATGGATCCTGGCAAGCCCAGGGCCCCCAGACCCTCTAGAGGGCACCCAAGGACTCTAGCATGTCCTTTGCACCTTGGGTTGAAGCAAGAGTTAGCTTTGAAGATTTCCAGGCAGTAATTAAATGTAATTTCAGGGGAAGAAAAATCTGGTCAGTTTCGATGTGGGACAAATTGGCTTCGCCTATCTGTCTTGGAGGAAGCTTTGTGTGTTAGTCTGCTATCGGCCGTTTTCCTGGAAGCATTGTTTCCCATTTCAATATAATTGCTTCAAAATAATGTGGAGAGATCAATTGCCACTTGTCAGCTGTAATTTTCTGTCACTGGGGGAAAATAATGTGGGGAGGAGAGCAAAATATGAGCTAGCTTAATAGTCAAGATGGAGGGAACGTGGCAAGGCTGCCTCCACACAGAACAGTGGTTCTTCCAACATGCTGTCATGGCTCCCTTTCCTGTCCATTTTGCTCCCATGCCCTCCCTGCCCATAATTAACAATATCTGACCTCCTTATCCGCTCCAGCACTGTTTCTACTCTTCCCATGAAAAGTCTTCCTGGCCTCTAGCCACAGAGACCTGGTCTCCCTTCCAGCTTAGTGGCTTAGCCGATAAATACAGATCAAACACTCAGGTTTATGTAGGAAGTCTTTAGGCTTCAAAGAACTAGAGGCCTCCCTGACATCGATGTCAACATCCAGCTCATTTTCTTCCTATCAGGAAGGTGACTTCAGGTTGGATTTAGAATCCACTCCACGGGGACTCATTTGTTTCTTGATATGGTTAAATGGCCACCCAGGCTGCAGAGAGCCACCTGCCTCCCTACAGGAAAAGAGGCCAGTGCAGGCAACCTCCCACGGAGGGCTAGGCTCCTGCAAGGAAAGTCAGTCTCTCCCAGGAACCCCTGGCAATGTTTAGAAACATCTCTGAGGTGGAAGTGACGTATAACAAATTGCACCTATTTAAAGTGCACGATCTGATCAACCTTGATTAAGTCCTCAGTCAAGACAGTCCAGAGATCAATTATCCTCACACACACAAAAAAAAACTCTTCCAGAAGTACACCTCCCCATGCTGCAGATTGGAAAAAGAAATTACCCATGCCCTATTGTCCAAACTTGCTCCAGTAACCACCTAGAACTTGGAAAATACCTGGGAAAGCCAGGACTTTGATCTCCAAGACACATGGAGAAAGAAGCTTGGAAGTAAACATTGGCCAACTTATGAGTTTGCCTGCTCTGCCTGCTGCCCTGGAATCAGCAAGAGGCAAGAACTGAGCGATAGGCTCTCTGGCCGTACAATTGGTGGCAGCACTCCTATTGGCTTAGCTGGGTCACAACAAAACTCTATTGCTCTCAGCCACTGGGTGGGCTGGGAGGTAATGGAGCCTTTCAGAGGTGGGGTCTAGTGAGATCTGGGTCATTGAGGTCATGTCCTTCCAGGGATTCATGCCTCCTAGCCATGAAGTAGACATCTAGCTGTGTAATGCAGCCCCACCATGGTGAACTGCCTCCCTACAGGCTTGGAGCAATAGAACCAACTGATCATGGGCTGAAAGTGCCAAAACCATGAGCTGAAGTAGGTTTCTCTTTATAGACTAGTGTCACAAGTACTTTGTGACAGATACATAAAGCTGATCCTACCCTCCATAGCTGCTCAGGAGCTAAAGAAGGAAGAGAACTAGATCCCTGCATGTGTTGTGTATATCATAACACCTGTTGTTTGCTAAGCGCTGAGAATCTCCTATGTGTCCAGTCATTAGCCCCTGGGTGGTACACGAAGCACGTATGTCTTAGCCTTTCTTCAGTGAGGCTCACAGAGGTGAAATAGTTGACCTAGAGTGACATGGCTCTAAGATAGAAAAGTAGGATTCTTGACCAACCTGAGATTAGCACCTGGGCTCTTTTGTCTTAAGAAATCACTGCATCGGAGCTTGCAATAATGGTAGAAGATGCAGGCTCTCGATTGACCACAACAGGCTCTTATAGATGACAAGACATGCCCAAAGCTTGTCACAAAGAGGCCACATGGCTTGAGTCAAAACTTTAACTGCCATTCTTCATTCCCTGCGCCCAGAATGTGACGGAGATCCATGGAGAAGGGTAGGAACCAGAGGCATAGAAAATCTCAGAGAAAGGCTACCGCAGCTGACAAAATCTGGAGCTATTGCCAGATGCAGGACCTTGGGGATCGTACAACCCCATAAACATACAGAAGGGCCCTCAATTCCTCCCACAAGATTGCCTCAGAGTTCCAGGGGCCAGCTGTGTTCCTATAATTACTGATAGTGTTTCTACCACATAGGGATAAAGAGCCAGACTATAGTTTCTGAACTGCAAGACTGACCAGCTGTACAGCCTCCCTTTTCCTATTGTAGAGAGAACCTTTCTGTTTCCTTGGCACTATGCTGTTCTAGGGGAGGCAACATCTTCCTAGTATGTCTCCTAGACTCAGGACAAATGAGGCACAGTAAAAAGAACTCCCCAGGTGAATTTGAGAATGGGTCACTGAGAGCTAGATTTTGCTTGGAAATGAGATGTCACCATTTGACACAGGTAATGGGATCTGGGTATTCTCAGAACATCTTCTTGAGGCTCTTCCTTCGATGTCACAAGTCCCTAAGGTCACTAAAGTACTTGCTGTACAAGCACAAAGACCTGAATTTGGATCCCTAGCACTCATATGAAAAGGTTATGGTGGCATGACCTCGTAATTCCAACACTGGGGAGGGAGAGACAGGCAGATCCCTGGGCTCAGTGGCCAATGGGCATAGCTGAAACCCTAAAGCTTCTAGTACAAGGGAAAGACTGTTTCAAAGAAACAAGGTAGAGGGCTCCTGTACAAGGGATGCTGTAAGTTGACCTCTGACCTCCACAGGCACATGCACCCCTACTCTACAGACAAATGCAAACCTTGTCTTTGTTACCTACACAAAGCCCCCATGGCATCCAGGAAAGTCTTCTGGCCATAGCCAGCAGGTACCATGTGTCTACTTGCCTGGGTCCCAACCCAAGGACAATGTTCGAGGCTTTGAAGTTCTGGAGCTTCAGGTCACTCACATCAGAAGGCCTCTGGACAGTGTCTCCACAAGCTACAGCCAAGAGATTTATTGCCACACCACGCTTGAACATCGATAGTGTTCTCTTTCCTCATCCCAGATCCTCTGAAGGGAGGCAGAGGGTCCCGTTGATCTCTGAGTTGCCTGTGGAGGGAGGGAATTGTCCACAGTGGTTGCATTGAATTACTTCCAGTGGTGAAAATGCTCCCACACTGACCTGCCTTGAAACAAGCCATCCAAGGTCAGAATGATCTTGAATAGATCCTTGCTTTCTCAGAGCCTTGCCTGCTCTTGTATGCCCTGGTACTCAATTTTGAACATGGGGGAAGGGCGGGTGGAAGATACGTCTATACCTTCAGGGAATCGTCTCTCTATGACAGACTTTGGGGGACAGGGACCTTACTAGTCCCTGGCTCCTGGCCAGCCAGCTGCCAGGGGAGGCTAATGATGCCCTATCAGTTCTTTGCCTTACCCTTCTCTCTGGTTAATGGGGGTGGTCTTCATGGTGGCCAAATTGAGCCCAGGAGCCTGGACCGGAGCCCTTAATGAGGGCAGCCTGGTGATGAAAGGCCCCTTAAGCTTCAGCCACCATTACAACACGATGAAATAAATGCAGTCGGGCTCAGAGCTGCACGCGAATAAATTTGAATAGCAAGACACAAATGCAGCCCTTAACTCTGACGCGCAAATAGAGTTTAATACCGAGGTAAACTGAGACCGCTTTTATTTATTGCTGTGTAAATGTATTTAAAAAGTATTGGCTTTGTGCAGCTACAGAGGCCAGCTCCTCCACAGCCTGGCACTTTCATGCCCGCTGCTGTTATTAGAGCTGTAATGAATGGGCCGCTGAGAGTGCGCTCTTCAGAAGGGCTGCAGAGCTACAAGATTAATGGGGTGACAGCATCGAAAGGTACAGACAGCCCCTGTTTCCCAGCCGCGGTGCACTGTCTACAGCAGCCCCTCTGCCTTTGTTTGCTCTGCAGTAGCTGCGAGGCTGCTGTGGATAAACGCTGGCAGGAGACAGGCTCACGGATGGAGGCTGCAAAGCGGAGGCATCCCTGAGATCCTGAATCAATCAGTCGGGAACCAGGAACACGCATGCCCACTAGCCTCCACCCTGGGGTCCAGCACCTTCTCCCTGCAGGGGGCGATCCCTTGTTAGCTACCAAAATCTAGCTGTTCCAGCTACTGCCCCCACCCCAGCATGCACTGCACCTGCAGCCAAAAACAAGTCCACGCTTTTTGTGTGTGTGTGTGTGTCTGACCCTCCATTGCCTCCCCACTCTTTCTTTTGGGGGGATTCTCTCATTGTTCTTGAAATCCAGTAGCCACAGTCAAGGTGGGGAGTTGAGTGTGCTGTGGAGCTGCTTCTGAGAAAAGGGCACGACACGTTTAATGTCCTGCTGTGTAGAGGTCTGCAGGGCAGGGTGGTCAGATCCTAATGCAAAAGTGAGCTTGGGCACTGGTCCAAAGGGGATGGACCGTCCTGGGCTGGAAATCCACAAATCACTTACAGAAAAATTACTTGGAAAAAATTAACTAGTATCTCACATCTCTAGAGGGAGGATACCGAACACATTTTATAGATAGAGACCACAGAGGGAGAAAGAGAAAAATGTGTACCCAGTGTTACACGGCAGAGGTGGAAACGACCCTCTTTGGTGTATCAGGGTGGTGACATGCCATGGCTGCCCAGCAAAGCCTTCTTTCCTGTCTGTCACACGTCAGTAATGGCCTGGGTAGATCATGAAGAACTAATGCTGGCTAAGGGACAGGGATCTCAGCGCTAGGCTCAGGGGTGGGGATCTGGCAAAGGCATAGCGAGCAGAGGCTGTGTGATCCAGGTGAGTTGCTCTGCCTCTCTGAGCCTCAGTTTGCTCCTCTTTCCAATGTCCACTGCTGTGTGCTTTGCATAGACACATATGCATCTAAAATACTCAAACAACACGCGGCAAGGGGCTGGGGAGATGGCTAGGTCAGAAGGCACATATGCAAGCAGGAAGACCCGAGTTCAAACCCCAGCACACATGTAAAGAGCCCTGTGCTGTGGGTGTGCACCTGTAATCCCAGTGTAGGGAAGTGGAGGCAGGAGGATCCCTGGAGCTCAGTAGCCTTAGCCAAGTGGTGAACTCCGAGTTCAGTGAAATTAGGGAGCGGGCAATATCGAGGACACCTGACTTTGGTTGCTGGCCACATGTGCTCTTTCCCTCTCTTTCTCCCTCTCCCCCTCTATACATCACATGTGCGTGCACACACATACACATGTGTACACACATGCATGTATGTACAGATGTGTGATTGCATGTACTCCTCCACAAAATAAGACACATAGCATATCCTTAAAAACATCATCATCATAATCCTCATCAACCATTAAGAATGTGCTCCTGAGTCTATGTGCAGCATATTTAGACAGCAAAGCAAGGATAATTCCTAGATTGGAGAAGTGAGATACACTGCATTTGTGTACAATTAGATGATCATAGTTAACAATAATATTGTAGATCTCAAAATCACCACAATAGAGGTCTTTGAATGTTCTACCCATAACAACCTGATCAGAATCTAAGGGGATAGAAATGTTATTGTCTTTGATTATTATACAATGGATTCACAAACATTGCATCCATAAAAATGAATACTTACAGTCCTGGTTTGGAGGCAGGAGGAACAAGGTTTCATTCACTATGTAGCACCCTGGATGTCCTGGAACTTGTTCTGTAGACCAGACTCATCTACAGAAACCCACAGAGATCTACATGCCTCTGCCTCCAGAGTGCTAGGATTGAAACCATGCACCACTATACTCAGATGAGTATGTCTTTAATCCCAATGTGGGAGAGGTAGAGAAATGACCGGGTAAGAGGTGGGGCATGGACATGTGTCTCCCTTGCTTATCTTTGGGCAGACAATAGTGTAGTGGCTTCCCCACACATATACAAGAGATCCAGCAAGGACCTCAGGCCCTAGCACGTGCCTTTCTCATTGCCTAAGGACCATCAAGAAGGGTAATAGCGTGGGCCAGGGATTTAGCGGAGTATAACCAGGCCTGGTCTCACTGGAGGGACATCTTAAACCATCCTAGGAAGTTGGAAAACAAGTTATTCATGGGTCTGATGACAAAACTTTCTGGACAAAAACTCCAACACTCAACATCAGGCTGAACGACTCTAGTCCAATTCTGTAAGCTGCAGGTAAACCTCAAATGCTTCAGTACTCACAGAGGCAGAGAGGGCGATTTAGGATTAAGGTGGACTCAAGGGACTTATGATCTCCTGGACATGAGCTAGGGACAAATAGCACACTGGTGGATAGACTTGTACCCGAGCCAGGAGGCGGCAGCAGGTGGGTAGAGCCAGGGCTCCCAGAGG
The DNA here is from genome assembly GCF_947179515.1 of Apodemus sylvaticus. Taxonomy (NCBI): domain Eukaryota; kingdom Metazoa; phylum Chordata; class Mammalia; order Rodentia; family Muridae; genus Apodemus; species Apodemus sylvaticus. The sequence goes on from NC_067479.1 coordinate 89,012,533, forward strand.
CAGAGGTAGAGCTGACCCAGCTGGTGCCCAAGCCTGAGTCTACCCTCAGCCCTCCTGGCCACACATTAGTACTCATTAGCACATCTTCTAACTTACCAAGAAATTCAATTTTCTACAAAATAACCCGCCAAGTCCCCAGGGAACCAAAACCCTATTCATCAGAGCCAGCCTCTCGGAGGACCTCACTGTCCGCCCTGTGGATCCCCTCCTAGAGGGAGGTTGGCCCACCGTGGGAAGAGAGGCTAATTGGCACCACAGCAGGCTGGGGTGTTTTTTCCACTGGCTCTGCAGTTTCTAAGTAAACAGGCATCAAATGAGCAGAACGCATGAGCCAGGGGAAAGTCTGCATGCCGCCCATGTGGCTTGAATTAAAGTGCCCCACAGTCCCCAATGCCTGTGTGCTAAAAACCAAACTTCCAGGACAGCAGGGATGGGGTTGGGTTTTGTGGCCTTTTAAGGGAGGCAGATGTCAATTTTTTAAAAGTTCCAAATAAGAATGTCCCTGGCACTATTTCTGACAGCATGTCACAAACGTCAGCCCATGCAAGCTGCAGTGTGCATGCTGACGTGGATGTGAATACAGATGACGAGGTGTGCGTGAGAGAGGACCTAAAACGTGTTTGGACAGACACAAGTGCCACAGTGGATAAAACACATAAGTCTGTGCAAACCTGCATGTGTGTGAACATAGGCTGCCTGGATATGTGTGTGTGTGTGTGTGTGTGTGTGTGTGTGTTTGTGTGGTTATGTATGGATGCATGTGTGTGAGCACATTCATATGTGCATGTGTGAGTGCTATATGTGCGAAGGCATGAGCAAGTATGTGTGTGTGTGTGTGTGTGTGTGTGTGTGTGAATGACTCCCATGTATGTGTGCACATGGGTGGGTTGAGTGTGAAAGCATGAATACACTTCATATGTGTTTCATGTGTGGACAAACAGGTACTGTGTGTGTGTGCGGGTGGGGACTGAGTACCTGTGTTTCCCTCCTGCATGCTTCAGTGGGGGCAGGGGAGAGCAAGCTCTTAGGCTTCAGCTAAGAAAGCAATCAGACCTCCCATTTGTCTCTTGTCTGTCACCCACAGGGGCTGTTGGTGTGGCAGGTTGGGAGTTGGGGGGTGGGGAGGTGCAGCCCCTCTCCTCAGATGCCAGGGCTCCATACAGCAGAAGAGCACTGAGCCAGCTGGGGGCAGGGTGCAGGTTTCCACTGTGCTCCCAATTACTGGCACCTCTGAGCAGCTTCTGGAAAAGGCCTTGGTTGCCAGGAGGAAGATATTCCACTGAAGCATTCCCGTCCCCACAAAAAGAGCCTTCCACATATTAGCCACATTTTTCAATGTAATTATCCCCAGCCCACACACACAGCTTGGAGGATTAAAACATAAAATACAGTCTGCTCCCCACACATGAGACCAACGCTACAACTGGCATCATAATAAATAAATGAGTGGCCTCTCTCCTCCTCCTCCCTGCTCCGCTTCTTCCCCCTCCTGCCTCTCCTCCCCCTTCTCCTCCCCCTCTGCTCTGCTCAGCACCGGGGTCCTTCTGGTTCCAATCCATCCCCTCCCACCCTCTCCCAGTGCAGCCCAGGGTGGGCAGCCTCGCCACGGGAGAAAGTCACCCTACACTGAAGCTGCTGCCATGGATCTAGGGCTTTGTTTGACAAGCCACCCGGGGTTCCGGTTCCGATCTGAGCTTGGCTGCTGCTAAGAGCTGGCTGATGGGGTAGGGGTGGGAGAAGGGAGGAAAATGGGAAGAGGGAGATTTTCTAAGCAAACGGCTTCTTGGATCGTTGGAGGGACATTAAGAAACCTCCCGGAGCACCTCTGAGAACCTAAAACCAATGTCTCCTGCAAATGGACAGAAAGGCATCAGCTGTGGACCTGCAGCTGTGGCCAGCAGCTCAGGTTGCTAGGGAACAAGCCCTGAAAATGTTTTGTCTTCCTGCTTCTGATCTGGATACACCTGGGATTTCCAAGTCTAAGACCACTGCCAGCTGGTTGTTCCAGCAACAAGGGCCCGCGGAAGCAGGAAAGGGGTCTAGTCGCGTTCCGTTCCAGGGCATCTAGAGACATCAGGCAGTTCTGGGTGAGATGGGCTGTCAACCAGCTGTAGATAGCCCTTTTGGACCCTGGAGCTGATTGGTCCTGAGCCTAGTACTTCCTGCTCACAGCCCCTCCTCATTCTTCTCTGAGTTTCTCTCCACCCTGCTACCCCCTAGGAGCATCTTCTGCTGACCACGCCCAAGCTCCACTACCCCCCTATGCATTAGAAAAACTGACTGACTGCCAGCTAAAGGTTGAGTGTGGTTCTCCACAGCCCAGATAAATGAGAAGTTCTGGGGGGCGGCAAGAACTGGTTCAGTTTGTATCACACCCCTAGATATGGGCTGTCTTAGGTTTGAGCAGTATTAGGAGGCTAAGAAAATACTGAGTGGGTGGGGCTGGAGTTGAGTGGCAGGAAGAGGTGGTTAACTTGGGTTCTCATCACACCTCTGCTCCTAGGTACTGTTAGACAAGACAGCGAGTCCTAAGCCCCAGTTTCCTAATCTGTAAAATGGGCCTGAAAGAATCGGATAAACTAGTGTGCTGAATGTTCACAGTCCATGTGATGTTTCCAGACTTTAGACCTGGGCACAGTGTAGCTGTAAGTCCAGTGTAGCTATAAGTCCAGTGTAGCTATAAGTCCAGTGTAGCTATAAGTCCAGTGTAGCTATAAGCCCAGTGTAGCTATAAGCCCAGTGTAGCTATAAGCCAATTCCTTCTCTATCTCTTTACCTCACCCTACCTCCACTCCATCATTATTCTATGAGTCAAATTGCCTCTCTGTGCTCACATAAGTCTACCTGTGAGCCCTCAAGCTATGATTTTGCTCACCTATCTTCTGCCCTACTGTCTCCCCCAAACCCCCACCCAGCCTGCTAGCCCTGGAACTTGCCTGGACTTTCCATTCTGAGCTTAAGCCAGACCTTGCCCCACTGGTAAGGAGCTGGCTGAAGGCTCGGACTTTCAAGGAACCTGTGGCTGTTTCCCTGCTCTATTCCTACCCGACTGCTGACTGCTGAGCTCAGAGTCTCATTCCTAACCCCAGGATGCCACACCTGACCACACAGTCCTAAGGCTTGCTCTGCACACTGTTCTTGCAACAGCCACACTGAAGTCCAGCCACAATATCCCTGCAGTGCTACCCAGAAGGAAATAACCCAAGCTTCTTCCTGGGGCCTCCGATGTCTCTTTGGATGAAGAGAAGGAGCCAGGAAACTCAGGTACACTGTGCTCCTGCACCCATTCTCTTGAATGACAGTGACTATCTAATCCTTCCACACAGAACTCAGTGAAGCTCAGAGCTGGGTATAAATCCCACGTTGCAGGTGGCAAAGCTGAGGCTGGAGAAGTGAAAGGTTTCATCTGTGGCCACTCCAGCAGTACCCCAGGCTCAGATCTATGCTATTCTGATACTTGAGTATCTGTTTCCTGCACAGGAGTTCATTTATCCCACTAGGATGTTTTGCTGACACAGAAGTAACACAAGGATTCAGGAGGTATGGCTTTTGGAATCAGGCAGATTGCCCAGACTAAGGTCTGGTCAGGGCCAGGAATCCCACAGCTTTCTCCTGCTTCCAAGGCCAAGGACGGCACCCAAGCAGGCACAGCAAGTGCAAGATGGTGTCAAAGCAAGAAGTGGGGAGAAGAAAGGAGATAGAGCCTCTTGTCTGGTTCAGGGGTCCAGTCAGCAAAGGTGGAATCCCTGTAGGACTGGCTCAAGGGTCCCTGAATAGCAGTGTAGAGTGCATATGTGTGCCTGTTTGTCTTTCTGCCTGTCTATGTGCATATGTCCCTCTGTATATGTGTCTCTTTGTGTGTATGTGCATGTGTGCATGTGTGTGTGTCTGTGGGTGTGCGTGTGTGTATCCCTTTGTGTATCTATGCCTGTTTAGGACCATGTGTCTGCGCACGTGTGTGTGTGTGTGTGTGTGTGTGTGTGTGTGTGTGTGTGTGCCTGTGTGTGTGTGTCTGTGTGTCTGTGTTTCTGTGTGTGTCTGTATATGTATCTCTCTGTGACCCTTTGTGTGTTTGTGTGTGTGTATGTATGTGTATGTGGGGGGGTATGAATCTGTCTCTCTTATGTATATGTGTCCCTCCTGTGTGTCCTTCTGTGTGTCTGTGCCCCTCCCTCGTGTGTGTATGTCTGGGAGATCTCTAGAAACACAGAGGGGTGGAGGAGGCCTGAACCCTGGGCAACCTAGATTCAGAAGACAAAAGCTTCTAAGAGTAGAGGGGACAGAACTCAAAGAGCCCGAAGTGGCTCTTCTCTTCACTCTGCTCCCCTGCCTCCTTAGGAGCCAGCAGAGCACCGGCCACTCAGATCCCCTGCTGGATGTGTGGCGCATGGGAGTCTGGGTAAGATTCTGATGTAGGGACAGGAGTTCCTCAGAGAGAAGGAAGTCAGTGTCTCCTGGGCTCTACATCCTTTCCTGTCTCCCCAGAGCTGGTCTTGCCTCTAAATTCTCTGAGTTGCTTGAAAATCTACAGTTGAAATTAAATGCCATGTCATCAGAGCTGGCTCACCAACAACCCCACTCCCAGGCCCAGCTCTACCCTGCGGCCCAGGTGAGGTGCAGGGCCCACTTTCCTGAAGGTTGCAGCCAGTGAGGGACATGGCCAGTTCTCCCACTCTCATGACCCCGGGCAACTTTCCAGCCTGCCATAGACGGTGAGGGACAAGGAAGGGGAAGAGAGCATCTCCCCCTCATCTGTGCCACCTCCTGAGGCAGGGCCGGCTTTCCCACACTTACACCCTCAGGCTGGCTCACCTAGCATCCCCACAGCCAGGGCCAGCTCTACTGGCCTGCCCAGGTGAGGTACAGGACTACTTTCCCAAAAACTGCAGCAGGTGAAGGGCAAGGCCACCTCTGCCACTCTGATGACCTAGAGCCCAGCTCTCCTACCTGCTGTAGGTGGCAAAGGGTGGACATGGGGGTCATCTCTCCCTTGCCCATGTCACCACAAGGCAGACAAGTTGTGAGACTGGCTCTCCCACACTCACACCCTTGGAGTCTGCTCACTGGTGCCCCCAACACCATGCTCAGCTCGACTGTGCTGTCCAGTAGAAGAGCTCGTAGGCTGACCAGCTTAGACACCTCTTAGTCCCCGGTCCAGGGCTTTGAATTGGCTCATCCCAACATCTACCCCATCGATGAACTGCTGGAGTTCATGAAGGAGCCTGCCCTACATATTCAAAACTACAAGATCTTCACAACACAGGGCACCAACAGGGTATCCAAGAGGATCCCCAGTGAGGTCCCAGTATCAATAGAATGGTAGAAGCTAGAGGCCTCATAACAGATTGACAATTCATTGCAACGAACATTTGCAAGCAAAGAAATGTGTGTGTGTGTGTGGCGGGGGGGGGGGAGCTATACTGTGCGACAGACACACTGTGACACACCACAGCTTCCACAATGAGATTTTCTTTTCCTTTGTCGAGAGAGGAGGTGAAGATGGGGGGATGGGTAGGGGTGGGGTTTATGATGTGAAATTCATAAAGAGCCAATAAAAAGTTGTTTGTTTGTTTTTAAGAAATTAAATTCCATTAAGGTCACCTGGGGCGTCTGGTCTCTGCCCAATTCTCCACCTGTGAGAGGCCTAGGGCTGGGCAGGGCTGTGCTTACCCAGAAACAGCAACTGAAAGACAGGGGTATTCCCAGCCAGCTTCAGGACCCCCTCCTCTACAGAACCTTCCAGTACTGATTACCCCAACCCCTACCCTGCCTCTCTCAATACGGTAGACACAATGACAAGGCCTATGAATCATCACCAGTACTAGAACATGTTAGCCAGGATTCAAACTTTCTGCTTTTAGGTGGGGAGATTGGAATGGGAAGTGGTTGGTCTTTTTCCCAAATCTTATTCTATATGGTAGTTTACCAAGTCCTCCAGCTCCGGTTGGTCTTGGGTATTCGAAATGCTTTGCTGTGCCTTGTCTGTGTAGAAGGCTCCTATAAGGCCAATATGATTCATCTTTAACAGTTCCCTCCTCTGGGAAGCCTTCACTGACTTCCTCTCCCTCCAGACTGATTGTCATCCCCAGAGTTCACCTTTGTAGCTGCCCCTGTGCCCCGAACTACAATACTGCTTTCCTGTCTGCATCACTGTCTCACAGAGCATTCTCTCTGTTCAGGACTGTGTGTGCCCCTGGGCAAAGGGCCCTGTAACTGTGAGATAGATTCAGCAGAGGAGGCTGGACTTCAGAATCCTAGGAACAAGAGTAGACATGCCTCTCCTGCTAGTGTCCCCAAGTGCCTCCATCCCTCAAAGGTCCAAGCAGAAAGGAGTGTGACTGCAGGCCTTCTGACCAAGACCCTTACAATTGGAATCTAGAATTTAGGATCCACATGAAATCATACCTCATTATATCTTTGATTTAATTTTTAAGAGTATTATAAGGGTTAAAATGTAGGATTATGGGGGGCTGATAATTTGTATGTCAAGAAAATTAAAACTTATAAAATAAATCACAAAAAAACCTGGAAAAGCAGACTACAGAACAAAAGTACCTTCCCAGTCAGTGTGTCTGACAAAGGACTTTTACCCAGAATATATAAAGAACCATCCAAATCAATAAAACAAGACAGTTCACAGGAAGATGGACAAAAAACTTGAATAGTCACTTTACAAAGCTACATACCTGGTCAGCCAACAGATAGAAAGAACTCAGCTTCAATAGCCATCAGAGAAAGTTCAATGGAGTCTGTGGTAAGATACTATCATGCACATTTTAGAATGGCTAAACTCCAAGGGCTGACAAAACCAAGTGTTGGCAAGCACACAGAACAACTGGGAGGCTTCAGCATTGTTGATGAAAGGTTTGTATGTTTTTAAGTCCCAATCAATTCGGGATGTTGTCAGGATCCACTAACGGGGGTTGCTAACGTGTACTTGATGAGCTAGCAACTCCATTCCTATGAACCAGCACACAAACATGTATGTATGTTTCCTGCTACAGTGTTAAAAAAAGAAGCAGCCCATATGCATGTGAGTAGGTGCAAGAGCAACAGAATTCTACTCAACCATTAAAATGAGCAAACTACTTCTCTATCCAGCAATATGCATGAGTGTCAGGATTGCATGCTAAGTCAAGAAATCCACGCTGTGGGACTGGAGAGATGGCTCAGAGGTTAAGAGCACCAACTGCCCTTCCAAAGGTCCTGAGTTCAAATCCCAGAAATCACATGGTGGCTCACAACCATCTGTAATGAGATCTGATGCCCTCTTCTGGGGTGTCTGAAGACAACTACAGTGTACTTACATATAATAAATAAATAATTAAATAAAAAAAAAAGAAATACACGCTGTAAGGTTTCAGTTAATGTCCCCAGATGGGAAGACCTCTAAAGGACCAGAAGAACGGTGGCATCTTTGTTACCCTGGCATAATAACAGTGCTGAAACATGTTCTTTTCATCTTCTCTTCCATCGTATGTCTGTGTTTTTGCATATCATGCCCACACACATGTATTTCAAAAAAAGTGATGTATCCATCCATGAACATAAGGCATCAACACACGTGTATATTTTGAATTAATACAGTTCAGAAAATGTTACAAATTTGGACATAATTACATAGGCTATACAATTTTTGAAGCATTTGGGAATTTGAAATCTCCCTTTTCCCTAAATATTTGAGCATGAGTCCAAGTATACTGTGCTGGTATATGCTTTCTAAGACTGGCGACGTCCGCTAATGTAAGCATAGATCCGTGATGTGAGCATAGACCAGTGCCCTGAATTAAAAGCTAAAACAGCCATATACTGACATATCTAGACTGCAGACCATATTCCAGTTTTACCCATTAGCCATGTAATTTGGCTGTGTCCATTGCTCCCGGTCCTGGTCTGGTCAATCGGCCCAGTCTTATGTGTTAAGTTCAGGTGTCATGTCTCCGTGGCCTCTGCTAGCCTGTGGCATTTCTCCAGCCTTTCCTTTTGCCCCTTCCCCGGCATTCCCTGCGCAGACAGGTGTTCTGTTTCCCAGGCAGCAGTCTTCTGACAGGAATCTCTCAGCACAAACTGCATGCCTCTGGAGGTGGGACAGCAAGGAACTGGTGGTGTGGGCTGGTCCTCGGGCTGCTCCCCCCCCCCCCCCGTGTCACCCCTGACTAATTATGCCGGCTCGATTTCTTTCCTTGTTTTGTGCTGAGCAAGTAATTTATGAGGAGACACTCTTAGGCCCTGTACGCATCCTGCCAAGCACACGCCTTGGACGACAGCTTGCAAGGCAGGCACGCCTCCACCCCTGCATCCAGGAAGAACCCAGAGATGACTTTTTAATTTAATTTTTTTTTCCAGATCTGAGAATGGATCCAGAGCCTCACATGCACCGTGCAAATGCTCTGGCAATGGTCAACCTCACCAGCCATATATATATATATATATATAAACATGATGCCAGGAACTCCACTAAATGGTTCCAGTGTACTATCTGAGCTAAACTGTTTGGCTTACCTGAGAGGAGGAAGATTTATGACTCAAGCACAGCCACATTCTTCTGGCACAGTAGCTGCAATATGAATGTCACTTGCCTCCTGACATGTATTTTAGGAAGAGTAATACTAATACTGGCCCTCATCACCCTAGCACTAAGGACAAGATTTCCAGGCCTTAGGACATACAAGTTTGAAATAGGAATTAACTTGCCACAGCCACTCCATTGGTACTTAGGATTTGCGACCAGGAAATCAGACCCCTGTCCACATCCATAACCCCCCCATGGGGGTGCTGAGTAGTTAGGGCATACTCAGTTCTGTGAAGACTTCCCATGCGTTTCTTCTTTAGCCTCAGAGGAATCTTTCTTGCAACCAGTTGAGTCCATGATGTCTCTTGGGAGGAAGCTGCTTACCTACACCATCCACTAGAGAGTAGGACAAAGGTAAGAAGAAAAAAATATGTCCTGAGCATTCGGAAGAAAGACTCATCCAGCCCAGAGGACACCTGCAGCCCTCTCCCCAGGACATACACAACCTGGTCTCCCAACCCCGCAGCTGCCTAACAAGAAACACAGCCTTGGGCCTGCAGGGAGTCCTTGTGCTAGGTATGGGGCTCTCTGACAAGTTCTCAGGTTTGCAACAAAAGCCCATGGGTCCCATTGCTCTACCAGATTCTGCAGCATGCATCCCGCCTGCTGGCATTGCTGGTGCCTGCAGTCCTCCTGTGCCGTCCCAAGATTTCCTGGTTGTGGTATACGGGCATCATTATGCTGAGCTGAGGGAGACGGTGTTTACAGCTTGGCATGGGGGAAGAACACACAGATCTTTGTTGCCAGGCTACAAATGACTCTTCTTTTTTCTCTCTCTCTCCCAGAAGGGAGAAACAATGATTTAAAATTCCTCAGTTGCTTGGCAGGCTTCTGGGTGGTTTGCTGTTAAGGTTCCAAGACCAGGAGGGACCTTGCCTTTCCCAGAGCCTCTGCCTACCCATGGCTTTGGATGTGTGCTTGGTCCATATCTGAAGAGAGAGAAGGTATGGACCCATAATTGATACAAAGAATGACATTCTCTTTTTAATTTTTTTTTCTAGAAAGACTCGCTGTCTTAATGGTTTGGTCCATTGTGGCAGAAAGAGCCCTCCAAGGACCAGAGGTGACAATGGGTCAAGGGGAAGACTGAGGTGAAGGTCGGAGAAGGAAGGGCAGATGCAGTACAAGAAGCAGAAGATCCCGGCACAGTTGCCACGAGGCTGGGAGGCAGCAGGGAAAAGGCCTAACTGGAGTCTAGGGTCCAGACTCGACAGTAGCCCTGCCTTGTCTGTGCCCTTGTCCCTGCAGCCAGTGGCTTTTCTCTGCCCAAGTTCTGGTTCCTCTGCAAAGGCCACAACTCTAAAACTTTCAGACTCCTCATGGCCTGGAATGATGGGATTCTTTATGTAATTTCACAATTTTTGAGAAGACTGGCCAGTTCACTGCTTGCTGGTTGCCTGGAAGAGTATCCCTGTAGGATTCCCCATGTTAACATAGGCAACATTCTAAAAGAGTCTCTTTAGGACACACCCTAGTCCCTATCTGTCACGGTGACGGAACACTATAGACCAGGCAGCGTAGGAGGAGCAGAGGTCTATTACTTAAGCTCATGGAAGCAAGCAAGCCTGATGATGGAGGGCTGCATGTGGAAAGGCCCTGCCTGCTACACTAGAATATGGCACAGGGCGTCACACAGTGAAAGGAAGCTAGTGATGCGGCTTGTGCCCTCAAATCCCTTTAGATTTTGGGTGGTATAAAACCATCCGTAAAGGTGGGGTGTAAACCTCAGAAGCTGGGCACCCTCCTGTGGTTGTATGGACTAATCATGTTTCCAACACATGAACCTGGGATCGGGCTCACGCCCCAGCAGCACCTCACTGCCCTTCGTTACTGTCGCCGGGGCTTGGCCAGTGAGAGACTATGGTGCCATCCATCCCAAACCCACTAAGGAACCCAGTCATGTTCTACCATGTCTCTGTGAACAACAATCCGCCCCCGAATAAAAGAGGCCACAAAGCCTCTTTTCAAGAACTAATAAGTAGTAGGAAGAGTGTCAAACAGGGACACAGGAGAGCCCAAAGCTTAGATGCTTGCCTTTCCATAAAATCGCCTTGATGCCAAATGGGATGGTAAAGAGCTGTCATCCTAACACTTAGGAAGATCACAATTAAAAAATAGCCTGGGCTAGCTCATGAGATTTTTGTCTCAGAAAGACTTCTCTCAAAAGCAAAGCACAAGGGCTGGTCCCTGGGGTTTCTGACTCCCGAGAATCCCTGGGAAGTCAAATTCTCCCTGCGCCTGTCACTTTTATCACACAAAGAATATCCCGATCCTCAGAGTCCTCGCAGGGGATCCTGCCTCTGCTCTGAGTTCACCTGCACAGGCATGAGACACAGAATGACTCTCCATGCAGATTTCCTTCCCGGAGCTCTCCTCCCACACAGATTGGAGCAGCCTGATTAATCAGAAGGGATGCTGTGGCGAATGCTGTCAGACATCTTCCACCCCCTTCCAGCAGGGGAGGAAGCCCAGCCTCCAGTCACTCTCTGGCTGCAATCAGAGCTTCCTGCGTGAGCATGAAGGTGAACTGGTAATCAGCACCATCACTGCCTGGAGGAGAACTCCCTCCACGAGCCTGCTTCACTACGAAGGCCACTGAGTAAATCACACAAGCTCTGGAGCCAGCACAGGCACTGCACCCCCACGTGTGGGGGTTGGGGGACCAGCCAAGTCTATACCGGTCCTCACCTGTGGGCTGATTGCAGCAGTTATGGGTTAATTTGCTCTCAGACTTGAAGGAGTCATGTGCACGGATGTTCTTGGCCATTATTGTAAATGTGAGTCATTTCACCTTCACGGCCCAGGCATGTAAGAAGATAGAAGCAAGCAGAATCATCCTGAGCTCCACTGGCGCTTTGTGGGAATGTACTTTCAAAGAGATGGGTTCGCTTTGATATTAGAGTTAAGTTTCCCCTGAGTCAAGGGCTTATTCCCTCATCCTCTGAACAAATATTTAGCGAGTATCATGTACCATCTGAGAGAGCATCTCTAGACCTGGCGGTGTGGCCGCGAACAGGGCATGGCTTTGGCTTTTGCTCCGGTAGGGCTGACATTTGCGTTCTATTTGGGATGTGAAGAGCCTGTTTCTTTCATTCTCAGGAGGACATCCAGAGCTTGGGAGCTGGCAGATCATCCTTACAAATCAAATCCTAGCACCGAGACAGGAGAATCACGGCTTGGAAGTCAGCCTCATAACTTGGCATCTCTCAATGGGGGTGGGGGGGGACAAAATGTCTCAGTAAACAGGAATCAACGGTCTAGAAATAGGCAGAGCATCACTGAGCAGATCGACTGACTGGAAGGCATAGCAGGTCTGTCTAAACTCCAGCTTCCTCCTCAACTTCCTGCGGCTCTGACATTAGACTGGTCAAGGTCACCCTCTGAGCCACTGTGAGACTTGGAATCCAAAGTGCTCGGTCCTTGATGCCGCTGGTCCTAGAGCCTCTGGCTCAATGATCTCCGCTCTTCCTCCATGAGCCCCAGTTTTCCTGCTTCCAACCTCTCCCTTCTAGAACACTCTGGTACACTATGGAAATATACTGCTGCTTCTTGAGCCCTGATGACAATACAGTTTCCTCCCAGCTGGGTCCATTTGAAGCTCCTTGTAAGCCATCAGGTTCTAAAAGCCACATTTGCTCTGCTGCCCTTACCAGTGCAAGAACAGGCAGGAAAGCCCACAATCTCGGCCTCACAGCCAGACAAGACAGCTTCCTCAACTGCTGACAGACCCATGGCAGCTTCCCAGCAGCTTCGGTGCATAATCCTGGCTGGATCTTCCTCCTCTGAGCCAAGTAGAACCTAAGCCTGTGATGTGCTGTAGTTGGCATGGTTAGAGCGCATTTGGGGCAAAGGCAAAAGGATTTCATGGACATAACTGAAGTGTGGGCAGATGAGAGATGTGCTTAGCCTGGGAAGAGCTGACTTCATCAGGTGACAGTGCTTCTTGAAAGGAAGAAGCAGCAGCCATGTTGAGGGATATCAAGGGGGACATGTGGCTAAAATCTACCTACAGGCTCCTTCTAGGTGTTGAGACTGGCCAGGGGCCAGAAAGATAAATGGTCAGCTCAGTTCCAAAATGGCAAAGAACATTCTTTCAAAGACCCGAGGAAGACAGGAAGCAAAAAGTCACCCGAGCTGAATCTCCTGATGAGAACACAGCCTGAGTGGAGATTCCAGCTAAATCCTCCATAGAATGTAAGCCCTGTAGAAGCCACTGCTAACAAGTGAGGACTGTTTTAAGCCACCAGGCTTCTGACAGTGTGGTATGCAGCAGAGAATGCTAATGACACGCCAAGCCATTGGGTCACTCTTTTTTCCAGCAGGTTCAGCTATGACTTTAAGTTCCCTGGCCCCATCTCTAGACTTGGCTCATTACTATCTGCTCCAAGTTCCTGGACCTACCCTGCACACATGCATGTACATGTGTACACACACACACACACACACACACACACACACACACGAACTCTGGTCAGTGCTATGCCCCTGGATAGCTCTTTTGTCTGACAAATTTCGATTGGAACCTGCTGTGTGGTACGCTCTGGGAGTCTGGTCCAGAGCGTGAAGTGCTTCACCTAGGGTGGAAATGAGATTTCAAGCATGACCTTCTAAGCTTCCAAGCCCCACGCCACCTTTCCACCCTGATGGCAGGGGAGGGGCCCTCAAAGATCTCAGTGCCTGCAGACCCCAGAGAGTGGGGTGCATATTCTGTTGGACACTTTATATCATTCCCCCTGTGGCTTGATACTTTGTCCGATCCCACAGCACTCTGAGAGGCATTTTTACCTCCAACTTATGGATAAGAACTCTAATATAGCAAGAGTGCTGTTTATTGGTCCCCTCCATACACATGGGTTGGGTTGAGTCACCACGAGGTACCTGAGAGTGCAAGGCCCTGGAAGACAGAGGGGGGCAACCACCTGCTGGTCTGTGGTGCGCAGGGTGGGTACAGTGTGAAGACAGAACCTGGGCCACGCCATGCTGGGAATTCATTGATTGAAGCCTTAGAGGCATAGGCTAAGAAGCTGGGAGGCTTCTTGTGGTCAGCAGACACGAGATAGACGGCTGTGTGTGGCAGAAGACTCAGAATGCAGGGTACAGTGGACCCCAGGGGGCAGGGCTGCTGCTTGAGTGTGGTTCCCACCTCTAACTTTTGATGCTTTAACTCCACAGGGTATCTGATCTAGCACAACAGGAAGTAGAAACAAGCACGTATGCCTAAAACACATACATGGACATGTTAACACCCACATCATCCTAGCGTTCATCCAGTCTGAAACTCATACTGTATCCAAACACAAACACAGTTGCCCCCCCACACACATATATGCTTACACACTCGCACATGCACATATACATAGTTACATACACCCCCACAAGTGATCATATACATTCACACACATCCATATGGCCGCATGCACACATAAGCATGTATCCCCCCCCAAGTTCACACACACAATCATACCTATACACATATCCATGTAAATGTATACATGCATGAACATGCAGTCCATCCATGTGCACACACATTCCTGTGGACAAGAACAGAAAGGCAGGTGAGAATCCATCAAAGGCGTCCTGTCTCCAGCCACTCATTATCAAACAAGCAGTTACTGTGGCTTCTGAGCAAATTTCAATGGCTTCCCCGGCACTCAGGGTATATAAACCTAAAATACGGCTTTCCCCTTCAGAAGACAAACATCACCTAGGCCTCACTCCCCAACTAGCAAGGCTTCTGCTACCCTCAGCCCCACCCCAGAGCACGGCAGGCCATCCTAGCAGGCAGATGTACCAGCTGAGGAGCCAGGCAGCTCCATCAATATCTCTCTAAAAGCCCAGAAGAAATTTAGTCATCGAAAATCCCTTCCCTCTTTGCTAATAAAACTTATCAGTGCAGGGCAGGAGGCCGTGAGGAGAGGGACTACAGACAGTTGCCTTACTAAATTGCTTGGAGAAATGGCCCTCATCTGCCATCTAGGAGCAGAAAGAACGGAAGCAATGTAACATTTATGGAGTGAGATTTGCCCACCTAGAGTCACCTACCCAGGTCTCGGAAGCTCTGTAATGTGTCTACTCCATCTCACGGGTAAAGAAAACCAGGCTCAGTTATATACCGGAGAGAACCAAAGTGATTCCAGACTCCTGCCCGGCTCTGCAAGCCATATGGCACAGCCTGGGCTGTTCCTCTCTATATATGTTCCTCCTTGTAGAATCCCAACTCTTTAAAACAAAGATTTGTTTATTTCTTTCATGCATGTGAGTACACTGTCACTGTCTTTAGACACACCAGAAAAGGGCATTGGATCCCCAATACAGATAGTTGTGAGCTACCATGTGGTTGCTGGGAACTGAACTCAGGACCTCTGGAAGAGCAGTCAGTGCTCTTAACTGCTGAACCATCTCTCCAGCCCAGAACTCCAACCCTTCAAGACAATAAGAACAGAAAGTTGAATATTGACAAGTCAACAGCACAGATACTAGACGCAGAAGACATTTGACTAAGCTTTATCGATCTCCTCTGAATCACACACAGACATACCTGGGCTCTCTCCAGAGTCACCTGTGAACCCTCCTTGGGGATGCTCAGAGCCCACCAAGGGGTGCCTACACTGATGTGTGACACCTTGCCCTTCTTACTAGAGCCTGGGAAAATCCATAGCCCTGCTTTCATTCTATTTAACATCAAAGGGATGCAAGGCATTCCTCCAAACTACAGAGAGGCCCCTCCAAGCCCTTGACATGGAACTTCTTGGATTCAGTGTCGGCTTGCACCGACCACATCTGAACCCTCATGAGCATAAGAACACATCAGCGACTCTTGCCAGAGGTCTCCTTAGCAAGCCTTCATCGGTGACACCCAGAGTTTGCTCAGCAACTCAGAGAAAGGTTCCCTCTGAGGTTGTGAAACATGGGAACTCCAAGCAGGCAGATGCATCCAGAAAGGTATGGTCTTGAGGAAAACAGTGGGCCTGGGTCTAGAAAGAAATGCGGCTAAGTAAGAGAGAAAATTCCCCCAGGAAGATCTATTAGGCTGTGAAATAGTTATTCCACAGGAAGTGGTGGTGGTGGTGGGGGGTGCCCGGAGGTATTTAAAGCTGTGCTGGACTAAGTAATAGAAGCCTCGTGGTGTGTGGAGTGGCTGAGAACTGGCCTCAGGGGAGCTGCTGTTGTGCCCTAATAGGTCGACTCCAATAGAAGTAATTTCCGAGCCCGCCCCCCAGCGTTCCACCGAGCTACACTGCTTTTGCCAGGCAAAGAAGGCGCTCACTCACAGCTCAGAAAAAGCCCCAGGGTTTGATACCCACATAGCCATCATTTGTTAACAGGCTGGCAGTCCCCAGCAAACAGATGTCTACATTCAGCAAACCCCTCTCAAAATCGCATCTGCCTTTTAGCGTGGAAATTGACAAGCCAATCTTCAAATTCTTATAGAATCACAAGGCCCTCAACAGAGCCAAAAAGGATCTCTAGACAGAATCAAGTATGAAAACTCCTACTTCCTGATGTCAAGATTTACTACAGAGACTGTGTGTTACTGACACAAAAATACACAGATAGATCCATAGCATAGATCTCAGGGTCCATAAACAAAATCTATACATGTATAGTCAATTAATGGATGGGTTTTTTTATTTGATGTGCTTGTGTATGTGGTATGTATCCATGTACGTTTATGTTTGTGTTCACATGTGTGTTGGCACACATACATGTGAGTGCCTGTATTCATGTGTGTGTGCCTGTGTTCAAGTGTGTGCATGCATTTAGAAGCCAAAGGTTGATGTCAGGAGTCCTCCACTGCTTTTCTACCTTATTATTTTTGAGGTGGTGTGTCTTGCTAAATGAACCCATAACTCACTAATACAGCTGATCTTATCAGAGAACTTGACCCAGGATTTCCTTTTTCCACCTTTTGAGGATGGAACTATAGACTGGTTACTGCATGCACCCAGTATATATATGGGCTCTGGAGATCTGAACTTTGGTCACCCCTGCTTGCATGACCAGCTAATTAATCAATAAACTATCCCTACTTGTGGTCAGTTGTTTTTTGACAAGCATGCCAAGACAACGCAATAAGAAAGAGCAGGCTAATCAGCAAATGTTGCTGGAACAGTTGGATATCCACAAACAAAAGGACAAAATTGGATTCCCACCATCACACACCATGGAAAGCAATGTCCAAACATGTAAAAATACTTACAGGAAAGAAAGCATGCGAGTTCACCAACCTCGGATTTGGCACTGATTCTTATATCTGGGGCCAAAATACAAGCACCAAAGAGAAAAGCAGACTAGATTTCATCACAATAAGATTCTAGAATCCTCCCCTTTTCTCTCTATATTCTGAGCCTTGTATAATTCAGTAACAAATAGAGAAACTGTATATACTTTAGAATGGGCAAGAAATTTGATAAATGTTTCTCCAGAGAAGAAACACAGTAGCGGACAGAAAGTGATCAGCATGGTTGTTCATAGGAAAAACAAATCAGAAATGCAACAAAATACCAGTTTTACATCTGCCGATGTGGTTTAAATAAAGAAGAAAGCTGATGAGCACTGTCAGGATGTGGACAAATAGGACCCTTCCCGCATCACTGAATGAGGAAAGAGCTCAAGTACTTTAGCAGCCATTCAGACTGTTACAATGTCAACAGCAACAATCTCACTTCTCATCATTGACCCAAAGGATTGGATGCATGCTGTTCATTGATGTTTACATTAGTAATACTCATTATAGGGCCAGAGTGATGGCTCACTGGGTGAAGATGCCTGCCAACAAGCCTTATGACGTGAGTTCAATCCCTAGGATTCATTTGTAAGGACTGACTGCTGCAAACCCGTCAAATTGAATACTATTCCACTGAACAGGGGATGGCATGCATTGTGACATGGAAGAGAGTATATCTATCTATCTGACTATCTGTCTATCTATCATCTATCTATCTGTTTATCATCTATTATCTCTGTCTATCTATTTATCTATATACCCATCCATCATCTATCATCTCTGTCTATCATCTATCATCTATCAATCAATCTATCTGTCTGTCTGCCTGTCTATCTATCTATCCATCTATCTATCCATCTTTGACCTATCTATCTATCCATCTTTGACCTATCTATCATCCATCTATTTATCCATCCATCCATCCATTCATCCATCCATCCATCCATCATCTCTGTCTATCTATCTATCTATCTATCTATCTATCTATCTATCTATCTATCATCTATCTCTATCTGCCTGTGTGTCTATTATTTTTTATATTTATAGACATTTGATTTTTATATTCAACAAATGCTTCCAGTGTGAATGGATATCCATAGACAGTGAAGCTGGCTCCCTCCCGCACACTGCATACAAATGGATTAAAGTCTTACATGTAAGATCTGAACCCATGAAGCCCTCAGAGGAAAGCACGTCTATAAATCTTCTCCATCTTGGATTTTAAGTCTAGAAAGTCAGTCACATAAAGCTGCATATCATGATGCCATTTATATGAAGTGTCTGTAATAGGCAGATTTATGGAGGTAGGAATGTATTCATGTTCACCAGGGGCTGGAGGAGGGGAGAGAGATGAGATTATGAAATTTTCATCAGATAGTGATAATGACTATACAATTCTGGGAATACACTAAATCATAAATATTACACAATGAAGGGGTGAATATCTTGGTCTACGAAGTACATCTTCAGAAGCTGTAAAAGCCACCTGTGAATCTACCACACACAAGTTCTGTATCTTGTATAAATATTATTTCCCCACATGAGGGATTCCCTTACACAATCTTGACCCTGGTCTTGCCCTCCATCACTATTTGAGCTCTTCTATGTTAACATCTCTTCCTCAATGTCTTTCATGGTTGCGATTTCCACACGGATGGGACTGCAGCTTTCTCATTTAGTGTTATGTTAGGATATGTTGGAGTTCGTTCCTTAGGTTTTGCTGTTACAAATATTATCATTGTTGAACATGTTTGTGTATAAACTCTTCTTTGGGGGAGGGTATGATTTTTTTCAGGCTAAACTCTTAAAAGTTGAGATGGCTTGAGGAAAGTAATAAGCTTTATGATGCTGTTGCCAATGGCACCAAATCACCCACTTTCAGAGTTTTGACGTAGGCTCTTTCATTCAGAATACAGTCACAGCCACAAGAACAGCCCCCTGGCACACTGAGAGTTTATGGTCCTTAAAGTCAGTATTTTCCAGGGTGGTATCCCAGCTCTGTCCCCTTGTGGCTGAGAATAATTTTAGCGAAGAAACCCAGGAATGTACCCTAATTTCACTTCTATTTCTTCTACTACAAAAAGGGCATAATTATTGTAAAGATGATAATGTGCATAACATGAATCAGGCATTTACTGAACCTCTGCTTCTCCTCTTCCTTCACTGCCCATTTTTAGCCTATCAATGACAAGTCACCTTTTGGGTACTGAATCCTGCATAGGCCTGTGTCTTAGTCACTGTTTTATTGCTGTAAGTAGATACCATGACCAAGGCAATTCTTATGAAGCAAAGCATTCCTAGGGGCTTACTAACATTTTCAGAGTCCATTATCATCATAGCAGGAGGGCATGATGGCAGAGATCACAGCACCAGGCCTGATGGTGATGAGGAACTGGAGAATTAGCTGATCCACAAACAAAGAAGACTAGACCTAGAGTGCTCTTTCAAAGCCTTGAAGCCCCACCCCCACCTCCCAGTGGCAAACTTCCTCCAACAAAGGTACATCTAGTCTAACAAGGCCTCACCTCCTAATTCCTTTCCAACAGTACCACTCCCTGGTAACTAAGCACTGAAATATATGAGCCTATGGGAGTCATTCTTACTCAAACCACCACACTTTGAATCCACAGACAAGAGGATACTTCTCCTCCTATGATGTACCTACCTGGGATTTTGCAAACCCAAAGCAAGTGCATACTCAGTAGTGAATTTGTCGTCAGCAACTCCTTTCAAATATACCAGGCTCCGGCCAGGGGTGGCCACTCAGTGGGTAGAGCACTAGTCTAGCATGCACAGAACTCTAGGTTCCATTCTTGGCACTAGGCAGGTGGTACACCCTTGTAATCCTGGCACTCGAGAAATTGGAGATAGGATGGCAAGGAGTTCAAAGTCCTTGAGATTCATAATACCCAGTCTCCCAAATAAATAACAACACCTCCCCCCCCCAACCCCAGTAAAGAATCAGCAAGCTGGCTCAGTGGGTAAAGGCCCTTCCTGACCCAAGGACAAGCATGGTGGAAGGAGGAAACCAATTTTCATGAGTTCTTCTCTGCCCTCCATATATACTTCATGGTATGCATAACATATACCCCACTGCACCCATAGCGCGCGCGCGCGCGCGCACACACACACACACACACACACACACACGCATGCATGCAAGCACATACACACATGTACAGCTATAAAAAATTAAGCAATATAACTTTTAGAATAAAAGATGTGTGTATATATGGATGTGTAACAGATGTGCTTCTTAATACTGAGTTCATTTCTGCAAGTAGATTATAGAGCCGCAGACTGCCTGGGTAAACCCTGGATCACCACATACTAGAGTAATTACTAATT